>NW_024347731.1:0-311869 GCF_902729225.1 Pteropus medius
CCCCAACCCCCTCACCCCGTGTATCTGACCCTGTGTCGGTGACCTAAGGATGAACAAGGGTGGGTGCCTCCTCTAGAGAGGAGACCACTCAGGAGCCCATCTGGCCATGTCCCGAAGGAGCTTAGGCGACACTTAGCCACAGCAGACTCGGCTTTGTGACTTACGATCGGACACTACTCCAATGCCGCCCTGGACCGTATGCCATATACCACGGAACCACAGATGAGCTCACTCGCACTCCATAGCCTTTAGGGAACCTTAAGGGTGCCCAGCCGTGGAGCCACAAATTCGTACCTGACCGATCAAGCCGACCAGAACGCTCACTCGTTCACTCATTCACACACCAGGTGAAAACATTGCCTCTCCCCTTTTGGAAGGCCCCGACCTATGTCTCCCCAACACCGCCACCCTCCCCCACCCCCCTGCCTGGCGAAGCCACCCCTCCCCAGCTCAAATGGCCTGCGTGGTTGAAATCTCGCTGGGGCCTCCAGAAATGTTGCAGAAAAGATGCAAAAATCATACCTGTGAGAAACCAAGCAGCACTCGGACAGTGGGAAAACTCAGATTTATTACTCTGGCGGTCCTAGAGGAGCTAGCGCTCTGAAGATCTGGGCCCAGGCGAAGCTCAGTTGCAACATTCCTTATATAGGGCTTTTTTGGTATGGGCTGATTGGTTAATTTGTCCAGGGAGTTGCTATGGGCTAAGGGTAGCTACAAAGAGTTATAAAGCGCTGGCAGTTGCTAGAGGGTGCAGGCACTTACGTTTATCCCTTAGACGGAAGAAGCAGGGAAGATGAGTCTTTAGTTAATTTCGGGTATGGCCTATGCAGCACACATATCTACAGAAGCAGAAGGAAGAGCTGATTAGCCTTTCGAGTGAAAATTCCTCTTCACCAGCACCGCAGCCGGCACCTAGCAGCAGTTCCTGAGTCAGCACTTTGGCTCGTTGGGCGCAGACGGTGCTCTTGCTGTCATAGAATGACGTTTGCATCTGGCGTGTCCGCGTTTTTGTGGATGGCAAAATCGTTCACTCTTCCAAACCTGGTGCCTCTCAGACCTACCTGTTTCTCAGGCCTACTTGCCTAGAGCTGCTTTCCATTTCGCCTGTTATGCTTTAGCTATGCTTCTGATTTCAACCCCATAGAAATCGGGGTGTTCGGGTTTATTTCTCGGTCCCGGAAGCCCCGGTTTAGGAGCAGCACCAGGCATCGGTTTGGGGACCTCAGCGACAAGCATTCAGTGGTGTTTTCGGTTCTTTCTCTGTCAGGTTACTTTCTGGGGTCGTTTTGCATTGTAAATGTCCTCAAGTGTGTTTTGCTCTGTGTTCCGTGCGTCGGGTTTGTTTCATTTGGGGTTGGATGTTCACTGTAGAATTTATTTTATTATTCGTATTGAAGCACTACTAACTTCTCCCACTGAGTTTCCTGTGTGTGGCAGCACTCAGCTGCATGCCGTCTGACCGGGTCAGGAGCCCCGCTTGCTCTCAGGCCGGCTGGCGACCGGATCCGGATCCGGATCCGGATCCGGATCCGTGGTTTCTAGCGGGCAGCGCGGCTCCTTGGGCCCAGCCCGGGTTTCTCATCAGCACTTTCGCCAGTACCATTAGTCCCTTCGGGAGCGGTGTCTTTCTTCACAGGGCGCTCGTAACGCCAAAGCAAACGTTTCTCCTTCGCAGGACCGGTAGGTTCCTGTGTGGTCTGTCACCTCTTCGGTCCTCGCCCCACTTGCTGCCCCCTGCCAGCCGCTGCGGGCTCGCAGCCACCTTATTTGCACCGACCCCGCGTTCCGTTAGCATTTTCGCTAGTAGCGACATGGGCCGCTGTTTTTGTCACGACGCGAATTGGCACCGAACGGGCGGGCGTTTCCCGGGTGGCAGCACCGTCATTCCTCCAACCCCGTTATTTCTTAGTCGCTCACCGCTAGTTTCTCATAGTTTCTTGGTGACTTTCCAAGCGCCTTACCTCTCTAAAGAAAAAGGAAGTTGAGTAGAGTATACATGGTGTCCGGAGTTGCTATAGGGCGCTGAGTCGGAAAAATGTCCAGCGAGGTATAAATAAATGCTCAATAAATGTGAACTGCAATTATTCTTATAATCGTTCTCCTATTGAGATTTCTCTGCGGGGCCGCCGGGCCGGGCCGGGCGGGGCGGGGCGAGTGGGGCGCGGGATCGAGCTCAGCGGTGTCTGAAAATTTGGAGCATCTTTCCCGGGAGCCCTTTCCTGTAGTGTAATCCCTTCACGTCGCCTCTCTCGTTTTTCTGACCCCGCCCCAACCCTTTCTCTCCTTTTCTTGTTAGGATTGTTTTCGAAATTGTATTTTATTATTAGTTTCAAGTGTTCTCGTTCGGATTTTATGCGCCACCGCATAGACCTGGCCTTTGCACGGGGAAGTGCAGAAGCGTTATTTTCATAATCTGTGAGACCACAGGGCGATAGTTGACTTTTTTAGACTCTGAGAGAATTTTTCCCGTGAGAGCCAGGTTAGGAAACCTAGACTTAAAACCAGAGGACTTGTAGCTGTGTGTTGTAAACACTGACGTGTCTTCATTTAAATACTTTGGTTTTCTAATTCATCCTTTGTGTCTATAAGAAAGGAAATCAGTAAGCATGGGGAGAAATGACATTCCTGAATTCGTTCTGTTGTTTCATCCTCAGTCTTCCTGTTGGTATTGACAAATACTTAATTTCTTCTGGGAATAGATGAACTGTCCCTTGTGTCACTGAGAGAGTGATAAATCTGTATCAACCCACTCGCCATAATCACTGGCCTAATTTGGAGTCTACAGTTATTTTGAAACTACTCTAAAATCCAAAAGTTTCTGCACACGCACTCGTGTGTGTAAATTTTGGTGCAGAACTCGTTTGACCTGGACTAAGTGAGGTGAGCTAGAGTGGACTCTATATCCAGTTAGCATAAATATTCCCAGACCCCTACATCCCACAGGCAGGGTTCCACTCTTGTACGGCAAGCACCTGTTATCACTTCATAATTTCCCACATTCTAAATTCCAACGGACATCTGGCCCTCATAATTCCTGAGAAGATTTTGTGCATCTGTAATTTTTCTAGTTACACAGAAATGTCAAACAGAAATGGAATCATAATGTACATATTATGTACCTAGCTTGTTTTCACTTAGAATCTTGCATCTATCCCATGATGACTTTCACTGATAAGTGTATATGGTACATTTTGGATTCAAAATGTTGATTTCTAATATCTAATTCTTAGATCTTCCCGAACATCTGTGTTTTGGCTGTGATCATCTTCAACTTGTGGGATTTTTGTTTCTGTGTATAACACATTGACCAAAAGTTAATTTTGGGTTTCGAGAATATGTATGTTATGAACTTAATGGATATCTTTACATTTCCCTTTAAGTGACCGTACCAAATGTCGTCTTACTTGCATTATATGAAAAGGTATATTGCCCTCCGATGGGATGATTACTGGTGTAATCAACTAAAATTCGTTTTGAATATGCTAGGCCTTGTGTGTGTGTGTATGTGTGTGTATAATTTAACAATCTTCACTCTCTTATTTGGTGGGAATTTGAACATCAATTTATTCTATTTTCAAAGAAGTTCATGCTAGATTATTCCTGTCATGCTTTCAATATATGTTATGTAACTAAATTTTTCTGGCTTTGGATTCTGTTTAGATTTCATAGGGTCTTACTCCCTACAAACCGTAGGTGAGAGTGAGAGAGCGGCTCACTGAAATTTTAATTACATTCAACTTTTATTTTACTTAAAAAAAATTTATCGTACTTTTATTTTTCAATTACAGTTGACCTTCGATGTTAGTTTATATTAGTTTCAGCCATACAGTACGGTGGTTAAATATTTATGTAATTTACAGTGTGATCCCCCCCACTCCCCCCACGACGAGTCTAGTAGCCACCTGCCATTATGCCTGGTTATTACAATATTACTGAAGTACAATATGCTCTACTTCACATTCCCGTGACTATTTTGTAACTACCAATTTGTACTTCTTAATCCCTTCACCTTTTACACCCGGCCCCCAACCACCCTCCCATCTGGCAATCGTGCGTTTGTTCTCTGTAGCTATGAGTCTCTTTCTGTTTTATTTGTTCATTTATTTTGTTCTTCAGGTTCTACGTGTCAGCGAGATTATATGGTGTTTGTCTTTCTCTGCCTGACTTATTTCACTTAGCGTAATGCTGTCTGGGACCATCCATGTTGTCACAGATGGTAAGATTTCTTTTTTCATTTTTATGGGCTAGAACTGCATTCAACTTGTAATGTAAATGCTAATGTGGGGACAAAATCCACTAGTTACATTATCCAATTACTGTTTTATGAACCCTTTCCTCAAATATTTTTATATTCTCATGTAATCGTATTAACCAATGTTACCCCAATAACCTTAATTAAAAAATACTTTGATATTCTCACCCACCACTATGTTTTGCTTCTATCTGGGTTTTCTTCAAGGCCCCTCACAGTTGGTACCTGTGTGGTTTTGAGTTGCATATGGAAAAAACATGTTAATATGTATGAGACCCAGGTTTTGTGAGGGTCACACATGTCTGTCATGTGTCTTGCATTGTATTTGACATATATTAGGTTTCTATCCTGTATCTAGGAAGTGATACTGTGGGGTAAATATTAAAATCCTAATTTATGTCATAGAAGATGATCTTAATAAGTGGAGATACCTTCCATCCTCTGGATGGAGCCATGTCCTATAAGACAATTCTTTCAGAAGAAAACCTTATCTGTGGACTTATGCACTTGCACAAGCTTCAGGATCGAAGAGCCTAGCACATGAAGCCCATTGCTAGAGGTAGGATTCTAGGCGATGGCAACCACCATCTAGTCCAGAAAAGCATTTCCCGCCACAGCCAACTGGAGGGTCAAATATTGCAATGACTCTAGGACTACACTGAGCAAAGTGCACTTCTGCACTACCCAGTCCAGCATGCCTATTCAGTTTCATATCTGGAAACAGCCTAAGATTGTGATTATACCTCTTGCGAATATACGACCTAAATATTAAGGATACCGTAATATATTTAATAGAGAAACATGACTATGTATCACACAACAAATCACTGAAGGAGAAGGAAATTAAGTCCTTCTCCTTAAATGTTTGAAATTCAGCACCTTGAATGTTCAGAAGTTAAGTCAAATACAGGCATGTGGTTTATCAGTATGTGTGCACGATTTAAGGCTTTGTCTAGTTCCACAGATGGTTTCTTCATCTGATCCTTCAGTGGTCACCAGGTGCATTCAGTGAAGCAATAGAATAATAAAATAATAATGAGAGAGGAAGAGAGGTGGGGAGGAAGGGAGAGGCAGGGATGCAGGGAGAGAGGGGAGGAGAGGGATGGGGGGAGGGAGAGAGACGGCGATATTTCGCGGGAGTTATTGGCTCGTGATGATGGGCTAAGAAGTCCCTTGTTCTTCACTCCTTTTATTGTGATGAGAGTTCCTTGATCAGAAGCAATAATGTGTGGAATACCATAACCATGATAAAGCATTCTTTAAGGACACAGAAGATAATTGTGGAAGAGACATTGGCTGCCTAAAAGGCAAATCCATATCCAGAGTAAATGTCTATTCCAGTAAGAATAAAAAGCTGCCCCTTCTCTGAGGGTGACCATCCAGTGGTAGCTGGCTAGCTGACGGCCCTGGGGAGTGGCGCCATATGTGGAAGTCAGTGTCAGTGTCGGCTGGTGGAAGACTGAGTACTCAGCAGTGGCCTTAGCTAGGTCGACCTTGGTGAGTGGAAGCCCATATTGCTGAGTAATGCATAACCTTCATTCCTGTCACCATGGCCTCTTTGTTCATGAGTCATTGGAGGACAGGGATGGCTGAGGAAAGAGACCGACAGAACAGGTCCTTCCATCCGCTTCATTAATAAAATCCTCCTCTTCTGATATTACTCTTTGGGGAGCATTCACATGCGACACTGATTAATATCTTTGCATTTTTTGCACATTCAGTGAGACCTGTTGAGATAAGTCTTCCCCAGATTTCTTGACACCGCTGTTCCAATCATGTGCCTTCCAAGTCTCTGACCGGCCAGCCACACCATTGTCCAAGGCCCATAAATCAGTACGTCATCGCACATCTGGCCATTTCTCCTTTCGCGCAAAGCAAACAGCCAGGAGCACTGCTGGAAGTTCTGCTCACTGGAAGATTTCCCTTCACGGCTGTCATTCAGGGCCGACCTAGAGAGGGGCTGCATCGCTTCAGCTGTCCGCATGCCGGTGGTGCGTGCGTATTGTGCAGAACCATTTTAAATGAAGGCTGGGTTTTCCCTTCCTCTGTGAGTCGATGATAGGGAACTGCCAGTGAAGCCGTAGGTGCAGGCTGGGAGAAAGAAGGCAGTGTAGCAGGACTGAGGACTATGGATATCTAGAGCACGTCTTCATGAGACTTACCTGTGCCTTCAGGACCTGCTTGGGCCCGATCACGGTATACCACTTCCACTTGATGATGTAGCGCAGCTGTGAAGACCCAGTTTTACGGCTCGGTGGGTCAGATGGCTGCCCAGTTTATGATGGGCAGCTCGAGTAGAGTAGAGAGCTGGATCTGACCTGGACTTGTGGCCAAAGCCTGAGTCAGGACCTGTGGTCCAAAGCATCGGCAAAGCCACGATCGTCTGAGTCGCACTCTGCCAAGGGCGGAGAAGCAAAGAAAGAACAGATGGCTGCTTGAAATTTAGCACAGATATCTGGATGCAAACCGGCCTTCGGGAGAATATTGCTGCCAGGAAGTTTCAAGCTCCGAGAACAAGACTCCCATCCCCTCCTTAACCTTAGCCGTATACAATAAACGCGCTGAGCTTGCCTCGGCGTCACTGTATCTCCATCAGAGTGCGGTGTCCCACCTGGCCCCAGCTCTTCCTATATTATGTCTTTGTGCTTTTCTTCAACCTCCGTCGCCCCCGCTCAAGTATATCAACACTCTAGCCGTGCAGGTCGCGGCAGTAGCACGGTAACTTGGTGGCCCATGGTTAAGCGTTCGACCTCTGTCGAGGCCCGGCAGCAGGTCGAGAGCTGTCTGTCAAAAGAAGTATAGTTGTCTGAGGAGGATGGCAGGGCCTAGCTCCAAAATGCTAAGGGCCCGTGCTGCCACTTACTTACGATGATCTGTCGAAGGCTCCAAACAGCATCCCTATCTGCCACTGCCACTTTAAGCATCGTTGGATCTGCTGGATCATATGGCCCAAGTGGCAGACGAGTTTACACAGGAGGCTGAATCTTCTGCAGAACCTTCTCTTGTTCTGAAGCCCACTCAAGCGCAGCAGCTATTCTTTTCACTGAGTAAGCGGGCCAGAGTGACACAGCCCAACCGGAAGTGTGTGGCCTCCAAGATCCAGAGCCGCCCACTAGGCATTGTGCCTCTCTTCGTTCGGGATAGGAGGGGGCAGACGTAACAACGTATCCTTCACCTTAGAAGGGATATCTCAACATGTCCACAGCACCGTACCCCTAGAAATTTCACTGATAGAAGACCCCTGAATTTTTGTCAAAATTATTTCCACCCCCTGACATGCAAATGCCTCAGCAATAAGTCTAGAGCAGTCGCTACTCCTTCTTGATTAGGTTTTCCTACTGATTAGGTGTGAGGAGCATGATGTCATCAGTGTAATGGACTATTACGATGTGTTGTAGAAGAGAAAGGTGATCGGGATCTCCATGACCCCAATTATGACACAGGGCTGAAGAGTTGATCAATACCCTTGAGGTCGGACTGGGAAGGAGTATTGCTGGCCTTGTCAGCTGAAAGCGAACTACTTCCGCCGGCCTTTCCTAGCAGGTATTAAAAAAAAGGCGTTTGCCTGATCCATACTTGCAAACCAGGTACCAACAGTTAGTGTCACTTTGTTCAAGCAGTGAAACCACATGGGAACCGCAGCTGCAATTGGAGCCAGCACCTAGGTAAGCGTGTGAGAATTCACAGGCATTCTCCAGGATCCCTCGTCTTCTGCATAGGCGAAATAGAATGAAAGGCTTATGAGTTGGGAATCGCCACGTTATATCCTTTGGCCCCGGCAAAAGGCTTAAGGTCCCTTTAGAGACGTCTGAAAGAAAGGTAAACGGTATAAGTTTGGGGGTGTAACTAGAGTCCTTCCCCAAGGGGACCCGGGGTCTTGTACTCTCAGGGGGTTTTTTTGATCTGCTGAGTGGCTCAAGCCTGGGCATGGACTGAAGGGCCATGACTCTGTTTTTATGATTCATGTTAGACTTCTGTTCACTTGACCTGGAACGTCTCTGCTCATACAGATCAAGTAAGAATTTCGTAGGCTTCTAGGAACACAGCAATCAACTAGCCAGTGCCACAGTTCTGTGCGGGTCAGACCCCCCGACTGCGGTCCGGACTCTGCTGTCCATTACGATAGCCATGCCCACCTTGCCTTTGGCAGTTGAGCGCCACCACTTGGCCCCTGCCACCCTGAGATTCGGTTACTCCATTGCCTTGCGGTTTCCCAGTTGAGGGACTGCGGATCCCACTGTAGTATCTGGCCTACAGACAAGAGTGATTACAGACCTCTTTAAGGATGCCAGAGCTCACAAATGTGTGTCTCATAGCACTGGTGAAAGGGATGTTTTCCAGATTCTCCTCCTCCTCCCCTCCCCAGTGTGGGCGAGTAGGTCTGAAATGACAAGTAAACTCTAAGTTTCCAGTCTCCTCAGGCTGCATCCCTTCCTCTACATCAAGGCAGGTTTGGCATTTCTACTTTCCTCCCTGAGGGCCTTCTTTCGGTCTGGGTTTCAGCCAACCAAACAGACCGTCAGAGCCCTTTGTAACTCCCTTCATCTCAACGTGAAGCGAAGAATCTCTGTTTTGCGAGCCTCCGTCAATGAATTCGGCCTGCTCCACCTTGATGCTCCTTCCCCCAGTATCCCACACCCTTAGTATCCTCTCACGCATTTCTGTCCGTGTGAGTTAGCAGAGTCCAAAGGGTTTTTCCGCACTGTAGTACACCTCCTCGTGGTCACCCTTGGGGAGTCATCTTTAGGCTGGGGCCTGCTGGAACTGGAGTCCAGTTAACGTTCTACAAGCAAAGACGGGTGGTTGGGGTGCGTCCTGAGGGGACTCAACATTGTCTTGCAGGCCGACTGCCTCCTTGTATTTTCCACCCTCATGTGCAGGTGGAGTGAGCAGTAGAGGATCGAGCAGTAAAGAATCGAGCTTCCGCTCGCAAAGAAGGCTCCTCGGAACTTAGGGGCTCGATGTCCCCATCTTCCTGAGGGTCTTCCCACACATTCCCATCCCAATGACAGGATCCCCTTGGTTCCCAGTCAACGCCCTCCTTTAACAGCAAACACCCTGCAAGGCGGGGAGTTCTACTCAGGTTGTTATTCAGCCAGTTGCGGGATGAGATTCCATCGGTTGGCTGGAAAAAAGCCTTCATCTTTCGCAGAAACTCTTGGGTGTTCTTGTTCTTTTCCAGTCAAAGACAGCCCTTCTTCAGTAATTTCCACACGTAGAAATGAATTTGAAAATAAGTGTGACGTGTCTGTTGGGAAGGCGCTTTTGTAGCAGTGCACCCAAGAGTCTGATGACCTTGAATTGTAACTGAATTGTGAAGAAATCTGTTGTGGAATAATAAGAAATATATACATTGGCCTCTGCCCCAGGTTCCTGACACAGAGGTACCAAAACCCTGGTAATTTTCTGAATGACAGGGTGATACGAGTGTCTTCCACAGAGCTGCTAAGTACCTTGGCGTTTCCCAAGTTGTAGGAGCACCTTTTGTTCTAGGAGGTGACAATCGGTAGACTCCTGGATGAGATCTGGTCACCAAAAGGACCAAGTCCTTATTAGAAACTTGGGACCTTGAGTCCCACCCCTCACCCTCCCAGGAATGCACTGGGTCTGGAGATCAATTTAATTGTCAAGCGTGCCTATGTGGTGAAGCCAGAAACTACCAGTCTCAGGGAGCTTCTAGGCTGGTTGGTGAAGCCCTCCATCTGCTGAGGTTGGCACACCCAAAACGGCTCCCTGCCCCTTCCCGATCCCTTGCCCTACGCGTGCCTTCCATTTGGCTGTTTCTGCGTTGTATCCTTCACAGTAAACCGGTATTCGTAAAGAAAGTGCTATCCTGCATTCTGCGAGGCATCCTTGCAAACTCTTGAGGCTGAGGTTGGGTTGTGGAATCCCTGATTTATAGCCATCCACTAGGAAATATGGGACTCTGGAACTTGGGACTGGCCTCTGATGCAGGGGCGGTCTGGTACGAATGAGACTTTAATTCGTAGGGTCTGATGCGAACTCTGGGTGTACAGTGACAGAATCGAGTGGAATTACAGGACACCGGTCGATGTCTAGAAAACCAGAGGATCACTTGGTGTGGAAAATCCAGACTCGGTATCAGAAGTATTTGGAGTCGAGTAAAACAAGATGTTTTCTTTGATTCGCAAGACAGGTCTGAATGAAAGAAGCTATTGTTTTTACTGTTCTAATGTTTGCAGAACGATGTGAAGAGAAATACCTGTTATGATCGGGAAGTTTATTTACACAAAAACAGACTCCTTCATGAAGGCAGCATCAAATCTTAAGGCTGGGTGACAATTGTTGCGTCCTTTGCCTCATCTCTCAGCACAGAAACTGTGGAAGCTGTGGTGGGGGGCAGGAAAGTCCCACTTGGAACACGTTTACTATTTTCCACCTCTTGAGATAGAGCCCCAAGTGCTGTCACCAGGAATCAACCAGAGAACCAGCAGCACTGACTTTCCTGCTGGGCAAAATGCCTAGGGCCCCACGATGCTTTTAAGGGCCCAGAAAATTATTTTAACGTCTTTTGCTCACAAGAGAAAAATCAAATCCTAGGTCAAAGAAATTGTTTAATGTGTAATAATGATAGATTGTCTTGAAACCAAAACTGTCATACGACTTTTTATTTATTTTTTATTTTTTTAATTAAAAAAAAATTTTTTTTATAAAACAAGGGGCTCACGAAGACCGAGTGTGTCTAGGGCTAATAAAGGGGATAACATAGTCATGCTAAGGGTGGGGGCACTGTTCAACCTCCTGGACCGGGGGTGGGGGAACTGCTATGTTACCAGAGGCCCAGTACAGGAGGGAGCCAAGGGCTTTAGTCTGAGCCAGCCCCATTCGGAAGACATGAGCGGGAGGAGCAGGACCTTGGCTTTTGCCTGTGCCGCCCGCTTAAGCCATGGTGTTGAGGAAAGAGTGAAGATAGGGAATATGTCAACTGGAGGCACGTGAACCAAGCTGCTCCCGTCGCTAACGTAACGAAGGCTGAGGCAAAGGAAAGGCTCCTCTTTGTTTTGCTAGCCTGGGAACTTAAAATTCTGAACTTTCCAGTCCTGTATCGATGCCTGGATAGACATCTGGACATGTATCAAAACTCCAGAGAACCCGCTGATTACTCCCTTAAGGGCTCACGTCTCCAGCTCACCTGATATCCACCCGACACCCATTATGCAGACCACTGGATACGACCAGACCTCCTGGTGCCCATCTTCTGGACCACCTGGCATCTGTTGTTCTGACCGCCTGACATCCTCCTGAGCCGATCCTAGGGCTCACGATGTAGGACTGATGCTTCTCAAGAGCGTACTTTTTTTACTATCAAAACACTTCACTCTTCTTTCTTCTTTGGAACATTTCTGCCTTTTTTCTAGATGTGTTCCGAGATTGTAAATTCTAAGACCCTTGCATCAATCTTTATCCCTTATTTCTAGCAAAGCCTCCAAACACTGTCTGAGTTCAGTAGAGAATATCAAACCCAGACTCCATACCTGGCTTCGCTGCAGTTTTGACCTTCACCAGAAATGTGATCTTAATGAACCAGTCGGGAATTTTCTTGTCCACACCCATGAAGTAATCTGTGCGGTGGCCCTCTCGATGCTCCAAAGGGAAAAAGAGGCAGTCTGCGTGATAAAACTCCTGTCATTCCCACCCCCACCCCCAAAATAAGACGTCCTGGTCAAAAATAATCTTTTCTTTTCTTTTCCAAATAACTCCTCCTGCCACATTCTTTTTCCTATAAAATTCTTTCCTTCTGTGCAATCGCTGGGAGCGCCCTTCTAGGTGCTAGATGGGATAGTGCCTAATTCATGAATTGTTTAGTAATGCCAATCAGAACTCCATATTTACTTGGTTAGTTTTGTCCTTTAACGACGGAAATCATCAACTGGTGAGACGCCGTTATCTAGATTTTGAAAGTGTCCAAAATTTCACTTCCAAAGGTAGCCATTGTTTTACACAAACAAGCACACTTCGGACACATACAGGTATATGTATCATAGTTTTCCAAACCTTTCATGATGTGGACGAAGAAAACCCTCTTCTCCTTTACCCTTCTTAAGTTCTCCAGCTGGGTCCTGTAAATTAGACTGGCCAAGGCAGAGTAATGTGTCAAACTTTATGGCAGAAACCTGAACCTAGACAGGAGTCCCGGAGGGCCTGTGGGAGGAGCTCTCACGACCTGTGTCTCTGAGAAAGCCCAATGGGAAGATTTATCACAGGCCAGGAAACTACAAGTTCCTGTGTTTAATTGGCCTCCTTTTCCGCTGTTGGGAGCTGAGCTAACTTGGCGAGCTTTGAGATAAGTGGCACTAAACTATTTTAAACACTCAGTGTTTTCCAAGGAGGGAGTTGTGAGAACTTCACTGTTTTGCAGGATGAGTAATTTTGGCTGACCTTGGGTCTTGACTGCTGTTTTCTCATTGTGATGCTCTAAGTAGTGTGTTTTAAATAAACTCGGGGACACAGACACAGCTTGAATCTGTGCTCCCTCCTGCAGTTCTGTCTGTCTTCTTTCTTTTCCTCAGTCCATGCTCCCCGTTTCAGGTACCCTCAATTACTTTGTCGGCTGGCTCCGACAAAGTGGCGCCCGAACAGGGACCTGAACACGGGGGATAACAGCTAGTACGTGCCGCAGAGTAAGGCGTGCGCACGCGGAATCTGAGAGGCCTAAGAGTCCTGTAGGCGGCCAACCGTAAGTACACAGGAGTATTGTAATATAGAAACTGAAACAGAAACTTAAAGAAGTAAAAACGGGCCAAGGAAATAGTCGACTGCTTTTTGTACATATGCTTAAAAATATGCTTAGAGTAAGAGGGGCCAAAGTGGGCCAGCAACAATTAACTAAGTTTTTGCAATTTGTAGAAGTATGTCCCTGGTTTCTGGAAGAAGGGACTATAGATTTAGAAACCTTGAAAAGGGTAGGACAAAAATTGCAAGATTATTATGATGTTCATGGGCCTAGTAAGGTCCCGGTAGAAACTTTTGGGTTGTGGACCCTTGTCCGAGACTGCTTAGACCCCTGACATGAGAGGGACAAATAGCGAGAGCATGGCGCCCCAGGTCCTGAGGCCTCCCCTGAAGTGGAAGGCTCCAATAGTAAGCCTCAGGATGAGAGCAAGCCCTCGGCGCCGCCTGATGAAGGTTTAGGTGCGCACTATTCTTCCTTGTTTTTTTGGGGATGAGGAAGAAGAGGTTGAACAATTAAAACAGACATTGGCTGATTTGTCTTTGCAGATCCAAAAGCTGGCCATGGGGCCTCAGCCCTTAAAAGTGCCAATTTTTAAAGTTCCTCAGGATCCACTGAGGTCAGGGGGAAGGTTGACTCCAACTATAATTGCAGGCTTAGACCCCCCTCCTGTGAGTTTTGCCCCTGTTGGACCAACTGGCACACCCCTTTGGCTTAATCAGAAACCAATGCCTCAAACAGGGTTGCAACAAGGGCTGTAGCAGGCTGCTTCACGGCTTTTAGGGAACCTGGAAGCCAGTTCTCTGCTGGTAAAAGAGCTGGCTTATGAAAATGCAAATTCTGCCTATCAAAAAACAATCAGACCCTTTAGAAAGAAAGAAGACTTAAGTGATTATGTTAGGTTGTGTTCTGACATAGGGCCCTCATACACGAAGGGACTTGCTGTGGCTGCTGCCCTGCTGGGAAAGTCCATGCGGGGAAACGTTATCTGACTAGTCGAACAAACATGGCAAAAAGATGACGTGATGCCCTCAAAAATAAAAAAACTAAATAAAAAAGGGAGAGACCTACCCGGTTTCTCCACAAATTCTTTCTGATGCTCAAAAAACTGAATTTCTGATGCTCAAAACTAATCGACATGGCCCCGACCCGGTATTAATATGGGGACGAGGGCATGTTTGTGTTTTTCCACAGGATGCAGAAAATGCCAGGTGGTTGCCGGAGAGGTTGGTCCGTTTCGCCGCTCCACCAGACACCCGGCGAGATGACCTTAACCTTGATCTTGCTGAGCCTGGTGATGACAGCTGAGGGTGCAATTTACTGGATATACTTTCCTGACCCACCTCTGTTACATCCAACAATGTGGCAAGGACCAGATGTCATTGTGAAAGTGAACAACACATCGCTGCTGGACATGCCATCTATGAGGAAGGTGATTGGACTAATCGTTGCAGGAATACTTGCTATTGTATCTCTTATAGCTACTGCTGCCACCGCTGCGGTGGCTCTTACACAAACTGTACAAACTGCTCATTATGTCAATGATTTGTCTAGAAATGTTACTTTAGCATTAGGAACACAGAAAAATGTAGATAGAAAATTAGTACAAAAGTTAGATGCTTTGTATAAGACAGTGGAATACCTGGGTGATGAAATCCAGGGTCTAAAAATTAGATCTCAACTAGAATGTCATGTAAAATATCATTGGATCTGTGTCACATCTAGAAGATACAATGAAACCAGTCATGACTGGGATCGAGTAAAATATCATTTAAAAGGCATATGGCACAATGCTAATGTATCCTTAGATTTAATTAACCTGCATAAAGAAATACAAGGACTTAAAAATGCTAAACCTCTACAATTTGACACTGATAAATTAGCCACTGAATTTTTGGATCATCTTAAGGGCCTTGTCCCCTCATGGTCTTCCTTCTATCAGCTAGCCGCTTCTGTTTTGACTATAGGAGCCTGTGTAATTGTTGTCTTGTGCCTGCTTCCTTCTCTACTGAAATACTTCATTAGTGCTATGTGAAAACTTCAGGCCGACCTACATCATGTAAGGCTTCGATATATGGCTTGAAAGATGGACATCTCCCTCTCGCGGGGGCTGGTAGTCAAAGATGGGTAAGACTCCCTCAGAGACTGGACAACCTAAGACAGGGCGTGCGTGACAGAATGCACGTACCGATGACGGGTAAGTTCCAGATCTGGTGAGGGGATCACCTAAGACAGGCACGGTCACCTTGCGCCAGAACCAGGAGGGTTCGGGCATTTAAAAAATAAAAAAGGGGGAGATATTGGGAGCTGAGCTAACTTGGCGAGCTTTGAGATAAGTGGCACTAAACTATTTTAAACACTCAGTGTTTTCCAAGAAGGGAGTTGTGAGAACTTCATTGTTTTGCAGGATAAGTAATTTGGCTGACCTTGGGTCTTGACTGCTGTTTTCTCATTGTGATGCTCTAAGTAGTGTGTTTTAAATAAACTCGGGGACACAGACACAGCTTGAATCTGTGCTCCCTCCTGCAGTTCTGTCTGTCTTCTTTCTTTTCCTCAGTCCATGCTCCCCCTTTCAGGTACCCTCAATTACTTCGTCGGGCTGGCTCCAACATTGCACCCCATGCGCATTCTAAATTTTTCTTCTCCACTTCCCCTCCCACCATATTCTTTCTTCATCCTCCTCGATTACAGTTCCGAACCTCTTGTCATCCTCGCCTTCCTTTCCTCTCTGATCTTAGGGAAAGAGGTTGGAGTACCGGCACGTAAATGACAGTTACCTGAGTATCCCTTGGCTCGCCTAAGACAGTACTCGCAGTACATTAGGATGCAGATTCAACACCCCACCCCCAGAGGTTCTGTTCTGAGACGTTTGCATTTCTTTTGGTCTACTGGGGATGCTACTATGGCAGTCTAAACCTTGAGTAGTACTAGTGTTAAAGTTTTGGCGGTCGGAGTCCTTATTCTGTAATTCTTTTACATTTATCCCACTAATGTAAACATTTTTTTCCTTGGAATGAATTTCTCCATTATTATGATGACCAGACATAGCTTTCCCCCCTTTCAAATAGCCCGATCCTTTCTTCTAGACTTATTCTGAGTAATCTTGAGAGATGCTAAGCCAGATGTCCCACTACAGCCACACAGACAGTTGTCTGGAATCATATTCCCTTCGATCTAAGAAGCCCGTCATTGTAAAGATGCGTCATGATTTTCTATACCACCAAGAAAGGAAAGACTGGTATTAAAACTATGCTGCGATGGGAAGAAAGCACTCGTTTTGAGATATATACCTCCTTCAAAGATATGAAATTGGGAAGAGGGCCATGGTGGAATTCATACAGGCATAGCCGTGTCCACTCCTTCGGTTCCGCACCCCCCTTGGTGTCACTGGATTCTGCTTCCCTCTTGAACATAGCACAGAGCTTACCAGTAATTTTGTGAAGCAACTAATTTGGTTACATTGGTCATTTCTCAGGGTAGCAAAGGGGTCCAGAATAGCCTCCCCAGCATGTACCACCTTGGCATGTGGCTATTTTGAGCCGAAGGCAGGCAAGACCCAGCGGACCTTTAGCTCCCTAAACGAATTCAGATAAAGGTCCTACTAGCTCAAAAAAGAGAGGCATTACCAGAGATGCCTTTTTCTCTGAGTGACCCATCTCTACCGGCAGGGCAAGCATCTAATGAACCAATATGTGTTCTTATGGGCCTGCGAATCGTCCACCTCCCCTTCGAAGCGCCAGGACCCTCACCCCTCCCATAGCCCTGCATGGCATACAGGCCTAAACTGTCTGACTTGCCCTTTAAAAAGCGAACCGTTCCGTGAAGCTACGTCTACAGAAAGAAACAGCGAACACCACCGACGGGTGCAGGCCTCCGGTTTTCGCCGGAACGTGGGGAAACCCGTGCCTGTTGCTAGCCCTAAACCGGGACTTCTAGGACTGAGAGATCACACTGTCAGCGCCAACGAGGAAGGTTTGCCGCGCTGAAACCGCTTTCCCCAGAATACAGGATTTGTACCTGAGTGAAACTAAGCGAAAGCAGAACTTTCCAAATCGAAACGGACTCCACGCCAGTAGCCAGTAGCCAGTAGCCAGTAGCCTGTAGCGGTGCTGCTAGCCACAGCCTGCCAGCGTTGGGGGAGGCAGCGCGGCTGCGACCAAGAAACCGCGTGGCTCGGCGCCACCACTGGCGCGCTGCGGGGAGAACCCGCGAGCTCGGCTCTGTGCGAAACGCCGGCGGCTGCACTTCCCGGCCGCCGTGACGGGGAACGGGCCTGAGGGCGCCCGGCCCCAGGCAGCGCGGGCCCCGGAGCAAACAGCGGCGTTGTGGCCATGGGCTAATAGCTGCTTGGCGCGTCCCAGGGGGCTGCCGCCGAGAAACTCCTGACAGTGAGAATTGCGCAGAGCTAACCCCGAGAAAGACCGGAGCTACAGGGCTTAAAATAAAAGGAAATAGGAAATAAAAGCAAACTGTAGACCAGGCTTGGAAATCCCCCTAGCTGACTAACAGAAGCGAAACTTAACTGATTTCTCCTAAATGACTTTGAAAATCATGAAAAAAACTTAAGTGGTCTTCTTTAAATGGTATGAGGCAGTCCCTTTTAACCAAACCCCTGCCTTCTGGAAATCCCGGTTGGAGTAACCACGTCCTCCTTCATCTCGTGATAAGCTGCCCTGCACTGTCAGGCCTCTGAACCTCAGACTCCTTTCTAGTTATAAGTCTCCCTGTTTGCCAACGGGTTGTTTCTCTCTCCATAACATATTGCTGTCAAGGAAGGCTCTCCGAAATTTCTTTAAAGAGTTATTGTCTCCAGAAGTGGGGTGCGAAGGAGACTCCTGATGAATCCCAGAGCTGCTGAGCAACTAAGTGGTGCTGGTCCCCACCGAGCGCGTTGCACTGGCTGCTTTCCCCGGAGGATCTTGGACGTCCACGGTAAATCTCAGCTCAGAGCTCTACTCCCTTTGTGTGGGGCTCTCTGATTTTATTGAGCCATCTTTGTTGAGGCTTTTCTGGTAAGTCGCCCTATTCTGTTGAAAACGAAGGACATGCAGGATTCCCTATGTGTTGGAAGAGTTGTTGAAAAAACCGGGTCCATCATTGTTTAGGTGCCTTAGGATCTCTCAAGGCACTGATGGGCCAAAAGTGGGAACAGGATATTGTGCCTTTTGGGAAAATGGTTGAACATTTGCGTAATTTTGAATTATAGTGTTCACTATGAGGAACCCTTAATTCACATATGATAGTCCATCTTAGGTGTGCCCAAAAAAAGATGATCCAGGATTCTCTGGGAGACAAAAGAATGTGCTATTTTGATTGGTGTGTGAAAGCTTCTAAGAGATAAAATGACTCCCAAAATCCTTCTCTAAAAGAATCCTATGGTGCACAAAAAAACCCTTTAATGTTGTAAGAGATGCCTGCAGTCCTGGCAGGATGCCTGGTGCTTAGAGTAACAAAGACATCAGAGGCAGATGTGGACGGGCACACAAGGACACATTGCAGGGAGAGCGCATATACCTGCTGATTCTGAGACTTCTTGCTCTAGGGACTAGAAAAGGATACTTTAGAGGATAAGAAAAAGATACTTGAGAATAAATAGCTGAGAACACGGTGGTGGCTTTGAGGCTAGATCTGGGAATTGACTACAGCTTGTATTTACTAACCTGATAGTAACTATTAATAAATTACAAAGCCAGCATTATAGTGAAACTTAATAAAAAGCCATAGAGACAGGGGCAGGGGATGCTAGCATTACCATTCCTCCTCTCCCTTATTTATGTTAGTTAAATAACAGACTCCGACTTTTCTTCCAAACCGGCTCCACAACACTTTAATGGAAAGCTTTAGCCACCTGAGCAGGTAACCTTAGCTAACTCCCTCTCCCAGAAATCCACTTTAACGCCATCTTTTCTTTTGAGTTTTGTATTTCTCTACCTGATACTGGCTAACATTTTTTAATGAAAGCTACACTATGCCTGTCTGTGTGTTTATGTATATCTATATGTATCTATATTATGTAGGTGTTATTTTAAAAGGGCTCTCTTTATTGCCTTAAAGAAAAAGAAGCCCTTCTAAAACTAACATATATCCACCTTCAGAGATCTAGAAACTAACCCAAATGTTTCTCAAGTTCGCATGATCTGGAATGATATTTGATAACTAAAGGCTAGTTTAAGTTTTTCAGTTTCCTTAAGACAGGCATGTTTTCACAGTTGTGAACATTAAATATAACCCAAACTACGAGTTATTTTCTACCTGGCTGTCCTCTTTCAGTCATCTCCTGCTATCTCTAGCTTACAGAATTTTGTAGCCGAAAAATAACTTAAGAAGAAGGTTAGCTGTTTAATGTCTCATCCATTACTATCCATTTAAATGGCACGAGTAATTGAAATAGATATAAGGGAAAAGTTTATACTAAGTTGAATGGTGGATATTACAATGGGGTGTCTAGGTCATTTCCCAAGAAGCTAATACACTACAAGGCGAATTCAAGGCAGCGTCAAAACAAGGCTGGCAATTGTTGAGTCTCCTACTCCTTCCTCCTAGCGATCTTGCTGTCGAGAAACAGCAGGCTGGTGCTGTCATCCGAGCCTCAACTCACCAAACCCTGACTCCCAGCACACCGTGTTGCCGGGTCCAAGCAGGGCCGGAAAGGAGCAAAGAGCGGCGCGGGGCTGGAGAAACAGACGGGTCTGAGAGAACGCGTCTGTTTTAGAGGATTGAACGGCGTTGTCACTGAGAAAACGCCCTAGACTGAAAGCAAACGTTGTTCCTTGACAGCAATAGTGCCGGCTCCACGCACAAACCGAAGTGCGCACACCCGGAACGGGCTCCGCGCCCGCGGCGCTGCTGGGCATTTGAGACCCGTCCCGGGAAACCAGCGGTATGGGGACCCTGTTAGGACAGGAGAACCTAGGGGTTCTCCATTGCGAGCTTTGCCTTGCCCCGCACTGGGAAGGAGAGATGAGGGACCGGCGGTTTCGTGCCACTAGCGCTGTTGCTCGGGAAAATGACTCGCCCGGAGCAAGTAACGGCGAGGCCAGTGAGAAAGGGCTCGGCACCAGCGCGACCAGGAAACCTAGCGTTCGACCAGACGCGTGGGCTGCGCCCCGAACGCCGGCGGATGGGCGGAGAGCCGGCCGGCACCTTGAACCCATCAGAGACACACGACCCAACGCAGTCCTCCTAGCACTAAAAAGAACGATTTCAACAAGCGCAGTCAAGAGCAACTAGCCAAGCTGCCGGCGAGACACGTTCGGCTGACAAAACGATCCAGACAAACGCCGGGCGGGACGGAGATCACGGATCCATTTCAGTTTCCAGAGCTCATAGTCGAACGAGGAAACGGAAAGTAATAAGCGACCGGAACTGTAAGAAGAAACTTTAGGACAAAGAGAATCAAATATTGACAAGGGACACCGAAGGGACACTTAAACGCACTTTTATTCCTTACAGAAGAGTGTTTTCCCAGGGAAACTTCCAAAAAGGCCGCCGCTGCTCTTCTGGGGTCTGCAGTGCAAACCCTGCAGAGCGCAGAGAGCGGCTAGAGGTGTCCGGACCGCGACGAAAGCCCGGCTCTCACTCCGAGCGGTCAGCCGCGCCGCCACCGCCCTCTAGAGCTCTGAGCCGCCGCCAACGGTTGCTGTAGCAAATCCGGAGTCGTAGCGGCACACGGACCGGGCGAGCGCCCGCACGGGGTCGAGGGCGCTGCAGTCGCTCGGTTTGGAGAGGCCGACCGTGCTCTCGGAGGGGAGCTAACTCCCTGCTCTTAAAACGTGGCGGTCCTGCTGCGGGAAAAGCTGTGGACCAAAGGAACGAAGGCGGCCCCGCCGAGGCCCCACCACCTCTGTACGACATAAAAAATAACCGCACAACGCAACGATCGCTATAGAGGCAATGCCAATTTATTTTTACATAACAAAATTTAATAGAAATAAACATTAAAAACAATAAAATTAAAACTAACTGAAACTTATTTGTTACATCTTGAAACATTTAAAAATTAAGAGTCGTTTTCAGAAAGTCTGCAGCTGCCATCCGCGGGCTCGAACTCGCGCACGAAGGGCAGACAGCAGCCTCCCCAATGTGTTGACAGCGCGACCTATCCACTGCAGGCGGCCTGAGAAAACACGATGCTGGCTCCCTCGCGCGGTCACCGAAGGTCTGTGGCGCTCTGCAGCGTGCGCGCGGTCCCAAGGCTCGGTGTCCTGCCGTCCGTCTCCGTTGTCGGACTGCGCGGCCGCGGGAAGCTGCTGCAGGAACGCTGTTTCCTCTGCGGCTCCGTCTCTCCCGCCGGTGCCTCTGGCGCCTATTGCGTCCGCGACCAGAGTCTCGGACTGCGCTGGGCTGGCCTTGGTTCCCAAGTGCTCTGGGCTCCGGTATTGCAGAGAACTAACTCTCTGCTCTTAAAACGGAGCAGTCCTGCTAGGGGTTAAGCTGCAGATCAAAGGACCGTAGGCGGCCCAGCAGAGGAAACATTTCTGTACGATATAAAAAACGCAAAACGCAATGATCGCTGTAAAGGTTATGCCAACTTTTATTTTTATATAACAAATATTAATAGAAATAAAACATTAAAAACAATAAAATTAAAAAAGTAAAACTGAATTGTTTATTAAATCTCTAAATATTTAAAAATTGAGGTGTTAACTTTTTAAAATGTTATTTTTAATTTTTTTAGTGTTTACTATTTCACTTTTATATATTGACCGTTATATTTGATGATGTAACTACATAATAGTGAAATAATATGTAATTAGTATATGACAGTATAATGATATAATAAATAACACTAATATGTTTTTATAATATCTTAATATATATTTTATAATATATTTTTATTTACTTAATTACATCTTTGTTCGTTATTGATTTTTATTGAGTTAATCTAATTCATTTCTCTTATTCATAGTGTTCATTACATTTAAGTACATTTATTATATTATTTATTCATTACTTTTATTTATTCCTTTTCTACTTACCTTTTATTTATTAATGAATATATAAGTAACTTATAAGTTATGTTACATAAATGATTTCTTTATCTAATATTTGTTATCTGTTTTTTCTGTGCAGTTTGCTTATATAAATAATTCATATAAACAGTAATTTAAAAATTTTTAAATTTTTTCTTAATTAAACTTATTACCAATTATCTATATTAAATTTAAATATTTAGTCGTCATGTATTAAATTTAAATGTATTAACTAATAATACAATACATGTATCGTATATATTTTTAACTTCTATTATTTTATTTAATATACAATAATTGTGCTTATGTTATTTTATAATGTTACCTTAATAAGTATATAATATTAATATAATTTTTGTATTACTTTATCTTTTTAATATGCTTTTCTTTCTTAAATAATTAAATGTATTTATTTTATTTCTTTGTTTTAATTAATTTTAATAAATTATTTGCTGAACATATGATTACTATTATTTATTATTTTAGTCTTAAGTAATATTTAAAATTCTCTATTAGTGTAACTTAATTATTTTTAAAAATTAATTATTTCACTTACTTTAATTAATAAAATTTATGTCTTAAGTATATTTAAACATTATTTTATTTTTATCTTTGGACCTTTTATGAATGTGAATTAACTAATTTTTAATTTAGTTTTTAAAGAAATTATTTTTATTTATTTGTTAATTCTCTAATTTTTATTTGCACCATATTTTATGTTATTATAATCATATAAGATTTTATATTACTTTAAATTCAAATTTTTTTAATAAAAACTTACTTAGTTTAAATTTGTAGGTAAAACTTTCTAAATTTAAATATTGCTTATATTATTTTAAAAAATTTAATTTACTTTTAAATTAAAGCAATTTAACTCTTAGTAATTTATAATTCATTTATTTCATTTTATTGCTAAATGTCATTTATTTTTACATTATATTTACTTTATAATTTGTATGTTAAGGTTCTCATTTTATTAAATCTAAATTTTTAAATATAAAGATTATAAAAATATGATTATTCTAATTCCTTTTATTTTACCTTCTGTATTTATTTAATTTATATTTTCAAAGGCTTTTAATTTTAAATATGTATTATTTTAGTTCTAATTTTCTAATTTTGTTATTAAAATTTATATATATTTAATTTTATTATTCATTTTTGTCCTTTATATTATTCACTTAATTAATTGTAGTTATTTTTAAGTTTTAATTAATAATTGATTTTTAAATTTATATTCTATTTTAAAATTCAAATACTGTGAATTAAAATTTTATGTTATTTAACATTCTTTATTCAATCTCATTTTTAATTATCTATTCATTAGACTATATTTATTTACTTCACTTATTTTAAATATCATCCTTATTATTTAATTACATTTTATTTTAATTTGTTTTTTCATTAGATTAAATATTATTGTGCTTTTAAATGTTAAACATTTCTTATGATAATTTCTATTTGTATCAATATTAAATTTTAGAATTTTGATCACAAAATAAGTAAATGTAGGGAACTATATAAAAGTATGTGGCTGAGTGAAAGTATGTAATTAAATATGTAAGTACAACTACACAATGTAGATAAGTATATAGCAGGAGGTAAGTAGGTAATCTTTCTAAATAATTAGAAGTCTGTAAGTTAAAGTACATACATAAATAAAAGTCCAGACTTAAGTAAAATTCACGCATGTAAGTAAAAATAGGAAAGTAAGTAAAAGCAGAAAACAATATATATATATGTATTTTTTGTAAGTACACAAGTATGAGTATGCCTAAGTAAGTAAAAGAAGGTAAGTAAAAGTAGGTTAAGTAAAAGTATGTAGGTAATTAAAAGTATATAAGTTAAAGGCGATACATAAGTAAAAATAGGTACATAAGTAAAAACAGGAATGGAAGTGAAGTACATATGTAGCACTAGTGTACATAAGTAACAGAACTTACCTCAGTATGTGCTTAAGTAAAAGTCGTGTATGTAATAAAAATAGGTGCATTGGTAAAAGTAGTGTAGTAGATAAAAAGTAGTAAAAGTACATAAGAAGGTAAAAAGATGTAAGTAAAAGTATGTACCCCAAAGTAAGTAAAAGTACCTAGATAAAAGTATGTAAATAAAAATACTTATGTAACTAAAAGTTTAGTATAAACGTACGTTAGTAAAACTCTAATTAAATGACTTCAGTAAAAGTAACTTAGTAAAAGAAGTAATTAAGTGAAAAAACCAAGTGAAAGTAAGTAAAAGTAAATAAGTTAAGGTAGACAAAGTAAATTAGTAAAAGTACATAAGTAAAGTTCAGTAAATAAACATAAGTAAGTGAAAATTCAGTAAGAAGAGGAAGTCCGTAAGTAAAAGTAGGTAAGTACAAGTGAGTAAGTAAAAGTCAGTAGGAAAGTCAGTAAGTAAAAATCAGGCATTAAGTAACATCAATTAGTAAGAGGAAGTAAGCAAAAATAAGTAGGTAAATAAAAGTCTGTCAGTAAAAGTATGTAAGTGAAAGTAGTGTATGTAACTATAATCACATTCATCAGTGAAAGCACACATAGGTAAAAGTAGTGTATGTAAATAAAGGGCGGAAAGTCAGTTAAATTACATAAGTAAAGGTAAGTAAGCCAAAATACTTCAGTAAGTAAAAGTACATATTAATGGAAGGTAGGATGTGAAATTAAAGGAATATATGTAAGTAAAAGTAACTGTATAAATAAAAAGTAGTGGACCTAAGTACAAGGACACGTCAGTAGAAGTAATGTCCATAAAGTACATATGTGGACAAAAGGACATAGGTAACGGTAGTGCACTACTTAAGTAAGTAAGTAAGTTAAGTCAGTAAGTAAAAGTAAGTTATTGTAAGTATGTAAGTAGAAAGTAAGTAAATGTGAGTAAAAATAAGTTAGTAAAAGTATATAAAGGTAAGTAAAAATAATTCGTGAAAGTAAGTAAAAGTAGGTAAGTAAAAGTACATAAGAATATAAAGAAAAAGTAGGAAAAAGTAGGTAAGCAAAAGTACGTGGGAAAAATTAACTTAGTAAAAGTATGTTTAAAGCCAGTAAGGAAAAGTATTATAGTAACTAAAAAGAAATATACATTCATAGAAGTAATTTTGTAGAAGTATGTACATTAGTAAGAGTACTTACACTAGTAACTACTAAAGTAAAGGGAAGTGTAAGTAAAGAGAAATAAAAGTATGTTAGCAAAAGTATGAAAATGTAAGAAAACGTACATAAGAAAAAGAAAACTATTGAAAGTACATGACTAAAGGTAAAATATCGTAAGTAAAAGTAGGTTAGTTAAGGGCTTAAGTAAAAGTAAGCAACGTAAGTAAAAGAACGCTGTAATTTCTGTAACAGAGAGGTGCAAAAGTCCAAGGCTGGAAGACTACTGCATCCTTCTCCCTCTTGACCCAGACATATTGCTTGACCATCTAGGGGCCTGAAGTAATGGACTTCATCTGTCTTGCTACAAGGGTTTGATTTTCTGCAGGCAAGAGGCAGGAGCTCTGCCTACCTCGCACCGTTCACATTGCAGATGCCTGGGTGTGGGCAACCCGCTAGGGCTTAGCAAGGCTCAGGCAAATGCCCCAGTTCTGCTGGGACATTTGACAAACTACAGTGTGCGTGAGAAAATGAGGAGGATTCTGAGGCTTTCTCTGCACTAAGAGCATTTTGGAGAGTTGCCTAGAGCCGCCTTCGTGGAGCTGACACATGTGTTCCCCTTTGGGCAGAAGAAGCCCATGAGAGGTCATTGCCGTAGACCAGTGGCTGCATGGGGCCCAGACAAGCCAGAGCACCCCAGTGACCAAGTAGGCAGGGATCCCACAACTCTGCCCTTCTCTATCCCTAGCTGAGCAGCTGAAATCTTAGCTCTCCCTTCGCCTTGATTAGGACCATGCCCTTCAAGCCCTGTCTTGACAGCCACCAGCCGGCTTAGTGCTCTGGGCCTCATTTGTTCTCTGTGGTATCTTTTCAAAATCATGTTTTCCATTTTATTTGTAAGGGCTTCCTAGTTTGGAATCGTGCACATGTACCATAATTAATTTTTTCCCCGTACCTTACTGAAACACACAGTAGTTTTTAAAACTACACTTTCTTGCTTGCAGAGGAAATGGCATTTCTGGGTCAAAAGAGTACTGTATTCGCATTGCAACATTTAATGCATATTGCCATATTGCCTTTCCTAAGATCCTTTCAAATTCATTCCTGCCAGTGGTGTTTGGGAGTTACTGCCTTCCCAGTGTTTACAACCTAGGATATAAGGAAACTCTTTAATATGTGCCATTATGCAAAACGAAATTGTCTCTGCTTTAATGTGCATTTCATTGATTTTAATGAGTAGTGACCTTTGTGAGTCACTGCTCCCCTTTCTGCCCCAGGCCCACCTATGTGGCTTCTAATCCTGACTGCACCCACCCCAAATCAATTCCACGGGGTAGAGATTAGAGAAACAAAGTTTAGTGGTTGTGTACAATTACAAAAAGAATTATGACAACTCTGTGGAGACCGAAAGAAAATTGTCTTTGCATATTATTTATTACGAGGAGCGTTTTAGTCATTGAAAATGTTATTTTATTCAGGAGAGAGAGAAAAAAAACAAAGAATGTCCTCCACCACAAGAAACCTCAAGGTTCCTAGGCGCGCAGGGCGTTGTCACAGTGAATGTCACGTGAAGAAGGAGCTAAGATTCAGCTGCCCAGCTGGGGTGTCTCCGGCTCTGTCCCGGACATGGGGGTGAAGGGAGCAGCGCTGCAGGCCGGGCATAAGGCTGGGGTTCCTTTCCGGGTTCCATCCTGTCTTAAGCGTCAGCTTTCAGCAGCTTCCGCGGGTGACCTGGACACCTGGCCACGATCTGACCACGCGTCTGTCCTCCTCCGCTGGCATCCCCCTGGCTCGTTCAGGCCCCATTGGTCTGTGCGGTCTGTCACATCAGCCTCTTCTTGAGGTGACTGTTGCTCCGTCTCGGTTTCAGCCATTGGGTCCGTGACCTGCGAGTCTCGACGGCGTTTCTGGCCCCTCTCAGCTCCGGGAACAGCCGAGTGCCAGGCGCAAGCGTGGTGCAGCAGCCCGCAGGCACCGTAGCTCGGTCCCCAGCAGGAGTGGCCGGGGTTGCGGGAGCGGCGGCTCAGCCACTCGAAGTTATCCATGGCCCAGGCCCAGGCCTGTTCTCGGTTCAGGCCCGGTGGCATGGTGGGCTCCGGACGTTCCCACATCCAAGACGGGTCTTCCAAGGTTGATGGATGGGCTTCCATAGCTTCTGCCTCCTGAGTGGCCAGAGACCCGTAAAGGGTGAAGGAGAAGAGGCGAATGATTCTGTCAGGTGCTGAGTGTGCCTTTTATAGTGTCTCTGTGGCCAAGACCATGGGAAGGCAAAGTCCACTTACTGCGACTGACCCTCATTTACATTGCAAAGTGCCTCCGAGCCTAATGGGATTAAGGAGAAACTGGCATCATGGTGGGAGGGTCTGCTGAAAGTCTGAGGGTTTCCCCTGATTGAATTAAAGGCAGTGGTGGGGGTGGGGAGGAGAAGGAAGGTCCCTGGGGAGAAAGGTCAAATTCCTGGCCATTTCCATTCACTGTAGAAAGCTTCTGTACTTGTCAGGCACACCTAGGAAAATGACACTTCTCATGTCTGTTCTGTTAGCATGTTAGGGAGGATTGTCTGGTTTTAGAGATGAGACCAGGAGAGGTTAGATCCTTGCAAGATCATAAAGCTAGCTCTTGCTGGAGCTGAATTGGGTATGAAATGAGTAAAGGAGGAATTAGATAGGAGTGGGAAAGACAGAGTCCCATGTGCCGCGGTCCAGCCACGACAGGATCCAGGGGGCCCCGAAGGTGGGCAAGGCGTCGGCGCGGGAGACAGTCGACTACACAGCTCAGAGGCGGTGTGACACTGTTCCGTTTTATTGTGATTTGGGTACAACTTTTATACTTTTTATTTGGCATTTGATTATACTTTGTTGTTAAGGTAGCAGGGAGTTAAATTTCTGTGGTTAGGCGGAGCAGAAAATCTTATAGAGTATATTATTATTGATGTTCATGATTAACTAGTACATTTTTCTCTCAATCATTAGAACAGAACTACCTGATGGAACAATCTAAACTTTTAATTATTATATCTATTACGTAAGATACAGTTTGATTTAAGTAAAGGTGATAGATAGATGTATTCATAACAGCAAGTATTGGCTTGTGGGCAGACATTGTTCTTCTTTCTGCCTGAAGAAATCTTTTAAATGCTATTTGATTTATGCTATATCTAAAGTTCAAGCTGAACCTTTCTCATAGCTGTTCAAAAGTTTCCTTGGTGCAGTATGAGGAAAATATTTATAAAAATCAGTTTTACAAAGCTGCTTTCATAAGCTAAGTTTCTGTTCCTTTGTTTTTAAGCACCAAGGAGATCCCGACCTAGCCAGCCTTTCTATGAAACTTAAACTACTATAAGGCACATGAATTCTATCTTTATTCACTACATGTATACTATCTTTATTATAAGCTTCTGAATAAGGCAAAGGAAGATCAGGTAATCTTTTCATACTATTAGCCCCCCTAGGTGGATACCAGAGTTTTCTATTTATCCACTAGGCCACAAAAGGAGGCCCTTCTATAGTAGGCACAGGCTTATGAGTAAATTTCTTATCCTTACTAATTTTTCTACTAACTGCGTGGGAACAGGAGTATAAACTGGTTCTAGTAATTCAGCTTGTTATAATTTATTCATAATATCTTTAAGAGGCGCGTCAAAAGGAATTTCCCTTAATAATTGTTCAAATAAAGGGTTTACGCATTCTGGACACGTCAGGGTGACTAGAGCTGATTCCATACGCGGGGAATTTACTATGTTTTCCTCAGAGCCAATTTTGAGGAAATCCATTTGTATAGCGTTTACACTTACTAGAATTTGTGCTACCCAATTCCCCCTCTTAATGGATCATTTCTAAGAAACCAATTATCCCTAAACACATGCCACGTCCTCGTTCTTGACGATGCATTCCTTGAAGCCTCTGTCCCCATCTCCGGACCTTGTCACGCAGTAGGGTAGAAAGAGGACGCGGCACCCATGCCTTACTTAAAATTATAATTGTCTATTTTTGGTTACACTAGGTTATCTGAATCGAAGGGACACTTCGGAGATGCTATGTTTTCCATACCTAATCGGCAAACACATTGAGTTAATGCCACGTTTTCCAGTGTTTGTTTGTTTTTGTTTGGTTTTTTTGCAGAACCCCATCTGGTTTCATGTAATTATGTGTATTTTATTATTAGTGATTCATTTTTCTCTGCTCTTCTTACTTCTATTGCATTTCTTTCCAAATACAAACCATTTTATATTTTATGTGTGTTTTTGTATTAGTTTTATACTGTGATATTTTTGTGTGTGCATATATCTTCAACTGAGATAAGGTGATCAAATTATATATCTAATATATTTCATTATTTTTCATCCATTTGTAAGTTTCTAGGTTGTTTTTATGTACATTTCGTCTATTACTTCTAGTGCTGGCATATTTACCTCTGATGAGCCCCTGGCCCATTTTGCCTATCTGCTGTCCCACAGTGGATACTGAGATAGCCACTTACCCAACTTCACCACATAAAAGAGTCCCCCTTGTGAGAGAATTTCTATAAGACATATACCCAGGAGCAGAATTATGCCATAAAAGTACATATATGTCAATTTATTGAGTCGTTAAAGAACTAAAATTCAATGAGGTAAATTTAAAGATTGGCTGTATTGAATGATTCGTGTATCCGGCTGCTTCCCATCTACTAAATAGAGAAGCGCTCAGAGAATTTGTACAAAATTGAAGCTTTTTATAAGGATAAACTTGATGGGACAAGAAAATTATTAGCAAAACTAAAAAAAAGGATTGTTTAGGGCCAGGGCACCTTTTTTGGGGGAGAATAGCAGCAGGGTTTCAACGGTACTTACTACCTTATTATAGTCTGTTTCTTTTAACGATCTTAGAAGACTGAATCTAGATTTCCTTTTTAACACTGATAAATATTTAAAGTTTTCCTTTCTGTCTCAGGATATTTTGAGAATATTTGTTTTTTATTGATCACGATTTTTAGATGAAACTATAACATTAGAAGAAATTTTTCTGTTGAAATTTCATCTTGGAAGTTTATGACCTTTCTTTCATGTCCTTGCCTCAAGGATTAAATAACCAATTTTCATAAAGACATTTGAGTTTCTTCTGTATGTGTTAATTTTCTTAACACAGGGATCCTGGGACAGAAGCAAAGAGCTTCTCCAGTCCCTGCTGGGCACTGAAGGAGCCCAGAGATTGAGGCATCCAGAGTCTGATGTTATTAGGTGCTGGGACTGGTGGTCATTGTGTGGGTGGTGGTTTGAAAAGAACCTGAAACTTAAGACCAAGTGCAACTCCTTCCTAGACCAAGAAGGATTTCTGCCTCACCCTACTCACTCTCTGAGATCTGCCCAGATTTGAAGGCTGGCCTTGCTTGAGACCAAGAAATAGAGTTCTTTTGCACTAGCCTAGAAGCACCTCGCCATGCCCACTGTCCCCCATTGAGAAGGGAGATTTTTCCCTTAATTCCATGCTAGTACAATCTAAGGGTAACTAAGGATGGGAGGTGTCACCTTATCATTCTGCAGACCAATAATTTCACACAAATCATTAAACAGCAGAGCACACATTGTAGAGTTCACAGAGCAATAGGAAAATGTCACTTAGGACACCAAATGACATGGGATGACACTTTCAAGAAAGGTTATAAATCCCAGGACTGTGTCTAACTGGCACTCCCTCCCTCTGGCTCTTCTCTCATGCTTGCTTTGCTGAAGCAGGGTGCCGCGTGGCTAGCTGCCCTCTGCCGAGGCCCCCTTGGCCAGGAATTCAGGGCAACTCCGAGCCAACGTCAGGAAGGAACTTAATCCCAAATGAGTTAAAGTGAGTTACACAGTTTTGTTGGAAGCAACATACCATTTGTATTTCATATATTACTTTTAAAAAATTGTACATCGATTTCACCAATAGTCTTCACATTGTTGGGTAATACACATTTCCCATACTGCAAGTGGGACTGTATTTGGTGTGGTAAAACAAGAAGATAAAGATGTGGTTGAATTTATAAAGAATATGTCATTTTCAAGAAATTAAAATTTTTTTTCAATTACAGTTGACATTCAGTATTATCGTAGTTTCAGGTGTTCAGAGTGGTGGTTAGACATTTACATAGCTTTCCAAGTGATCTCCCTGACATCATACGTGATTATTATGTCTTTGACTGTGTTCCCTATGCCAAATTTTACATCCCTGTGACTATTTTGTAATTGCCAATTTGTACTTATTAGTCCCTTCATCTTTTTCACCTAGTCCCCCAAACCCCTGTCATCTGTCAACCATCAGTTTCTTCTCTGTATCTATGAGTTTGTTTGTGTTTTATTTGTTCATTTATTTTGTTCTTTAGCTTTTACATAGAAGTAATTTCATATGGTATTTGTCTTTCTCTGTCTGATTTATTTCACTTAGCATAATACCTTCTTGATCCATCTATGTTTTTGCAAATGGTAAGATTTCGTTCTTTTCCACGGCCAACTAATATTCCATTGTATATAAGTAACACATCTTCTTTTTCCAAACGTCTATCATTGGATATGTAGGTTGCTTCCATATCTTAGAATCCATTTACATTTAAAGTAATTATTGATACGTATGTCATTATTGCCATTTGTTAATTGTTTTTAGGTTGTTTTTGTACTTCTCTGTTCCTTTCTCATTTCTTGCTCTCTTCTCTTGTATGTTGATGACTTTCTGTAATGTTGTATTTCGGTTTCTATCTCTTTATTTCTTGTATATCTCTTGTACATTTTCACTTGTAGTTACCATGTGCTTCATACATACCAAGCTATTTGAAGTTAATGGCCGACAAAGCACATATTCTTGAAAAACAAGACTAATGGCAATTTATAACACAAGGCATGCATTTACACGCACACACACATACACAAACACAGATCGTCCCCCTCTGCCCCCCACACACCATATACCCACAAGGTCGGCATGTTTATGGCTAAAGTTAAGAACTAAAGAAGGTAACAGTAGGACATTTAAAATAAATCATTTCAAATTGACCCCAAATATGTGGCAATACTTAGACAAAACTTACTTTAATACAAAAGCTATAATAAAAGACAAAAAAGAACATTACATCATGATAAAGGGATCGACACATCAAGAGAACATAACCCTAGTAAACATATACGCACCCAACACAGGAGCATCTACATACATAAAGCCATTACTGTCTGATATAAAAGTAGAGATCAACAGTAATACACTCACTCATATTAGAGGACTTTAACACCCCACTGACACCAATGGACATATCTTCCAGACAGAAAATTAACAAGGAAACATTGGGCCTAAAGGACGCACCTGATCAGATGGATTTAGCAGAGACTTTCAGAGCATTTTGCCCCAAAGCAAAATTCACATTTTTCTCAAGCAAAATTTACATTCTTCTCAAGTTCATATGGAATATTTTCCAAGATAGACCACATATTAGGCCACTAAACAAGTATCAATACATTTAAGAAGATTAAGAAAAATTTAAGAAGATTGAAATTATATCAACCGTCTTCTCTGATCACAATATTATGAAATTGGAAATCAACTACAAGAACTGGAGATTATACACTCTTCTCTAGTGCACATGGAACATTCTCAAGGATCAATCACATACTGGGACACAGAAAGAGCCTCAGCAAATACAAGAGGATTGAAATCATACCAGCCATATTCTCTGATCATAATGCTTTGAAGCTAGAGATCAACTTCAAAAAGAAAGCAGGAAGAACCTCAAATACATAGAGATTAAACAACATGCTACTGAAGAACAGCTGGGTCAGAGAAAAAATAAAAAGATCAAGAGATACATAGAAACGAATGATGATGATAGTACAACATATCAAAACTTTTGGGAAAGGGCAAAAGCAGACGTAAGAGGAAAGTTCATATCATTACAGGTCGATTACAAAAACCAAGAATGAGCCCAATGTTTCATCTTAAAAAACTAGAAAAAGAAGAACAAATGAAGCCTAAAGTCAGCAGATGGAAAGAAATAATCAAAATTAGTGCAGAAATGAATGAAATCAAAAACAAAACGTAGCAAAAAAAAACAATAGAAAAATAAATGCAACAAAGAGCTGGTTCTTTGAGAAGGTTAATAAAATTGGCAATCATCTGGCTAGACTCATTAAAGAAAAAAACATAAAAGACACAAATAAACCAAATCAGAAATGAAAGAAGGGAAATTATGACACACACCTCAGAAATACAAAGGATCATACAAGAATACTATGAAAAGGTATATAACACCAAATTTAATAATCTAGAAGAAATGGACCAGTACTTAGAAAGATAAAGCTTTCCCAGACTGAATCAAGAAGAACTGGAAGAATGATTAGCAGTATGGAAAATGAAACAATCATCAAAAGCCTCCCCCAAAGTAAAAGCCCAAGACCAGAAGGCTTCACCAGTGAATTCCACCAAACATTCAAAGAAGACTTAGTACCTATTTTCCTCAAACTCTTCCAAAAAATCGAAGAAGAGGTAATACTTCCCAACTCATTTTATGAGGCCAATATTACCCTGATAGCAAAACCTGGTAAAGATAATGCACAAAAAGAAAACTACAGACCGACATCCCTCATGAACACAGATGCAAAAATCCTAAATAAGATACTAGCGAACCAAATACAGCAACATATTAAAAAGATTATACGCCATGATCAAGTGGACTTCATCCCAGGGGCACAGGGATGGTTCAAGATACATACGCAAATCAATTAATGTGGTACACCACATAAACAAATTAAAAAATTAGAATCGTATGATCATATCAATAGATGCAGAAAAAGCCTTCGAGAAGATACAACATCCATTTATGATCAAAATACTTAACAAAATCGGTATAGAAGGAAAGTACCTTAACATAATAAAGGCCATATATGACAAACCCTCAGCCAACATTATACTTCATGGTGAAAAACTAAAAACCTTCCCTCTAAGATCAGGAACAAGGCAAGGCTGTCCACTATCACCATTCTTATTCAATATAACATTAGAGGTTCTAATGAGTGCAATCAGGCAAGGGAAAGATGTAAAAGGCATCCAAATAGGAAACTGTCACTATTTGCGCATGAAATGATTCACTGTATAGAAAACCCTAAAGACTACAAAAGAACACTACTAGAAACAATAAGCAAATACAGTAAAGTTTCTGGATACAAAATCAATGTTCAAAAATCCATAGAGTTCCTGTAATCTAATAAGGAAGTGTCAGAAAAAGAAGTAGAAAAACTCATTCCTTTTGCAATTGCAACAAAAAGAATAAAATACCTAGGAATAATTCTAATGAAACATGTGAAGGACCTATACTATAAGATACAAAGAAATAGAAAGATATTCCACATTCTTGGATTGGAAGAATCAACATAGTTAAAATGACCATATTACCTAAAGCATTATACAGATTTAATGCAATCCCCATCAAAATCTCATCGGGACTTTTTAAAGAAATAGAACAAAAAAATCATCATAATTGTATGGAAACACAAAAGACCTCAAATTGCCAGAGCTATCCTGAGAAAAAAGAACAAGGCTAGAGGCATCACTCTGCCCGACTTCAAATTATACTATAAAGCGACAATAATCAAAACGGCATGGTATAGGCAGCAAAACAGAAACACGGACCAGTGGAACAGAATCCAGAGTCCTGAAGTAAACCCATGTTTATATGGGCAAATAATTTTCAACAAAAAAGCCAAAAACATACAGTGGAGAAAGGAAATTCTCTTCAATAAACCGTGCTGGTAAAACTGGAAGGCCACCTGCAAAAGAGTGAAACTAGACTGTTGTCTATCACCACACACCAAAATTAACTCAAAATGGATTCAGGGCCTGAATATAAGACCTGAAACAATAAAATGCATGCAAGAAAACATAGGAACAAAACTCAAACTCGAAAACCTTGGACTTAAAGAGGATTTTATGAATTTGACCTCAAAGGCAAGGGAAGTAAAAGCAAAAATAAATGAATGGGCTACATCAACTAAAAAACTTCTGCAAGTCTACTGCCATACCACCCTGAACGTACCTGATCTCATCTGATCTCGGAAGCAAAGGAGGGTCGAGCCTGCTTAGTGCTTGGATGGGACACCACCTACGAATACCAGGTGCTATAGGCATTACAATAAATAAATAAATAAAAATAAATGAAAAGCTTCTGCACAGCAAAAGAAACCGTCAACAAGGAGGAGACAACCACACAAATGGGAAAATATATTTGCAAGCAACACCTCTGATAAGGGCCTAATATCCAAAATAATAAAGAACTTATACAACTCAATAACAACAAAAAAACGAACGATCAAATAAAAAAAAAATGGGCTGAGGACCCGAACAGACACTTCTCCCTAGAGTACATACAAATGGCCAAAATATATATGAAAAGATGCTCAACATCGCTAGCTATTAGGGAAATGCAAAACCACAATGAGATACCATCTCATACCTGTTAGAATAGCTATAATCAACAGGACATGTAATAATAAATGTTGGAGAGGATGTGGAGAAAAAGGAACCCTCATACACTGCTGGTGGGACTGCAAATTGGTACAGCCAGTATGGAAAACAGCATGGAGGTTCCTCAAAAAACTAAGAATTGATCTACCATATAATCCGGTACTCCCTCTACAGGGTATTTACCCCAAATTCGTGAAAACCCATATCTGAAAAGATATTTGCACAACAATTTTCATAGCAGCATTATTCACGGTGGCCAGGACAAGGAAGCAACTGAAGTGATCTGTGATAGATGATTGGCTAAAGAAGCTTTGGTACATATATACAATGGAATATTACTCAGCCATAAGAAGAGATGAAATACTGCCATTTGCCACAACATGGATGCACCTGGAGATAATCATGCTAAACGAAATACGTCAGACAGAAAAAGTTTAAAATCACAAAATATCACTTATATGTGAGATATAAACCTAAAAGCAACAAACAAACAGGACAAACAGAGACTCATGGACATGAACAATAGACAAGTAGTTACCAGAGTGTCAAATACGTGGTGACAGAAAGAAATCTAACTATGAGAGGTGAACATACAATGTAAATATATACATGCCTTACTGTTAAAATGTTCAGCTGAAACTTACCAGATTTCATTAATCAATGCACCATAAAAATTAAGTAAATAAATAAAAACAATAGAGATATTGAAAAGAAAAGAACTGGAAAATGCACAAACACATGGAGAGTAAATAGTATGCTACTGAACAATGAATGAGTCAACAATGAGATCAAGGAAGAAATCCAAATATATCTAGAAACAAATGAAAATGAAAACACAACTCAAAATCTATGGGACACAATGAAAGCAATCCTAAGAGGGAAATTCATAGCCATACTGCCTACCTCAAGAAACAAGAAAAAGCTCAAATTCACAATCCAATCTTACACTTCAAAGAACTAGGAAAAGAACAGCAAGCTAAGCCCAAAATGAGTAGAAGGGAGGAAATAATAAAGATCGGAACAGAAATAAATGAAATAGAGTTTAGAAGAAAAAAAAATACAAAAGATTAATGAAACCAAGAGCTGGTTCTTTGAAAGGAGAAACAAAATTGAGACACCCTTAACCAGACTTATCAAGAAAAAAGAGTGGACTCAAATTAATAAAATCAGAAATGGAAGAGGAGATGCAAGTACGAACTCCACAGAAATACAAAGGATCATAAGAAAATACTAGGAGCAATTATACGGCAACAAATTGAACAATCTGGAAGAAATAGATACATTCCTAGAAACATACAACCTCCTAAGACTGAGTTGAGAGGAAACAAAAAATCTGAACCCACTGTTTACCACCAATGAAATCGAATCAGTAATCAAAAAACTTCCCCAAAACATAGTCCTGGGCCAAATGACTTCAGAGGCTAATTTTACCAAACGGTCAAAGAAGAATTAACACCTATTCTTCTCAAACTATTCCAAAAAATTCAAGAAAAGAGAAAGCTCCCTAATTTCTTTTATAAGGCTGCCATTACCTTGATTCCAAAACCAGACTAAGACATTACAAAGAAGAAAGAAAGAAAGAAAGAAAGAAAGAAAGAAAGAAAGAAAGAAAGAAAGAAAGAAAGAAAGAAAGAAAGAAAGAAAGAAAGAAAGAAAGAAAAATTAATTTACAGGACAATACCTCTTATGAACATTGATGCAAAAATCCTCAACAAAATATTAACAAACTGAATTCAATAATACATTAAAAATATCATGCACCATGATCAAGTTAGATTTATTCCTGGGATGCAAGGTTGGTACAATATCCGCAAATCAATGAATCTGATAAACCACAGTAACAAATTAAAGGTAAAAATCATATGATCATATCAATAGGTGCAGAAAAAGGGTTCAACAAAATCCAGCATCCATTTATGGTAAAAACTCTCAGGAAAGTGGGAATAGAGGGAACATACCTTAACATAATAAAGGTCATATATGACAAACCTACAGCTAACATCATACTCAACAAGAAAGACTAAAAGAATTTTCCTTCATATCAGGAACAAGACCAGGATGCCCACTCTCACCATTTCTGTTCAATATTGTATTGGAAGTCATAGCCACAGCAATCAGACAAGAAGGAGAAATAGAAGGTATCCAAATTTGAAAGGAAGAAGTAAAACTCTCATTATTTGCAGATGACATGATTCTCTGTATAGAGAACCCTAAAGATTTCCTTGAAAAACTGTTGAAACTGATCAATGAATTTGATAAAGTAGTAGGATACAAAATTAATATTCAGAAGTCAGTTGCATTTTTATACACCAGTGATGAACTTTCAGAAACAGAAATTAAGAAAACAACCCCATTTACAATTGCATCAAAAACAATAAAATATCAAATTAACCAAGGAGGCAAAAACCTATTCTCAGAGAATTATAAGTCATTGAGAAGAGAAATTGAAGTAGATACAAATAATTGGAAGTGTATACCATGCTCATGGGTAGGAAGAATCAACATCATTAAAATGACCATACTACCCAAAGCAATCTATAGATTCAATGCAATCTCTTCCAAAATACCAACGGCATTTTTCAGAGCGCTACAAAAAATAATCTTAAAATGTATATGGAACCATAAAAGATTCCAAATAGCCACAACTATCTTGAGAAAGAAAAAGTTGGAGGTATCTCACTATTTGATATCAAACTATACAACAAGGCTACAGTAATCAAAATAGTAAGGTACTGGCATAAAAACAGATACATCGATCAATGGAACAGAAGTGAAAACCCAAAAATAAATCCACATCTGTTCACTAATTTAATATATGACAAAGGAGGCAAGACTATACAATGCAGTAAAGACTGTCTCTTTGATAAATGGTGTTGGGAAAATTAGACAGATATATGGAAAAAATGAAACTGTAATGCCTTCTGACACCACATACAGGAATAGACTCGAAATGGATTAAAAACTTAAATGTAAGAACAGAAACCATAAAACTTCGAGAAGAAAACATAGGTAGTAATTTGTCTGATATTGCTACTAGTAATTTCTTTTTGGATATATCTCCTCAGGCAAGGGAAACAAAAGAAAAAAAAATAAACAAATGGGACTATATCAAACTAAAAAGGTTTTGCACAGCAAAGGAAACCATCAACAAAATGAAAAGACAACCGACTGAATAGGAGAAGATATTCCCTTATGATATATCTGATAAGGGGTTAATATCCAAAATATATAAAGAACTCACACAACTCAACAACAACAATAACAACAAAACAAACAATCCAATGAAAAATGAGCAGAAGACCTGAGGAGATATTTCTTTAAAGGAGAAATACAGATGGCCAATAGAGATATAAAAAGATGCTCAGGAAAATGCAAATTAAACCCACGATGGTGTATTACCTCATACCTGTCAGAATGGCTATCATCAATAAAAGAACAAGAAGTGTTGGTGAGGAAGTGGAGAAAAGGGAACCCTCATACACTGTTGGTGGGATTGCAAATTGGTACAGTGCTATGGAAAAAAGTCTGTAGGTTCCTCAAAAAATTAAAAATAGAGCTATCTTTTGACCCAGCAATTGCATTTCTGGGTATTTATAAAAATAAAAACAATAATTCGTAAAGATCTATGCATCCCTATGTTCATGGCAGCACTATTTACAATAGCAAAAATATTGAAAAAACCTAAATGCCCATCAACAGACGATTGCGTAAGGAGGTTATGGTTCATATATACAATGGAATATTACTCAGCCATAAAAAATGAAATTCTACCATTTGCAACGACATCGATAGACCTAGATGTTCTGAACTATATGCTGAGTGAAATAAGTCAGACAGAAAGATAAATACCATATGATTTCACTTATATGTGGAATCTAAGGAATAAAAAGAACAAACTAATAGAAAACAGACTCACAAATATAGACGACACGTGATGATGCCCAGGGGGGGCGGAGTGGGGGGGATCTAGGAAAATTGGGTGAAGGGTTAAAGAAGTACAAATTAGTAGTTGATAGATGGTCACAGGGATGGGGAACACTGCAAAGGGAATGCAATCAGCAGTAATGTAATGGCTATGTGTAGAGCCAGATGGAAGACAGAGGAATCAGGGGATTCGTTTCATAAACTATATAAATGTGTAACCAATGTACTGTATGCTTAAAACTAATAATGAAATAAAATAAAATGCTAAAAAAAATGGCCTCTAAAATATATCCTTTGGGTAAGTAAAATTAAGAGATTTCATTGTGTGGTTGCAAGATGTGAAAGGAAAAAAGCTTCATACATAGGGTATGTGTATTATTAGTCCATTCCTGTGCTATGTATTGGTGTAGAACTAGAAAATTGACAGGTCCACAATACCTTCTCAGGAGCACAAAGGGTTAGATGTGTATTAGAATTCATCTAGTTTGGGAATTTTCAAGTGGTTGTACATGCTAAACTTGACACATTAATTAACATTTTGCTAGGCATTGTTCTCAAGGGAAAGCTCCCTTTCAACTTCAGGATGGGGTCGATGCTCAAATTCATGTGCCTTTGGTGTTGAGAGGTGAGGCGCCTTGGGAAAGTCATCCACTTGGAGTAGGGATTGAAAGTGAGCACTCCCACTCTCGCATCCGCAAGCTCGCTGAGCCCAGGGAAACAGGTGGGGCTAGGACCTCAGTGGTGACCACACCGAGAACCCAGCGGCTCTGAGAAGAAGAAACGTTCTCTTTGGTGGTAAGAGCCGAGTGTCAAGAAAGAAACCGCGGACGATGCTGCCGAAAGTGCTAATGATAAATCGCCACCCAGGCGCCGCTGGCGAAAGTGCTGAAGTGAAACCAGGGGCTGGGCCTAAGGAGCGATGCCGCGGGCGAGAAACAGCCCATCTGGCTACCAGCGGGCCTTAGACCAAGCGAGGCCCCTGCGTTCCGCGGCCGACGCGGGCCAGAGAGCATGCAACTCAGTGCTGCTGACACACACACACAGGAAATCAGCAGAAAAATTAATAGAACTTTAATAAACGTAATAAAACAAATAACAAATTCTAAAATGCAGATACAGCCTAAATTAAACAAACCGGACATGTCGACCCCTGCCAGGTCAAAACACTCTGAAAGAAAATGTAAAGAGCAAAAACATCCAGAGAAACTAACCCTACCGAGGAGGAATAGGAAACACCAAATGGAGGGCGCATCCTACGGTTATCGCTGTCATTCGTAAACCAGTGCCTGGTGCTTATCCTAAACCGGGGTTTCTGGGACTAGGAAGAAACGGTCGCCGCTAACCCAGAACACCCTGGTTTCTATGGGATTGAAATCAGAAGCAGGCCAAAGGGTAACAGGCAAAATCGAAAGCGGCTGCACAAGAGTAGCGTGGCCAACAGCGACACATTGCGGGGTTAAGAAAGCAGCGGAGCTTTGATGTGCAAAGAAACCGCGAGCTGGGCTTTACCAAAAACTAGGACCGGTAGAAAACGCAGCACCGGTGCACTCACCACTGCTCTGGCAGAGGCCAATAAAACAGGTAGGAATCACAAGTGGTGCCACGACTCAGCAAGGGAGGGCAAGGCGCAAAGAGTGGCGTAGAGGCCAAAGGCAGATATTCTTTCGGTGTGTTCAGCGGCGCTGCCACCAGGACACTGCCGGTCTGTTGTTAATCAGTAGAAATACTGGAGATGTTAAAAATTTTTAAATGTAACAAATTAAAATACTATATTTGTTCACATAGTAAAATAAAGTAAAAGTAAATAATTTAATTAAAAGTTTTAAAATAAAACCAAATATACATTATAGTTTAAAAAGTAAAATATGTAAAAGAAATGAAAATTTTCATAAAAATTTTAAATCAAAAATTGTGTATATTGTATGCTCGCTATATTTTAATAAAAGTATTTTTAAAACTTTAAAATTCTTAATTGATTATCATTTAAAAATATATTAAATAAAGGTAGTCGGGAAGGACTAGATACAGTCAAGGAGATACACAAGCAGGGCCTTTGCCAGGACCCAGGAAAACATGGCATAGAGGACTAGTGCAGGGGACACGCTGATTTTGGAGCTTCCAGTGGTATCACACGAGAGAAGCCGCTGAATTTCGCTATTAAGAAACTGGAATTTGCTATGACTAAGTAATCACAGGCTGGAATAAATCCCGTCTTGCTAAGGAATTTCTAACCCAGACTTGCTCAGACTCAGAAATCTCAAAGGTGCGATTAAGCTCTGATGCTACGGACGAACACTGACTTCCTATGTCTATGAATTCGCACACACGGCTAAACCTGTACTCGTCCTAACACAGGACTAGCTGTGGCTGAGACAGCACACTCACGGCTCTCTCCCAACTTCTACGAGGTGCAGAGACCGCAGGCCAGGCCTACACAAAAGGAAGCCCCCGTTGTCTCTAAATCGAAACTTGTTAAAAGGAAGACATCAATGACATGGCAAAATCCCGCTGCCCTGAGACAGAGACGTGACTCGCACTGACAACTCCAGCATTTTTATGCCCGAGAGGACCACCTCAGTCGTCGCTGTCGCTGCCAGAGAAGAGAACGCGTGGGCGCAGCTCTACTAGCTAAAGGGCTTAGTGAGAAGCGGGAGTCGGCCCCTACTGGCTGTGCTGCCACTAAGATACATTATGCTTGGCGGAACTAGGGAACCTGTAACGCAGAAACTGTCAGATCAGTGTAGTTAGAGGTGCTGTTGTCAAGAATTGACAAACTTGGTGAAAGTATTGGTATTGCCACCGAGAAAATGTGGGCGCTGAAAAACTAGCTGAATGGAGACCAAGACTGTTCCCGCCTGGTGTAAAAGATGGCACTCACATCCTACAAGTGATGGCAAAGGCTGGTGTTGCCAGTGACAAACATCTTTTCTTCATGCAAATAACTGTGCTGTCCGTGGAATAATGTCGACATTGAGAAAATATTGCAATTTCCTGGGGTCAGGACAGTGTTTTTATAGTGGTTGTGCCACAGCAATTTCATGTCCCCAGACGTGACACAAAAAATACTAACGAGAAAAGTAGGGAAAAGATGGGGTTGGGTGGGACGCCAGAAACTAGAGAAGTGAGATTAAGGGACTATAGGAATAGCTCCTGTGGAGAAAAGCCCAAATGTACAGAGACCTGTGAATTATTTTGAATCCTGAGAAATCACAGTAATTGAGTGATTATAAGAATGATTGTAGTAGACAGATATTGAGCATTTCCACTTTGCTAGACATTGTTCTAAGCAGCTGCAGTTTCAATCCCAGATACATTGGATACTTTAGTTCAACTCTATTAGGTAATGTTAAAGGGAACATCAGAGGCCCCAAATGGAATTCATGCTAAAAGCCGATGATACCAAACCTAGATTTAATACCTGATTTAACTGCAGTTTCAACCTTTCCCAGAGTATAATCTTAATCTACCAGTCTATAATTTTCTGGTCAAGCACCAGTAAAGTAGCCTATCACTTGTCACCCACCCCACCCTCACATTCCCCAAAGAAAAAGAGGCAATCTGCATGATAAAATCCTTGCTGTTCTTTCTCCTCCCCTCCAAAGAAGATGTCCTGGCCTAAAAATAATCCCTTCTCTTCTTTTGCTAATAACTCCCATGCCACACACTTCTTCCTATAAAAAACAAAACCTTTCATTTATACAACCTCTAGGAGTGCCCTTCTAGTTACCAGATGGGATGCTGCCCGATTCATGAATCTTTTAATAAAGACAATTAGATCTTTTAAGTTCAAAGTTTTGTTCTTTATCAGCAATAAATAGTAGTCTTGAAAAGTCACCAATCTGGAGTTGGGATTGGAAGCTAGTATGCCCACTCCAGACTCTGGACACAGAAAGCCCACACTACAAAGGACCAGTTGCTGATTTTTTCTATGTCCTTGGCACCAAGGCCATCCCACTCCAACCCAGCAGGCTTGCAGCAGGTCGGCTCAGTTGTGTATGCTGGAAATCAGATTTATGGAGAGCCACAGGAAGAAGGGACGCGTCCAGGAAAGAGCCTGAGGGAGATAGAAGCTCTGGGCCATAGGAGGCCAGTACTTGTAGATGCGTTCCAGATGACTGGAAGGCCGCGGACATGGACACAAAGGGGAAAGGGGCCAGAGCAAAGTAGCAGAAACATTTCTGGACTAAGTGGAGTTCTCAGAGCTGCTGGTTGCCTCTCTGCTGGACTCTTGGAGGCACAGAACTGAGAGAACTGAGCCTCAGAACATGTTACACAGTTTGAGGTCCTGCCATGCTGGGCCCCTGGCCCCCCTGGTGTGAGCAGGAGACTCCACCTCCCTAAGGCACCCAAAGTCAGGAAACCGAGCAGACCCCTTCCCTCGTTCTTCCCTAACAGCCAATGCAGGGATACACAGAAAGATATTGAAGGTTTTGTATAATTTATTAAGTAACTGAAAGAAAATTTTACAAATGTCTATGGAGGCAAATTTCTTACATGATCTTTAAACTGACAAGTGCTGTTGTAATTACATTTGTCACAGAGGATCATCCAGTGAAGCATCTCGGAGGAAATCTAAGGGTTTGTGGGAGGCAAAGGCCATGCAGGCACCCCATGGCCTCTCCAACCACTGCACTTCAGATCCACCGTCACCAGCCCTGAGATGTCAGGTGGTCGCACCTGAGAGCGATGCTCCGGAAGGGTCTGCGGGATGTTTGGGGCTGTAGTTGAGGTTCCCGGCTCCAGGTGATAGGCAGGCGGAGGCTGCAGGACGATCGTCGGCGGGGATCCTGGGCGGCAACCGCCTCTCCTGGGTGCGGTTCCTGGGTCTTGGGTGTCTGCTCTGGGACAGGCGGCTCTGCGCCAGCCATAGAGATGTTCTTGCGCCCTGGGCCCGTGTCGCCAGCAGTCTTGGCGCAGAAGCCCGCAGGGACTAGAAGATAGTTCTCGGTTGAAGTTCTGATCGTTCCAAATGAGGTGGCCCAGCTTAGGGTAGAAAGGGAGCGGCCCAGGAGAGGAGTCCTCGGAACTCAAGGTTGGAGGCGCCTTTGGTGCCTGCAACTCCTCTACGGAATCCCAGGCCTCGCGTACACAGAGGGGGAAGTTCTGCTCCATCGCTTTCGCCACTGAGATAACAGCTTTTCATGGGTCCCTTCCTTACGAATTTTCGCTCTCTAGGGTCTTTATAGCGTCTCACCAGAAGATATTAAGGCTGGGCGGTGACGTCTTCTCCAGGTGCGAATTGCTTCAGAAGGCGGGACCTGATGAGCTTAAGGGATGATTCAATCGCCTTGGATAGAGTTTTCTGAAGTTGAGTTGATTTTGTTGATTGATAGGATTAAAGTTTGTTTGTTTTAAAATAAGTTACAGGTAGAGGGTCTTTGTCAAGACATGTTGTTCTCGGAAGGTTATATTTATAAAAAGCATCTTATGTGCCTGACACTTCCAGGTAACTTGTGTCTATTGATTCTCATAGTCCTGCTTTGAACATACCATCAGATTTTGCCCCCATGACCAGAATGAGAAGTAGCTATCTTTGCATAAAATCACACTAATGGTCAGGGACAGAAATCAGAGTCACACTTTGGTTTTCTATTTGTCAATTTCTAGGTGAAAATATCTTCAGAATTTTGGTCAACTTGTATGATGGGCAGGGGTCAAGATCTAGGGATCCAGATGCAAACTGTTTGGGTACAAGTTTGGTCCATAATTTCTATATGCATGACACTCAGCTCATTACCTAACCTCTCCTGTCCTATTTTACCTGAAGGTTAGAGCTAAAACAATATTTTATAAGGTAGCTTTTATTATTGAATTGGTTAACAAAGGCTAAGTAATTAATTAGACATTCCCTGGCAGAAAATAAGTTGTTCAATTACAATTATTAGTATTTTCATTGTCATTGTTAGTGATATGATCGTGGTTATAAACATAACATCAATGAATAACAAATATTGAGTGTCCTTTTGTGTGTGTTTACATTTCCTGGATTGCTTTTCTTCCTTGTATCATATCTGTAGTGAAATTGCACTCCCTTACATCCTTCTTCAAAAATTTCAGGCGATCTGTTGGCAAACGAGCCACGGCATTTCAACCTAGTTTTTTTTGATCAGGCATTTATTTTCAGTATAACAAAGTCAGTTTAATTTAAAGAGTTTAGCAAGTATATTTTGATCTCCTGCCATGTGCAAGCTGCTCTGATGGGCACTGTACATAGAGAGTTGATTTAGCTCCTACTTTTGCAGTGCTTACATTTTAGGGAGAGAGCAAAGTCACAGTTAAGAGGCCATGAGGACACAGCCAGCTCTTGTTCTCTGTGGTGGTTGAATGCCAGGAAATAACACTTTAAATGTTTGTGATGTGTGGCATCAAAACCAGTCTTTTTGCATGTGCTAAGAGGAAAACACAAAGATGGGTTAAAAATGAGAAATGAGGAAACAGAAAAGAAAAGGAAGACAATCAAAACCAAAACAAACAAACAAACAATCTACTCGAGAAATAAGAAAACAGTAAAAGAGGATGAAAGGATGGATAACACAGAGGAAGAGGGTTAGAAGCTTTGATCAAGGTAGCCCACAGTTGATGGGGTTCACTGGAGCAATTTGGACTCAACGCTGACTTGGGGCATGGGATGAGGATTTTCAAGACAGAAAGCTCTGTTGGGTAAGGTTCGAGCATGGGACAGACACAGGGTCAGCAACTATGTTCTCTTTGAAGGCTCACCAGGGTGGTCTAGAACCTTCCCAGAGAATAGTTTGAACCCCAGTGACAACTGATTTCTACCAGAGTGGTTAGGGGCAGCTAATCAGTGTTGTGGTTGCACCAGAAAGAATTCACTGCAGTGGGAACCAGCAACGTGGTCAGAATGCAGATAATCAGTATCTATCACCAACGAAGTGGAGATTACCTGATTTCAGACAAGGTCTACCCATTACATACGTTTGGGATGTCTTAAAATCTTTTTTAATCTATAAGAGTGCCCCATCTCTTCTATTTTTCCTTTTTGTTTTTTGAAGAAAAAAGTATGTGAAGTACAATGTCCCACCTAGTTTTTAAAGTTTCGTTTATAAACTTTTCAGAACATCAAGAAAAGTTCCACTGACCCTGTGTGCCAGTGTGGAATAAGTTCATCCTTCAACAGTGGGCATGTGACACAAATAGATGTCTGCACGTAGCGATTTCCTCAATACTAGTAATGATTTCAAGAAGGGAAGGTAGAAAGAATATTTTATAGATTTCACAAACGATCATTGAAATCGATGTGAATAAATGTAGACAAATTTTAAATAAAGTAGGCTTTATTTCTTTATCCATCAATATCAAAACTAAGTATTGTTCTGTTGTTAGGGAAAGGGGTAGCAAGATAGAATGTAAATTTGTGAGAAGAGTTGACAAGAACATGTGTAGGCAGGGATTGGGCTTTCCCTGGCGAGAGAGTAGGGGACAGTCTTTGTGGAGGGCAAGAGTTCCCAGGGATCCTGCCTCTGGCTGGTTAGAAGACAAGTTCCTTTCTGCAGGGTTTGAGATTCCAGTTTTAAGGTGAGGAATCCTTGCTGATTGATACTTTTCTTCTTACTAATCATTTTGCTTTTGAGAACTAGGTCAGACAAAACGCAGGCTCCTGAAGGGGGAAACCCGCCATGGTGTTTCTCACCCCCAGTACCACAGGTAGGCGACAGCTGTGGGCCCATCTGGCTTGAGAGAGGGGGAATCTGGAGAGTATGAGAAAACTGGTTAGCGCTGGTTACTGCACAGAGTCAGAAAATGTTCTGATTCGAACCTGAAACCTTGTTGTGCCCCATAAGGAGACTAATTCTAAAGAGGTTCATTTTCGCTAATGATCAAGGATATTATTCTCAGTGATGATAACTTTACTTCTAGGATCCTAAGATATTGAATTGCCGTGATCCTTTAAATACAAGGTAGTACCTTCGAATAAAGTAAAAGGGAAAGGTGTCTGAAATAGTAATAACTGACTGTAAAGTTATTGAATCATGTATATAACATGATTTTTTAGAAGTAAGTGAAATATGTTTTCATTTGCATTGGTGTGATTGCATTTAGATAAAAATGTGAATATTCTTCAAAATATCAACAGTGGTTATCAGTTTGGGGGTTGGGAAAAGGAGGATGAAAGTTCTATTTCTCATTTTATATTTTACTGTTCTATTTTATTTAAAAATAAATATTCATTATTTTGATAAATACTTTAGAGATAATTTAAGAGAAATAAAATGATTCTAATGTCTATTCACTTTACCTTTAATATTATAATAGCTAATATTTGTAAAAAGTTTACTCTATGATAGGCACTGTGTAAAGAGTTTTATTTTCTTATCCATTTAATTAGGTACTATTATTAAGTGCATTTTATAGGTAAGAAAATGCAGGAATGTAGAATTTAATTTGTTGGCATGAGGACTGACCAGGAAGTGTTTTTCTGGGCTCCCCACTGGGAAGCTCCACACCTCCATGTGCCATAGTAACTTGGTCACTGCCTACTCTCTATAACATAAGAGTCCACACTTATTGTCCCTCCTGGAGAGACATATCCACAGTCACATAGCTAACAACGGCCTAAACAATCTGTCCAATTTACTTCTTTTAGAAAGCAAAATAAAAATGATGTACACATCTAGTAATATGTTGAAAAAATAGTACTGTGGCTTCATAAGAGTCCACGTCTAGAGCCAAATCTGAAGAAATGAGCTTGTATCCCACTGCAGAACCAAATCTAGAGAAACAAGTGGCAAATAATATTTATATTAGTAGATGTGGACCCTTAATTAGAAACCAGAATGAGAACTCTCTTGAGAAATAGAAAAGATCTCTGTAAGTGGACTCTAGGAGTCTGGAGGATGGATTATCTTGAGAGTAGCCTCAATTGAACAGTGATTATTGGGGGTACGTACTTTCATGCTGATCCCAAGAAGCTGGTTTCAGCAGTTCCAGGGCCATGTGGCCAGGATATATCTCTCCAGGTGTGAAGAGTCAGCAGGTGCTTGAATTGTAATAAAAGGGTGGTGCCCCAGTGGCTATAACACACAGAGGAGTAAGGTTTCCCACTGGGAGCCCCCACACATAGGCAAAAGGACCTGCTGAGCAAACCATCATGCCAACACACCTCTTCCTAAAATCTGTGAAAGGAATGTACAAGTTCCTCTCCACTCCCCTAGACAGAAACTACCGACTGAGGAGGGAGATACGTTATTAGGAAATATGGAATTTACACAATCCAAAATTACACTGTTATTTTTAAATCAAAATTTTACTGGTTTCCAGTGTTTGTGAAAGACTCCTTGAGGAATCATTTCTAAACTTTTTCTCTTAGATGTTATATTCTATTCTGTCCTGGAAAAAAATAGTGTGAACTAAAGAGCTCAGCTAATGTATGGGAGTCCTATCACCTGAGAAGGTTAGGAAAAAAGTGTGAACACGCCTTCAAACACAAGTTGGATCTCCCTTAAAAATCCCTTGACTACATCTCTGACCAGTCTCATAATTTCTTGGATCATTATCACATATTTGAGCATTTTTAATATCAGTAATTAACCCATTCTATCCGAACTAAATCAAAACTTCATTTTTTCCCCCAAATTATTTATCACGTCTGCCCAGAGGCCACCAGGGCTTCTTGGACAGAGGACTCCAAGATGGTTCTGGTCCAGATGGCGCCCACTTGGGCCACAGAAAGCCACCGTATGCCTTCTGTCAGTGATAGTATTACACTTGTTCTAAGCTCAGAGCCCTTATACTTGATGTTGTCTTTCTATGTGAATTCCTCTCCCAGTTTTTGCATGGCTTCCTCACAGCCTACTCTGATCTAATTTGAAACAACCTCCCACCCCCGACATCTCTGATAATTCTATTCTGACAACCAAGATAAAAGTAGCACCCTCCCAGTTATCTTCTGTCGAATTACTTACATACTTTCTTGACAGCACTTATCATATTTATTTGCTGGCATGTTTGCTGTCTGTTTCTTCTCACTTTACAACAGATCTCCTACCTGCTTGTTGATTGTTCAATCTCCAGGGTCATGATCGTATGCATCATAATATAGGCACTTATTAAATATTCATGAAGAAGAAGGAATGAATGCATACCGAATGATCTCCACTCACTGGCTGAACAGAGGAAGGGAAGATGTCTATGAAAAAAAAATACCATCCTAGGAAGGGTTTATTTGTGTGTTTTTTTTTCCTCTCATAAAATGCAAGCACACTTGCTATGACCATCTTATGCTGGCAATACCTACAATCAGACCTGCCTAAAACCACACTCAGCTCAGTTTTGTGTAATATCATTCAAGAAGAGCATATTTATGTGCTTCCTGTACCAGGCCAGAGTTTCTGAAGCAATTTTGCACCAAAGGTTAATACCAACAACAAATTTTCAGGACCTTGGTTTCTGTAACAGAGGAGTCCAAAAGTCCAAGGCTGGAAGACTACTGCATCCTTCTCCCTCTTGACCCAGACATATTGCTTGACCATCTAGGGGCCTGAAGTAATGGACTTCATCTGTCTTGCTACAAGGGTTTGATTTTCTGCAGGCAAGAGGCAGGAGCTCTGCCTACCTCGCACCGTTCACATTGCAGATGCCTGGGTGTGGGCAACCCGCTAGGGCTTAGCAAGGCTCAGGCAAATGCCCCAGTTCTGCTGGGACATTTGACAAACTACAGTGTGCGTGAGAAAATGAGGAGGATTCTGAGGCTTTCTCTGCACTAAGAGCATTTTGGAGAGTTGCCTAGAGCCGCCTTCGTGGAGCTGACACATGTGTTCCCCTTTGGGCAGAAGAAGCCCATGAGAGGTCATTGCCGTAGACCAGTGGCTGCATGGGGCCCAGACAAGCCAGAGCACCCCAGTGACCAAGTAGGCAGGGATCCCACAACTCTGCCCTTCTCTATCCCTAGCTGAGCAGCTGAAATCTTAGCTCTCCCTTCGCCTTGATTAGGACCATGCCCTTCAAGCCCTGTCTTGACAGCCACCAGCCGGCTTAGTGCTCTGGGCCTCATTTGTTCTCTGTGGTATCTTTTCAAAATCATGTTTTCCATTTTATTTGTAAGGGCTTCCTAGTTTGGAATCGTGCACATGTACCATAATTAATTTTTTCCCCGTACCTTACTGAAACACACAGTAGTTTTTAAAACTACACTTTCTTGCTTGCAGAGGAAATGGCATTTCTGGGTCAAAAGAGTACTGTATTCGCATTGCAACATTTAATGCATATTGCCATATTGCCTTTCCTAAGATCCTTTCAAATTCATTCCTGCCAGTGGTGTTTGGGAGTTACTGCCTTCCCAGTGTTTACAACCTAGGATATAAGGAAACTCTTTAATATGTGCCATTATGCAAAACGAAATTGTCTCTGCTTTAATGTGCATTTCATTGATTTTAATGAGTAGTGACCTTTGTGAGTCACTGCTCCCCTTTCTGCCCCAGGCCCACCTATGTGGCTTCTAATCCTGACTGCACCCACCCCAAATCAATTCCACGGGGTAGAGATTAGAGAAACAAAGTTTAGTGGTTGTGTACAATTACAAAAAGAATTATGACAACTCTGTGGAGACCGAAAGAAAATTGTCTTTGCATATTATTTATTACGAGGAGCGTTTTAGTCATTGAAAATGTTATTTTATTCAGGAGAGAGAGAAAAAAAACAAAGAATGTCCTCCACCACAAGAAACCTCAAGGTTCCTAGGCGCGCAGGGCGTTGTCACAGTGAATGTCACGTGAAGAAGGAGCTAAGATTCAGCTGCCCAGCTGGGGTGTCTCCGGCTCTGTCCCGGACATGGGGGTGAAGGGAGCAGCGCTGCAGGCCGGGCATAAGGCTGGGGTTCCTTTCCGGGTTCCATCCTGTCTTAAGCGTCAGTTTTCAGCAGCTTCCGCGGGTGACCTGGACACCTGGCCACGATCTGACCACGCGTCTGTCCTCCTCCGCTGGCATCCCCTGGCTCGTTCAGGCCCCATTGGTCTGTGCGGTCTGTCACATCAGCCTCTTCTTGAGGTGACTGTTGCTCCGTCTCGGTTTCAGCCATTGGGTCCGTGACCTGCGAGTCTCGACGGCGTTTCTGGCCCCTCTCAGCTCCGGGAACATCCGAGTGCCAGGCGCAAGCGTGGTGCAGCAGCCCGCAGGCACCGTAGCTCGGTCCCCAGCAGGAGTGGCCGGGGTTGCGGGAGCGGCGGCTCAGCCACTCGAAGTTATCCATGGCCCAGGCCCAGGCCTGTTCTCGGTTCAGGCCCGGTGGCATGGTGGGCTCCGGACGTTCCCACATCCAAGACGGGTCTTCCAAGGTTGATGGATGGGCTTCCATAGCTTCTGCCTCCTGAGTGGCCAGAGACCCGTAAAGGGTGAAGGAGAAGAGGCGAATGATTCTGTCAGGTGCTGAGTGTGCCTTTTATAGTGTCTCTGTGGCCAAGACCATGGGAAGGCAAAGTCCACTTACTGCGACTGACCCTCATTTACATTGCAAAGTGCCTCAGAGCCTAATGGGATTAAGGAGAAACTGGCATCATGGTGGGAGGGTCTGCTGAAAGTCTGAGGGTTTCTCCTGATTGAATTAAAGGCAGTGGTGGGGGTGGGGAGGAGAAGGAAGGTCCCTGGGGAGAAAGGTCAAATTCCTGGCCATTTCCATTCACTGTAGAAAGCTTCTGTACTTGTCAGGCACACCTAGGAAAATGACACTTCTCATGTCTGTTCTGTTAGCATGTTAGGGAGGATTGTCTGGTTTTAGAGATGAGACCAGGAGAGGTTAGATCCTTGCAAGATCATAAAGCTAGCTCTTGCTGGAGCTGAATTGGGTATGAAATGAGTAAAGGAGGAATTAGATAGGAGTGGGAAAGAGAGAGTCCCATGCCTTACTTAAAATTGTAATTGTCTATTTTTGGTTACACTAGGTTATCTGAATCGAAGGGACACTTCGGAGATGCTATGTTTTCCATACCTAATTGGCAAACACATTGAGTTAATGCCACGTTTTCCAGTGTTTGTTTGTTTTTGTTTGTTTTTTTTTGCAGAACCCCATCTGGTTTCATGTAATTATGTGTATTTTATTATTAGTGATTCATTTTTCTCTGCTCTTCTTACTTCTATTGCATTTCTTTCCAAATACAAACCATTTTATATTTTATGTGTGTTTTTGTACTATGTGACATTTTTGTGTGTGCATGTATCTTCAATTGAGATAAGGTGATCAAGTTATATATCTAATATAGTTCATTATTTTTCATCCATTTGCAAGTTTCTAGGTTGTTATTACGTACATTTTATCTATTGCTTCCAGTGCTGGCATATTTATCTATAATGAGCCCCTGGACCGTTTTGCCTATCTGCTGTCTCATAGTGGACGATCAGATTGTCACTTACCCACCTTTGCCACATAAAAGAGCCCCCCTTGTGAGAGAATTTCTCTAGGACATATACCCAGGAGCAGAATTATGCTACAAAAATGCATAAACGTAATTTTGTTAAGTTGTGAAAGAACAAAAATTCAACCAAGTAAATTTAAAGATCAGCTTTATTGAATGATTCGTATATCTTGCTGACTCCCATCTACCAGAGAAGTACTCAGAGAATTTGTACAAAATTGAAAGATTTTACAGGGATAAAGTTGATGGGACAAGAAAGTTATTAGCAAAACTAAAAAAGGATTATTTCAGGCAAGAGCACCTTTTGGGGGTAGATGGGCAGTAGGGGTTCAACTGTACTTACTACCTTACTATAATCTCTTTCTTTTAACAATCTTAGAACACTGAATCTAGATTTCCTTTATAACATAGGTAGATATTTAATGTTTTCCTTTCTGTCTCAGGATATTTTGAGAACATTTGTTAACTATTGATCATGATTTTTAGATGAGACTATAATATTAGAAGAAAAATTTCTGTCGATATTTCATCTTGAAAGTTTACATCTCTTCTCTTTTACATGTCCTTGACTCAAGGATTAAATAATCAATTTTCATAAAGACATTTGAGTTTCTTCTGTATGTGTTAATTTTTTTAACACAGGGATCCTGGGACAAGAACAAAGAGCTTCTCCAGTCCCTGCTGGGCACTGAAGGAGCCCAGAGATTGAGGCATCCAGAGTCTGATGTCATTAGGTGCTGGGACTGGTGGTCGTTGTGAGGGACTGGTAATACTTCTAAATTAATTTTCATGCGCACAATTAGAAAAATCAGGCTACAAAATCAGGTAGAATAAATGGAAAGATGCTGAAACTTAATACCAAGTGCGACTCTTTCTAGACCAAGAAGGAAAATTATCCAAGAGAAAGTCTTCATGCTTACCCTGATTTCTGCCTCACCCTACTCACACTCTAAGATCTGCTCAGATTTGAAGGCTGGCCTTGCTTGAGACCAAGAAATAGAGTTCTTTTGCCACTATGCTAGAAACACCTCGCCATGTCCACTGCCCGCCATTGAGAGGGGAGATTTTTTCCCTTAATTCCATGCTAGTACGATCTAAGGGTAACTAAGGATGGGAAGTGTCACCTTATCATTCTGCAGACCAATAATTTCACACAAGTCATTAAACAGCAGAGCACACGTTGTAGAGTTCACAGGCAATAGGAAGATGTCACTTAGAACAACAAATGGCATGCGACAACACTTTCAAGAGAAAGTTGTAAATCCCAGGACTGTGTCTAACTGGCACTCTCTCCCTCTGGCTGAAGCAGGGTGCCGTGTGGCTAGCTGCCTTCTGCCGAGGCCCCCTTGGCAAGGAATTCAGAGCAACTCCCAGCCAACATCAGGAAGGAACTTAATCCCAAATGAGTTAAATTGAGTTACACAGTTTTGTTGGAAGCAACACACCATTTTTATTGCATATATTTCTTTTTTTTTTTTTAAGGTTATTAAAAGTTTAATCTCCTAAAAAAAAAAAATCCCCACATAAATTAAAACAGTGGCAGGAGCATTTGAGATTGTCTTCCCTGGCATATGTCATCAGTTTAGCTCAAATATACTCTTATAAAAATTCTCTACAGGTTTAGATGTTCCTTATGCTGACATTTACTTGGCAAGATTCTGAAGAAGCCCACCCAAGAGCACCTGCAGCCCTGAACCAGGTACTAGGTACAAGCAAGGGCTCATTGTGCCCCCTTGGCACCCTTGCGTCAGGTGAACTTGAGTGAGTACCCATATCTCCTTGTTTTAAGTAGCAGGCCATGACTTTATTTGAGCTGATCTTTGAAAATCTTCAGGTAGATAAGGATTGAGGTAATCCAGGGAAAGGAAAAAAAAAAAAAAAGGTTGCTGATTTTAATTTCGGCTTTTTAATTGGATTACTTACTGAGAGTCTGAACAAAATCTTTGCTGTTTAAACAAGAGAGTAAACTCTGTTCTATCTCTGAAAAAGAAAGGACCTTTGCTTCCCCAACCCAAATAGCCAATGAGGATATTTGTTCAGACCCCCCAGATTCCAGAGAAGCAAAAGTGGGCGCTGGCGGTCAGTGCGGTCACAGCAGGCAATCCTGGAGAAGTTGAGGGAGACCTGGGGAGAAAGGCAGGGTGCCCTGAAATCGGTTCGCTCTGAGAGGGGCCTGAGAGAGGTGCCCATGCTTTGGAAAGAGTCACAGTTCAAGTGGCATCCTATAAGCTCTCACTGGCCCTTAAACGTGGGTATTCTTAGGTGACTAAGAATCCTTGTGCGGTTTCCTGAGGAAAAATTTCCTCCTCGGCATAGAGGAGTCCTGTAAGATATCCACTGCATTTGCCTGGTCTGGAGCCATGTATGAAAGAGCTGGTTTTCCCTAGAAATTTGTTCAGACTGCGGATCTCAAAATTAACACGAGAAATTGTGCTTCCCAGGCCAACAAGGCCCACCACAAACAGCCTCCCATTTATAACTAGGATGCTTGAGATGAGGATCCTTTGATACTTCTAAATTAATTTTTGTGCACACAATTAGAAAAATCAAGCTATGAAATTAGGTAGAATAAAAGAAAATTATTAGAGACTGTTTCTGAACTTAAAAAGGCCGCCTCCTCTAAGCTAAAATGAAACTATGTAAAGGATTTATATAAATGGATCAACCTATGGTATCATTTAGCTGTCAATCCACTCTTAGGTATTAAAAATAGTGGTCCTTATTTTCAAAAGAGAAAGGTCATTTGGAACTCAACTTGTCAAGGACAGATATAAATTATAAATGTCTCTCAAAAATTAGATCCGTTTTCTGTTTGTGTCGGTCCGTGTGTCTATATATGTATGTTGTAAATGTGAGATAATTTTCTGTCTCCAGATGGTATAGTGAACTTAAATTTAAAGGCTAATACTTGTAAGGATTGAATATTCTAAAATTCTCAGAAATATAGAAACTAGCCCAAATGCTTTTCAAGTTCACAGGACCCAAGATTAATCCTTAGTAAATAAAAGTTACCTTTAAGTTTATTGGTTTAAGTAAAACAGCATGTCTTTATATTGCCTGGGTTTTACAAAAATAAGTCCATATTAATAACGTACTTTGATGTCTATGAAATATATTTCTAGAGGTTATGTCTTAAATATGTCAATAAAGCCGATGTTTCTAGATGTTCTAAAATGTCTTCGTAAATCTGCCAACCTAAAGAATGCTAATTGCTTACTTCTTAGTTTTCATTAGAAATTGAGGTTTTAAGGGTTAAAATCTCAATATTTGTTGGAATAACTTGTGGTGTTTCAGAAGGGCCATTGGAACATCTCAAAAGATTTGGAATTGCATGAGAAGCATTGTAAAATAAGTAATGAAAAACTTGTAGGGTATATTGTATGGGTGAACAGTGGCTGTAAATTAAATCATTGAGGCTAAGGAAAGAACCATAGATGGTGCTTGGTTCTTCCGGCTCCCTGGCTTTTTTGATTTTTACATTCCTTCATGCATCATAGTGCACTTGAACTGAATATAAATTAGATAAAGGAACATATGAGCTGACACTATTGAAAAGAGACATCTTACACTATTGCCAGGGTTTGATAAAGTCACTTCAAGAAAATGCCAAGTTGGTAACTGCTTCTTCTCACAGCAAGCTCTCAGGTGACACTATTGTTTTTTGGAAACGACTTCAAATAAAAGACACTCTCCAACCTTGTTGGAAGGGACTTTATCAGGCACCTAACCACAAATGGACATCGATCCCTATCTCTGACACTCACCTCTGCCTACAATGGACATCAAAAACACCTCTGGGATGAGTAGCTGCTGACATCAGAGGTAGACAGTTATCCCAAGACATTGACAAGGCCTATATATTGATATTGAACTCAGAAACCAATTTTTTTGTCTTTACCTGTGATTATTAATCACAATAGTTATACATGTTCTTTGGGTTTTTCTATGTACTCCAATTGTTTATGATTCCCAAACATGTATAATTATTAATACACTTTTTATGGCTTATGTAAATGTTACACTAGATGTCTAATACAGAAAAATTAGACAGAAGGCAAAACTCGGATCATGCTAGCTCACAGGATAGAAATGATCCAGGATGTTTTTTTGCAGTGATGGTCGTTGAGACTTGACTGCTTTCTTTTTACCTGCCCATCCTGTGTAGAGAAAATTCAGCCTCAACTCAGATCCCATGGTTACAGTATTGCCCCATCCTCAGTGGTCAACAAGATGACGTGGATACTGAGATTTCCTAGGAATGAATCTTCCTAGTCCTGTGAGACTATGCTATTTGACCATAAGATTGGTCATCAATGCACACTTTGGATTGATTTATGAACAAAAAGGGGGAACTGTGGACAAAAAAAGAAAAGAAAAAAGCAATTCTATGAAAAGTAACCTCATCAGGTGATCTGATCATAAATTCCTAACTGGGCAGGTCATGGCAGGTAGTCACACCCCATGCATATAACTTTGTAATAAAAGGGTTATCTTTGCTGTGCATTATTTTTGTGCATCTAGGTTAACTCAACTTTGAAATAAGCTGTAACCACCCTCAAGAGAGCACATAATCTTATTAACTATCCTGTAATCCAGTTCCTGCCTTGCTTTCTCCCACCTCCATGTACTCTTCCTTTATGTTCCCTCCTTAATTTCAAGTGCATGAAAGCTGTAAAACTTATTCTGTGGAGCATTTGAGATCTTGCTCACCAGCATATGATGTCAGTTTAGTTCAAATAAACTCATAAAAATTTAAGAAAAACAAACAAAAACACAAAACAATGACATAGATCTTTCACCAACCAAATTCAAAAGATATTGTGCATTGATTTTGCCAATAATCTTCACATTGTAGGGTAATACACATTTCACATACTGCAATTGGGACTATATTTGTTACAGTAATACAGTAATTTATAAAACACATATTCTTGAAAAACAAAACTAAGGGCAGCACATGGTACACACACACACAAGCAAGCACACATCTCCCCCCCACACAATATAGCCACAACTTCTGCATACTTACAGCCAAAACTAAGAACTGAGAAAATAACAGTAAATTTGAATGATACTTTAAATCCAGAAAGAAATATATCCACTGGGTAAATTAAAGAATTTTATTCTGTAGCTACAAGATGTGGAATGAAAAAAGCTAGTTACATAAGGGTATGTATATTATTACTCTATTTTTGTGTTACATATTTATATATAACTAGAAAATTGACAGGTCCACAATAGCTTCTCAGAAACAATAGGGGGGTGGATGGTGGAATCAGATATATATTAGAATTCATCTAGTTAGGGGAATTCTAAAGTGATCCTATGTGCTGAGTCTGACACAGTACCTAACATCTTGCTAGGCTTTGTTCTCAAGGGAGAGCTCCCTTTCAGCTCCAGGATGGGGTGGATAATTTAATTCAAATCCTTCTGGTTATAGAAAAAAAAGGCACCTTGGAAAAGTCACCCAGTTGGAATAGGGATTGCAAGACAGCATGCCAGTTTTTAGATGGGAGAGGGCGCTGAGCCCATCTTCTCACCGCAGGGTGGCTGGTTTCCCAGACCACTTATCTCTACTACTGTCACCTTCCACCCCAGTGATCCTGCAACAGGTCATCTCGACAGATGGCTGGCAGGTGGTGGACAAAGGGGTTGCCAAGAGTCGTAGGGGTAAGGGATACTGGCTCAAATTTGTTTAGCACTTAAGGAACTCTGAATTTATGGGTGCGTTTGGAGAGGAGGGCGAGCAGGATGCAGGGGAGGCGGCCACAGACCCACGCACAGATGCTGGGAAGGGCCCCTGAGATGGACTCTAGACCAAGAAGGGCCAGGGCCACGGAGTAGGAAAGTTTCCCGGGGTAAGTGGAGTACTCAGGGCTACTGGCTGCCTGTCTGCTGTTTCTCATGGATGCCCAGCGTGTGTTGACAAATCAGACAAAAGGCCACTATGGCCGCTTGTCACCCACTGTGTGCACAGGAGACACCATCTCCCTGCCCGTGCCCAGCAAAGCCAAGCTACGGAGGGTCCAGTACCGGAACTCGCCTGGTCCACCCCCGCCTATGCTCCCGCCTCGTTCGTTCTTCCCCGACAGACAAACCAGGAGCACAAGGGAGAAATAAAGGACTGGCGTTTTGTTTTGTCACTTTTGTTGCGTACCTAAGGACTCTGAAGACAAAACTGCTTTCACAGTTTCAAGCAAATGCAGAGGTGTTACTGTCACACCTGCTGTTCCCAGAGGATGGTGCGGTAAAGGGTCGCAGCGTAAGTCTCCCGGCTTCTTGTGGCCACGGTCATTCGGGCCACAGCACTTTGGTCCATGGCGTTGGGACATGCGGTGGTGGGCCAAGAGCATGGCAACGCTCCGAAGGGTCCCGGCCCTCAGGGTCTCAGACTCCACTAGTGGGTTCCCGAGCGGGGCGACTCCACCTCGGGAATCTGCGGGGGCGGCTGCCTCTCCCGTGGGCGCCTCTGGCTCCTTGTGAGTCACTGACATCAGATCCACGGAGACTAGCTCTGCATCCCGCCGCAAGGTGCTCAGGTTATCTGACCTCTTCAGGCCTCCAGAAGGTGTCCGTTTCAACAGTTTCAGTGCAGAAGACCGCAGGGACTTGACCGCCTTTACCAGTTAAGTTTTGCCGGTCCGGAAAGAACTCACACAAACCTGGAAAGAAAGGAAGCGGCCAGGGTTGCAGAGTCCGCAGAGCTTAGCGCTGACTGTGTCTGGGACCCTGGCATCTGGCCTACAGAATCCCTCTGTTCACAGCAAGGGAAGGGCTGAGCTGTCGTGCCCCTCCCACACCGGGAGACGGAGTACCTGGGACTGGGAAGTCCCATCCCAAGGGGTTTAATGCTCCCCTGGCCTCTTTGGGTGATGACATTAATCCTACAAGATAACTGCATCAGAAGACCTAATAATACTAATATAAAAACCAATCATCTCGGATGAAATTATCCAGGGTCAACCTCTGTTCATGAAAAATTGGATTAGGGTTGAAAATAAAAACTACTAGTACACTTGAAGAGAGAAAATTGGGGGACACTGGGTTATAGACAGTCCCAAATCATACTGCTAGTGTTGGAAAAGAGACTGAAACCCTGGTCTCCAAGCAGAGGATGCTTTGGGGTGGGGAGGTTGGGAGAATGCCAAAGGATGAGTTGTGATGTGAAGGAGGGGACGGGGAAGGTGACCCTGTTCTTAAATTGGACTTCCGCTTTCTCCAGGCTCTCTTCTCCTGGTGAACTGTTCAGTTCAAAGGACTTCGGACTGTGTTCAGACCAGTGTAACCACAAGAAGTTCCAGAAACAGACTACTTGGATAAAGAGGCAGTTCCATCCCCTTCTGATTAAGCAGGTTATCTCACCTCTTCAGGCTTCCTTTTGTCATCTCTGAAATGACAATTAACTCTCATTACAAGGTAGCTTTCATGAGTATATTCATTAATAAAAGTGAATAATTAGGATTACCTGGCAGAAATTAATTTGTTCAATATTCTTATGATTATTATGGATAGAATTATAATCTTAATGAGAACAAATGTTAAATACTGCCTTTTTGGAAAGTATTCTTTCTCTAAATGGATTATTTTTTTCCTTAGCACATTATAGCAATGGTATATTGCATTGTAATACATCTTTCATCCGTCGAACAGCCTGTTGACAAAACACCTTATAGGTTTCAATTAGATATTTATCTTACTGTAATAAAGTCTAGTCATTCCCTACACTTAGAAAGTGTTATCCTTCTATATTCCAGAAGCTATGATGGGAGTAACACACACAAAGATGAAGAACTGGCTGCAGCTTTCAGATCTTATACCCTAGTGAGAGAGCAAAAACAGTCAGGAGACAATTCAGAATACAGTCAGCTCCATGTGCATTGCCATAGCTGATTTGATGACCAGAAAGAAACATTCTAAACCAGATGCCTCCCTTCAAAGTCAGAGTTTTATTGTTTGCTTAACTGCAGGGGAAAGAGACTACAATAAGACATAATAAGACAGAAAAAAAAATCAAACAACAAAATAGTTAGTAAGATGGCAGCTGATTGAAAGCTCAAGCTAATTGTAAGATTTAGGTAAGCTACTTGGGACACTTACCTCTGAGCTGAGGATTGGGACAAAGGTAGTCAGCATAAAGAACTCTGCCTGGGTGGTTAAAAGGGTGAGGCCAACTCAGAACTGTTAGAACCCAGTCACAGCTGAAATCCAAAGGAGTGAAGAGGCACAGCTAGCCTGTGTTGTGGGTACACCAGAAAGTTACTACAGTGCAGTGGGTCCATCTGCAAATGCTTAGCATCAATCACCAACAAGGTACAACTGGCAAAATGTATGATAATAGCAGGGCAGGAATGATAAGGTATTTGGGCTCTCAGATTTGTGTATAAATGTTGGCCAAATCTCCCTTTAAATTTTCTAAGACTCTTAAGTTTGGAGAGAATTCTGATGCACAGTAATTCCAGTACATTCACGTTTTGTGTTTGCTGGATCTGGCATTGGGAGCTCAAGGGAGTTTTAAACAAATTTGTATGTGTATCTATTTTCTACACACACACATAAACATAACTGTTTTGTATCATCAAGTTTTGATTGACATATTCATATCTCTTGGACACTTTTTGATATGATTTTTATTTTAAATTGTTATGAAAAAAATTCAAGTATGCCCATAGAGAAAAATAGTTTAACGAACCCTAGTGTATCCCTCACCCAGGCTTTAACAATTTTCAACATTTGGCAATCTTGTTTCATCTGTTTTTATTATTATTATTTGCCATAGTATTGTAAAGAAGTCACTGATCCATTATATCATTTGGTGGTGTGGGGGAGAGGGGGTGCAAAATGATGAGTACTTCATCCTGGACATGATTAAGCGTTTCAGTCCTGGTAAATGAAATGAAGACATTGTGCATGCGTTGAACTTGCCTGTGTCTACTATTCATACTTCTTATATGCAGAAGGAAAAAATCTTGAAAGCTGCTGAAGTTACTACTGGTTCTACTAGAAGAAAATGGTCTCTTTTAGTCATCCAGAAGTGGATAAAATGAAAAGTCTATTGAGTGGATTGATGGGTGTACAAAGCGTGGTATTCCATTAAGTTATCTTATACTTAAGGAGAAATCAGTCAGTCTTTTTAATAAGTAAAACTACACTGTACATACATTATTTCTACCTTATACAGGCTGTATATTTATTATATTGACGAGAAAAAACTTCTGAGATGCCATAAATTAAATTACAGCAGGATGGAAAGAAGAGACAGGAGAGGTTAATCAGTTAAGTACAGGGCAAACACAAGAAAAGACTGCTTGCATTCCTGAATGTAAGTAGAAACTTCTAGGTGGCCATTTCCACGATTATGTAATAGCCAGATGGCACCACCCATCAGGCGCCTGTGCTCCTTGCTCACCCATAAACTTTCCAGACTGTTGCCCACCACCAATCCAAAGGAGCAGACACTGTTCCTTAGGGACTCTGCACCTATCCCAGAACTAGCCCTACTTCACTTTCACCCACCCTTTATCTACAGCCAATGTAAATTCTTTCAAAACAACTTATACCTTTCTTCCCCAAACTGTTTCTGTAAAAAAGCCCCTCAACTCCAGGACAGTGGACATGTTTGTCTTTCCACCTAGCCCCGCAGCTATGGTAGAGACCTGGTTCATGCCCAGGACATGGTCTTTTTCTGGCTGGCATTTGGCTCAATAAATCTTTTCTTTCAGAAAAGTTTCAGCCGTAAATGTTTTTATTTAACACCATTGCTTTTACTAAGTTAGTGTTATTTCAGGTTTTATGTGTTATTTGGTATGATTTGGTAGGTTATTTTGGATCTGGGAATGCTCAAAATTTTTTCCACATTAACTTATGGTAATTGCTTCTTTGTGTCATTTCAGTTGATAAGAGATTTCATAAGAACGCTCTACTTTCAGATAGCAGGGGAAATCTGTAATACAAATTGGCTAATGCGTGTACAATGAGAGGCTCAAAATCATTATAGATAAGTGTTAAGACTATGAAACTATGTCAAAAAGGCAAAAATTAGAAAGGTGGATAATTCAAAGAATTGGTGAGGATCTGAGAACAGACTTTTCATCAGAACTGGTATTAGTGTTAATTCTGAAAAGCAGTATGAGGGGAAGCTTTGTATGCTTTTCCCCTCTGTCCCTATAAACCACACTCATGAACTCACGGAAAACATCCCATTCAATCCATAGGGTATATATGTGATGACATTCATCACAGCATTATCACATGGGGGAGTTGGAAACAACCATGATATTTATCACCAGGTAAATGTTTATATAAAATTTGTATTCTTACTATAAAACATACTGTAGCAGATAGATGAAACAAACAAGCTGTATGTATAGAAATATTGATCTTAAAATCATGATAAATGAATAATGAAAACAGAGACATGTACCTGAATACTATTCATATACATCAAAAACACATCCACACACCAAAATCCTACAAATTTACATGAATGCATACATAATTTTTAAAATATTAAAAAATTAGAGTGGGGCAGGAGTAGAAGTGGCAATTGGAGATGAGAGAATAGAATAGAATAGAATTAAATAAAATAAATACAATAGTAAGTTTTTACAGGGATAAATGATGTTAATTGGCTAAGAATCCTGCATCTGTAGTATAAAAAGTAACAAAGCAGTAGTTTTCAAATATATTATCCTATAATACTTCTGATGTGTTCATTCTTCCATATAAATCTTTAAATCTTTTATTCATTTGTACATTAAATGTTTTCATTTAAATTTTTTATTCATAAACTCACTAAATATTCTATCCACCTGAAGTTTATTTGGGAATAAAGTGTGAGGTAGGGAGCCACCTTTCTTTATCCCTACCAGTAGCTAATTGGATGTTCCACAATATTTACTGAATAATTAATATTTTCCCATTAATTTGAAAAGCTATCTCTAGCCTATACTAAATTCCACTATGCACTTGAAATTTCAACAGATGTCACATTAAGTTGGAAATCATTAACAAAAAATTACTGTAGTATGTCAAATATTTGGAAATAAAACAGCAATATACATCTAAATATTCATGAAAAAATCACAGTAGAAATTATCAAATATTTTAACTGACTTTTAATAAATATTCAACATCAACCTTGAGGGATGCATCTAAAATCATGCTTAGAGATAAATTTTTATCTTTAAATTACTATGTTAGAAAAAACTAGAAACTGTAATATCAATTAATTAAGCATCTATTTCAAAAGATTGGAAAAAATGGAAATTAAGTCCAAATAAATTAGAAGTAAATAATTACAAAAATAAATGTTAATGATGTAGAAATTAAACAGACATTAAAAATGATCAACAAGGCCAAAATAGATAACCCCTAGTAAGGTTACTAAGAAATAGATATGATGAGAAACAAATTAATAATTTCATGTCAGGAATAAAAGAGATCATCACTACAGATTCTATAGACAGTGAGTGGATAATCGTATGACGGTATAAATAACTTTGTCAACAAATTTGAAAATTTAGATTAAAAAGACATACTCACAGCAAAGCATGATTTACCAAACAGATACTGGTCTGGATTCCAGTAAAAACTATAAATCCTACAGAAATTTAGGGCATGCCACCTTGATACAGTTTTCAAGGTTCTAGTGACCTGCAGCATACTAATTAATGGAAAAGTAACTGTGCCTTGAACCCCTTACCACAAATAGGCACAGAACTTGTGGACTCTTTCAATTTTGAAGACAGCATAAATCACTCTTGACATTAGTACTCCAATCCATTTAGTCAGTGACTCATAAGTCTCTCTGAATGTTGACTGGGACCCAGAGGAAGACAGGGCTCTTGTCCAAAGCAAAACAAAGCTGCAGAAAAAGCTAATATGCCATTTAGGCCACACGACCCAATATATTCAATATATGGCATAGGCACCATCTGACCATGCAACTAGAAATGCCTATCAAAATTAGGTTTGCCAGATTCAGTAAGTCATAAAGTTGAGCAGGCACTGCAGCATTTGTTGTATGATGCATTCAGAATTGAGCCCAGGAACATCCAGAAATCATAAGTTAAATGAACAAGTGCTCCACAGCCCAGTGTCATTTTTATGTGTTGTAGGAATTCAGCTTACACCTTGGGGCTGTTAGCTGTGAACAGCTGATGTAGGGGGAATGTATTTGGACCTCTTTTCACAGATGAGTTGGTTCAATAATTGACTGTTTACCAAATTACAGATTAGACCAGTGTAGTATTAAAGGACATTGGTGAGGAGAAATCTGCTTGCAGAGCTGATAGAAGTATACTTGGCGCTGAACCTTTTATGGAAGGAAAAGTGACCTGAGGTTTAAAAAAGTGGGAATAGTTTGGCGTTGGCCAACATACTGAAAAGAGTAAGATGAGTAACTGCTTTTGCTACAGCCCATAAGTTTTGGTATGTTGTATTTCCACTTCTGTTTCAAGATATTTTTTGTTTGTTTCCCTTTATTTCTTGACTCACTGTTGTCTTGATTTCCCTCCGAATTCTTTCTGTGTCTTCTTGTAGCTCACCAAGCTTCTTTAAAATAGCTATTTTAAATTCTTTATCAAGAAAATTACAGATTTTCATGTCTTTGGTGTTTGTCACTGGAAGATTATTGTGACCCATTGATAATGTCATGTTTCCTCGATTTTTCATGTTCCTTGAAGTTTTACATTTCTGTATCTGCATATAAAACAGCAGTCACCTCCTTCAGTCTTCACAAATCGACTAGGAGAGAATTGCCTGTCAGCCCTGATGGAGATTCTGAGGCTATTTCAGACCTTCTAAAGGTACACCTGCATCTCACTTCTTGCTCCCTCTTGTGGCAGAATTCTTAAGCTTGTATGCCTTCTCTGGAGCCTGTAATGAACCACCAGGCCTAGTGCCGACAGTCTCTTTTGTTTTCCCAAAGGTGGCGCTAAAGCTCAAGTTCTTATTTTTTCTCTGGCTTGCGGATTCCAACCTGCTTTCTGCTCATGCTCAGTAGCCCTCTGCCTTAAGCCAGAGGACTGCCTCTTTGTCAGCCTCCACACAGCCGGGGAAGTGATGCTCACACACACTCTCACTGTCCCCTGGTCTCCCCCCTACCTGCCCGTTCCGCCCTCCTCTCCCTCTCCCCCCTCCTGCCCCGCCTCCTCCAAAGAAATCATGTGCCGGGAGATCTCTCTTGACCTTAAGCAGTGCTGCCTTGGGGCAAGGGGTGACGCAGGTAAAGTCAAGCTCTTTTCTTAGTCTCTCTAATGCAACCAAACGATTTATTTTATTTTATTTTTTAGCTCCAGTGCTGTGCTGGAACTTCTCTGGAAACTTGGACTTCTACAAAGGCTCTTCTCATCCGTTAGTGATTGTCTAAGACACTGTTTTTCAGGGTCTACCAGACCACAGCTAAGCGGGGCTTGAGCTGGTTCATGGGCCACTGCAGGGTCGACAGCAGGGCTACATGCCTCTTACCTGACACACAGATGGGCAAGACTTCCTCTCAGGTCTGTGGGTGCTGGATCCCATAGCACTCACAAAAGCACTTTTGTCTATGTAACGGTTGCCAAATTAATGTTGTTGAGGGGACAGACAAAAAACAGGGACATTCTACCATGATGCTCATGTCACTTCTCTGAAAATTCATTTTGGGCCAGTCTGCCTAACAATGTCTGCTGGGGAAGGTGAAAGAAAATAGAGGGCAAATCTTTGTAAGATCTGCAGAAAAATAATCAAGAGCCAGGGATGACTTCTGCAGGCATGGCTACTGCTGATCATTTTGGCCAAAGGTCTAAAGGATGAAAACTATATTAAAATAAGATACAACCCAGGTAGAGGAAGAAATGAAATTATAACATATTTATTCCTGTTCATATCATTTTTTATATTATAAAGATTCAGTCATTCAACAAATACTTATTAACAAATACCTACTATTTGTAAGACACTGTTTTGGGCACTTCGAATACATAAGAGAACAAAAAAGGTATCTGTTTTGATGGAGCTCATGTTTAATGATCGCACATACTTGGTGCAAAACATTTAGAAAATACTAACCTTGTAGGAAGAAAAGAAAAAGGTTCTATCACTCCATCATTAAAAGACAGCCAGTGTTAACATTTTGTTGCATTTTTTGTTCACTTTTTGCTATGCCTATACTCACACATCTATTTAGTTTAAAATTTGGGGATTTTATTGTACCTTTACATAATGCTATACGATTTGTGAAAGTATATGAAGCTGTCAACTCTCTTCATAAAAATTGCCAAATGGCTTTCCAGAGATTTTGTTAGTAAATAGTCTGAGAGTTATTAGGGGTTTAAAATTGACAGGAGTTGGTAATATATTGATTAGGTGTGTGTGTGAGAGATAAAAGGAATGCTTTTCATGTTTATGACTTGTTCTACTAATGGGTAGATGTAGGTATCAATAATCAAGAATATAATTTCAGTAAGAATAAATTTGATGTGCGGAAGATGTGGTTTTGAGGCATCCGAGCCTGGAGCTGAACATCAGTGTCTGAGCTGGAGATATGTATTGTATCTGGATTATATATTAAGCAAGACCAAGAGTAGGATTACCTATCTAGAGTGCGTGAAATAAGAAGAGGATAAAAAGCTGTGTTCCAGGGAACTCACACTGTCCCAAAGACTTGGCCTTGGATTTTCCAGTCTCGGGGAGCCTGGGATAGCTTGGATGTTTCTAGGACATTCTAGAGTTTTCATTTACTCTAGCAAGCACCTAAGATGGCTCTAGAGTTCCCTGGTTGAGTTATCCCTTGGGTTTATCCTTAATAAAATGGGTTCATGAGGTCAGAAATCGAGGTATAGATTTTTCTGTTGATTTGCTCCCCTCCCCCTCCACCTACATACATTCATTGAATTTAACCTAGATTTTTCCATATAAGAATTTTAAATTATTCTAGGAAACCATGAGGGAAAATTGTGCATTGGAAGTTTAGTAACAGCAGTGCAGTCTCAAAATTATGTGTAGAATAGAAATTTAGGAGTTCTAGTAATAGAATGGAAAACTCATATTCTGGTATTTTGACTTTCAAAAGTCAAATGAATCATCCTTAAACGAGTTTAGTTTAAAAACCCTTTTATATAATGTCCAAGGTTTTTAGCTGTGCTTAGTAAGAGAAATAGGAAAAAGTACATTTACTTCATCTTCCTGGAAGTGGAAGTCTTGCATTCATTCTGCTTTAAAACAAACAAACAAACAAACAAACAAACCCTAAATAAAAATATTATTTGATTTCTGAGTTTTAGTCCCCTCTTAAATTTGTCACCTCAGGTAAGTGCCTCCATCACCTCACCCTAGTCCTAGCCCTGTTTGAAAGTCATCTTGGAGGCTGGAATAATTTAAAAAATCAACCCAAAATAAGGCAAGAAAGGAGAAAGAAGTAACACAGAACAGTAAGACAAATAGAAAAGGAGCATTAACATAACAGATTTAATCTCAAATATATTAGAATGACATTAAAAATAATAGACTGGGGTACTCTAATATTATTAATAGGTCAAGGAAAAGAGGAATATCTACAGAGACACCAAGTTGGGCAGGGAGTGGAGTCTTGTGGGTTCCTTGTCTGCAATAAAAATAAAAAAATAAGAGCAGCAGTGCTTGGATTTTAAAGGACCCTTTGACAATACGATTCTGCAGTTCCTCCAACTTCCAGGATTACAGTAACCATTTCCACATCTGGACATTATTACATTTCATACTGTTGTATACCAAGATGGGACCAGGGCTGAACTTTAACACTCAAGATTTAGTAGCCACTTGGGACAACAATGCTTAAAAAGAAACTTCTGGGCCTCGTGTGTCATCCTTCACTTAGCCTATTTTGTGGGATTTTTGCTACTTGGCCACTGTCCTGCCTTCTTCCCCAGCTCCACAAGAATTATTGAGTACTTTCTAACTTGGAGTTTCCAAGCCAGCTTTAGAGATGGACTGCTATGTGACTAAAGGCCAACATCTATAAGATGGGAAGCAACCAAGTAACTGCCCTCAAGTACATACTACTGTCCTGAGTCCAGCATGTTGCCTAAAGGAAGAAAAGGAGGAAATAGCAGCTTGTCAATTTCTTATTTGTGGCATATGTAAAATACTGTTTGCCTCTTCAAAACATCTGGCTAGTCAGTTTGCTATATCTGGGTTCATTAAGGACATCCTGAATTTTCAGTTCCTTTATGTAGTCACAAAGAAGACCTCAATTTTAAGCCATAATTAACTTTTAAAAAGTTTTTAGCAGGTAGCAATATAAACCTTATTCTGGAGTATAATAATGAAGACTATTTACTGAAAGTTTACTACATACCAGGTACTAATCTAAGTGCTTCCATGTGTTGTCTCATCAGCTTCCCACAACAGCACTATTTTAAAGGTGAGGAAATGAAAGTTTAATGAAGTTAAACGCCTTGCCCAAAGTCACCCAGCTATTAAGTTGAATAAAGACTTCAATCCAGGCTATCTTTCAAACTGACCTCTTAACCATCATGCTCCTTCCTTCCTAATGTTGCCTTGAAATATATAAAGGGATATCACTAAGGTAGCCAGACTATTTGTTAATTTTTTTCCTTAAGTTTGAAGAATCCATTTTAACTCCAGAGGACATCTATAAACCATTATTATTAACTGATACAAAAACTGCACCACTGAGAACTGTGTTTTAACATTAATTTCATTCTTATATCACTTATCTTTGTAGGCACCTGCTTACTGAATGCTTCCTGAGGAAATAACAATGTCTGGCAGACTGTTATATAAATTCCTGGTCACCAACTTCTACTGGATCCTGTTAATGCTACTGTGATAGTACTATGTCCATTTCAAATATTTTCCATTCTGTTCTGTGGTAGGCAGCTTCTGAGATCGCTCCGATGATTATGCCCTCTAGTATTTACGCCATTGATTCTGGGCTATACCTAGTGACTTGCTTTTAACAAATATGATACAGCAAAAGTGATGGAATGTCACTTCTAAGATCAGGTTACAAAAAGACTTCGGCTTGCTCACTCTCCCTTGCATTCTCTGATGGAATCTAGCTGTTACTCCCTCTGGTGAGCCCTACATGGAAGGACACCTTGCAAACTGAAGTCCTTAGACTAACAGCCCAGGAGGAACTGAATTCTGTCAACGATCACTTAAGTGACCCTGGAAGTAGATCTTCCTCCAGCTGAGCCTTGAGATGACAGCAGCATCAGATGACACCTTGATTGGAAACTTGTACAAGATTCTAAAAACCCAGCTAAGTGACATCCATATTTCTGACCCACAGAAACTGTGAAATAATATTGTTTTAAGCCACTACATTTTGGGCCAATTTGTTACACAGCTTTAAATAACTTCTCTTCCCCAACACACACACACCTTTCTTCTTCTAACCTTGGATTTTAGATGACCTGGCCACCAATTTTATGGAGAAAAGAGGTTTTTCAGAGAGGTTTTTCAATCTGTCCTGTTTCCGTAGTGTAGTGGTCATCGTGTTCATTTCACAGTGAGGTTTTTCAGTTACGAATTTTCTCAACTCCTTGAAAACAAATTTATAGTTTTAAAAGCATCCAAACTATTAATAATTTCAGTGATAACAGGTGTACTTCCTTTTAAGGTTGATTCATTCACCTATCCTTTCAACTTCATCTTCTGTAGTCTCTTCCCTAAAAGATCTGGGGGCAACACAGCCTTTTGTTATAAAATACATATATCTAGATAGATAGATAGATAGATAGATAGATAGATAGATAGATAGATAGATAGATAGATAGATAGATAGATGGGAGCTCTGGCATAACACACTTAATTCACGTGCATTGTGAGCAAAAACTGCAGAATTCCGAGAAATTTCTCACTTGTGGCAAATTTAGTTTTTTAATTTTGTGCTTGTGCTGGTCGTGCTGGTCCGTGGATACACATTCAAAATTAAAAAACTTAGTTTTTTAATTTTGAATGTGTATCCACGGACCAGCACGACCAGCACAAGCATAAAGGTGAGGGTGGCAGTGCTGTCTATTGCAGTCCAGAAGTCTGATTTCAAATTTAGAAAGCAGGAAGGAGCAGAGGCCACAGGAAGGATCCCCTGGGCCTCTTGGGTCCAAAGGAACCATGAAGAATTCTGGCTCTGGAACCCCCAGTGTCCACACTCTGGGGAGGCGGATGTGGTTGGAATGGCCTCTCTTCCCTAAATGATCTGGGGGCAACACAGCCTTTTGTTATAAAAACCATCATATATGTTTATGCATATATATATGCATATATATGTATGGAAGCTCTGGCATAACATACTTAATTCACGTGCATCGTGAGCTAAAAGTGCAGACTTCCGAGAATTTTCTCACTTGTGGCAAATGCACAGGCTTCCCAGCGCCTTCAGGCTCTGTAGGGAATGTTCAGTCATATGCAGGTCCTTGGATATGGAATTTTGAGAAGCACTCAGGGTCCCATTGAGCTCTTTGGGTTACAAACTATGTCTCCTTCCTCTCCGTATCCTCATGCAGAATTCAGGGCCACCCACTGAAAGCGTGTCCAGGGATGCATAGACCCACCCTTCCATCATCCCATCGTCACTCCATCCTTGTCGAGGAAGAAGCCCAAATGGCAGCCTTCACCTGCTGGAAAGCGGTCAGGTTGGGGAGACCTCAAACAGCTGTGGGTCTGAATTCTGTTTCAATTATTAGCTGTGTGATCACCTCTCTGAAACTTAGTTTCTTAATTTTGAATGAGCATCCACGGATAAGAGGTCCAGCCCATGCAGAAAGGTGAGGGAGGGGGAGGTGTCTGCTGCTGTTCAGAAGTCAGATTTCAAATTTAGAAAGCAGGAAGGAGCAGAAGCCTCAGGAAGGATCCCCTGGGCCTCTTGGATCCAAAGGAACCATGCTGAATTGTGTCTCTGGAACCCCTTGTGTCCACACCTGGAGAGACGGATGTGGTTGGATTGGCCTTTCTTCCCTAAAGGATCTGGGGGCAACACAGCCTTTTGTTATAAAAACCACTATATATATATACGCATATATATTCATATATATATATAGGAGCTCTGGCATAACACACTTAATTCACGTGCATTGTGAGCAAAAACTGCAGACTTCCGAGAAATTTCTCACTTGTGGCAAATGAAGAGGCTTCCCAGCGCCTTGGGGCTCTGTAGCGAATGTTCAGTCATATGCGGGTCCTTGGGTACGGAAGTTTGAGAAGCACTCAGGGTCCTTTCAACTTCATCTTCTGTAGTCTCTTCCTCTCTTGCACAACTAGCCCCTTTCTCTCATGTATTTGTATCATCTTCTGCTAGATCCTTCCCTATCAGCATTTAAATTGCTTAAGTTTCTCCCATCTCAAAACACAAAAACCAAAACTAGCCTGACCCATCACTCTCTACAGGTATTCCTTTCTCTCCTCTTTTATTTTTTAATGAGAGTTCCATCATCATTATCTCAACTTCTTTTAATTATTCCTTAACCTACTTGGATATAGAATTCTCACCCTAACCCCTGCAGAATTTAACTTAAATTGTTCTTACTAAAATCTTCTACCAAAGACAACCATACTACTAAATCTAATGGATTATTCCTAATTTTTAGCTTGACCACTCGGCAGTATTTGTCATTGCTGAGCATACCTTCTCTTTTGAAACACTGACCTCTCTGATGTCATACTCCTCTGCTTTTCCTTTCTCCACCTGTCATACTGTCCTTTCAGGTTTTTCCTTTCCTACTCAACCCACACACATTGATACTTCTCAGGGATAAAGTCCTACACTCTCTTGCATTGACTCTATGAACTAAAAGCTCAAACTCAAGTGCTTTAGGAACAAGGCAGGTAAAAATGAATGCTGTAATCTGAGTCTAAAGACATTAGAAAGTGTTGGGGGCCATGGTGAACTGAATAGCTCATATCCCATATGGAGAGGGCAGTTTCCATTTGGTTTAAGCCAATGACTGTTGTATAGGAAAGTGGCCCTATATACTGGAATTTTCAAAAAGCCCATTTCTATGTGCAATTTCTTCAACTTAAAAAAAACCTGAATGATAATATTAAAACGTTAATAGTCCAATTCAACCTCCAAGCTGCTAGTCTATCATCCTTGTAGATTCTCTTTAAACAAACTCTTCTATTTCCATGGCTTCAATATCCACTTTATGCTAAAAATCTCTAAGGTTAGCTTTTTCCCCTAGACTCTATTCAGGTCCACATATAAAATGCCTTGTTGACATCATCTCAATTTAGTTGTCACCTTAAAATTATCCCTCACTTCCCAACCCTATCTTCCTAACCAGTTCCTCTAGTTGTATTCCCTATTTTGGTAATGATACCAACAACCCACCAGCTTAAGCCAGAAATCTAGAAACCATCCTTGACTGTTCTTCCCTTATGATACATATTCGACTTTACGTATTTAGTACCTGTGACATACTTTCCAACCAATATTGATTCGTATCTCTAGATTCCATCCTGCTCTCTAATCTCATTTGCCACCATGATTTCATCTACATTACTAACAGCCTCTCAACTGGTCTCTACTCCTGCATCTTGTCCCATTAAACAGATTCTCCATACTGAGGCTAGAATTCTCTCTAAAAGTAAACATTACGATGTCACTGTTCTGCTCAATCTTCAAGGCTTCCTTTTGTGATAATAATATCTTACACCTTTAACAATGTTTATAAGGCCCCTGTGGGTCTGTCCCAGCAACATTCTTTCAGTTCCTGGAATGCTATAATCTCAGTGCTCCTTGGCTAAGAACACTCAGGCTTCACATTGCTTCTTAAAGGTTACTAGCTTTCTTTGACTCCCAGATTACTTTGTTCACATCTCATAACATTCAGCAGTCAGTCTCCATGCAATTAACTGTTCAAAATATCTATCTACTCTATCAGACTAAGATTCGGAAGGTAGAAACCAAATACGCTTTGTTCACCACTGGATTCACCAGTCCCTTAAACAGTGCCTAGCACAGCGGTGACTCTTAATAAATCAATGTCTGTTGAAATAATCACATTCACTGTTGCTATTTGAATTCTTCCTTAATTCCCACTCTCTTTTTAAAGAATAAATCTCAACTATCTCATTATCCTTCAAAAACATTTTTTTCCGGATGAATGAAGGAACCAGTCACATGAGGCTGCACAGGGTCACTGGCCTCTTTCAGCGCGGTGGGTAGGGGGTGGAATGCTGTAGCAATAGCACCATGTGTAAACAATCCGCGCAGACACAGATCCTGAGCCTAGCAAACACGTGCTGCCGGCCGAGCATGGAGAGGGCGGGCACCCGGGAGGAAGATCCCAGGCGGCCGAACGTGCTCGCGCCCGTGGCCGCCGCAGCCCACGGCGCAGCCGCCCGGGTCTGAGAGCGAGCGCACGTGCGCTGGCCGGACTCGAACGGAGAGAGCGCCCGGGCACTCGCGAGGAAATGGAGGGAGAGGCGCGGTTTAGGGGTAGGGGAAGGTGTGCGGCCAATTACGCCCTGGGAGGGGAGAGCAGGGAAGGAAAGGTTTTGAGGGACGGAGAGGAGAAAGGGAGGATCACAAGCTGGGTAAGGCGGGCCGACCTAGGGAGGAAAGGGGGCGGGGCGGGGCGGGGCCGGAGGAGCCGCGGAATAAAGGCACACCCGGACCGCGTTAATTCTGAAGTCCGGATGGAAGCGCTCCTACCTGGAGTCAGGCGGGTGTGGGTGGAAGGTGGGAGGGTGGTGATTTAAGATCCCTCCCCGGCACAGCTGGCCTTGAATGGGCCCAACCCCCGGTAGCCCGATTTCCTCCGCCCAGCGCGCGCAGCCTTGTTCTCGCCCAGCGCCAAATCCCCAGGGTTGGCCCCTCCCCGCCACGAGAGGGTGTAGGGGGCGTGATCCGTCCCCGCCGTAATCTGCGCTCGGTAGGCGTCCGCGTCATCCGAAACTCGACGCGGTGACGCAGTACGTCGACGTAAGTGACGCGCAGGCCCGGGCTCTGCTCCTCCTTCCCTGAGTGAGTGCCGGCCGGGTCGGGGCGGGGGAGAAGGGGGGGGCGGGGGAGGGAGAGGCGACCCGGGAGTCGTTGTGGGCCGCGGGCCGGACCGGGTCCCGGGGCGGCGGGAGCCAGGGCCTGGCAGAAGGGCTTGGCGGGCCGTTAGAGGGCCGCCGCACCGGTCGGGCCCCCTTCGCTGCCGGACTTGCGCACCCCGGCGCCCGGAGCCTCCGGCGCTGTGCCCACCCCGCTCCAGCTCGCGTCTCCCGACTCCAATTAGGTCAGGCTCGGAGTCCCGCGGCCGCGGCTCCGGCCCCCAACGCGCGGCAACCACCCGGCTCGCCTTTCTTTCTTCTCTCGCCTTCCTCTCCTCTTGCCTCCCCCTCCCCCTCTTTTCACGTTGCTGAGGTTTGGGGTTTTGTTTTATGTTTTAGGGGTCTTGTTCCGCAGCCCAAGCTCATGGATGTACATTATCATGCTCCTCTTTTGTAGAGCAACCCGACGGCCATGGAGGCCGAAGAGACGATGGAATGCCTTCAGGAGTTCCCTGAACACCATAAAATGATCCTGGACCGGTTGAATGAACAGCGAGAGCAGGACCGGTTTACTGACATCACCCTGATTGTCGACGGTGGGTAGGGTAGTGGGGCAGAGGAGAGTGAATTTGTGGCTTCAGTTCTTATTTCCCTTTCCCCCACCCGCCTTTTTTACCCACCCTCTATGGGCTCGCTATCAAAAGTCAACGGAGAGAGTGCGCTGGGACCTGTGGTCGGTCACTTGTCAGTGTCAGCTCACTTAGACCATGCTGTAGAAGGCTAGTTGGCGGGCCAGTCAGTTTTTCAACATAATTATGGCATTTTAACTTTTTGTAGCCTTTTGAAGTTTTCCCATTGAACACTGGAGTGCAGGATTATGTTGTGGGGATAGGAGGGAGGATGTCTCTAAATGTTTGGTTAATAGTTTTCTATTGATAAGCTACTTTGAGGAATATCTCACAGGAGTCATTTGAGAAGTGTTGATTTTTTTTTCTACTTTCTCAAATGGTCTTGGAGGGAGAATGTCAGAAAATCCTTTCTACACTGGTACCCTCTTTGAGAACTCCCATAATAAAATGGAGACTTTATCAATTTTGGGTGTTGTCATTGTAATGGAGGCAAACTCAGCGTGGGTGTCTTTTCCATTGAGTAAAAATTGGTTTCTCAAAGCCAGCTGTTTTTTTTTTATAGTAGATCTACTGTAGATCAAGCTTCCAAATTTTGTACACATTAAAATATTTCTCATAGCAAACACATCCAGCTTTGTGCTTGTTCTGTGGCTTTTTTCTCCCTCTTTTTAAATGAACTATAATCTTTTGGGTTGTGTTTATGTTTAGTAGGTTCAATTTAATAGACTGTGTCTTTCACTCAAGTGGTAGGAGGTTCCTTACCTCCTGGAGTGTTATAACCTGGCCTTTATAAAACTGATTTAATAGGGTCTTTGAAGTAAAGATCTGACTTTGTCTAACAGAGATTAAAATTTGTCAAGATAGCTGCCAAGAATATTGTGACTTGAGTTCAGTAATCTGTATAGTTTTATAATTATACCATAAAGATCTACTTGATATAATTTTCTAATTTGTTTTCCAATTTTATGTTTCATTTTCGTGGCTATGTATGATTTTATTTTCTTTTTTACCTAGGTCACCATTTTAAGGCCCACAAGGCTGTTTTGGCTGCTTGCAGTAAATTCTTCTACAAATTCTTTCAAGAGTTTACTCAGGAACCTTTGGTGGAGATAGAAGGTAAATGTTTGTTTTAAATACAATGCTTAGCAAGAATTATAATTGATGAAGATGTTTTAGACAGTCAAGTTAGCAAGATACCATGGGACATAGGCATGATAGTTCCTGTTAGGTGGCTGAATAAATTGTTCTTTTGACACCTGAGAATTCTTACTTTCAGCAAAGTGTTTGGTAAAATGATCTGCCAGGAAAAACTCTTAGGTTAGATGGTAGATGTTGGTCTTTTAAAGGAGTCTTTTCCACTGCTAAAAGCCAGTGTTTACTGTCTTTTGAAAACAAGTAAATTTCCATCTTTGTTCAGACTGGTGGGGATGCTACAGGGTACAGTAGAGGCCTTTACTAGCAGAGGTCCAAATGACATGCACATTGTGAAGTTGGCTGCCATAATATGCAAAGAGTTAAGAAAGGTGAACTGAAGTAGCATTCAGAAGAAGTTCTAATAACTATAGAAGGTCTGGGATGGAAGGACTTATTTGCTGGATATTGTCTTAATCATAATAAATGATTTTTTGTACTTGCTTGACTTTTCTGTAATAAAAGCTCACCAAAGGCCAGGTATTGTGCTACATAGTTTATGCGCATTTTATGAGGTTCAAGCAATCCTTTGAAGTAAGCTTTGTGGATTTCCACATCACATCAGGGAACACCCTCCAAATGTTACTTGCCCAACGTTGCCCAGCTAGCAAGGGATTCCCAATTCAAAACTGTAGGAAATAAATCAGTTTACCTACATAAATAACAGAATTTTAGCTTCTTTCAAGGTTCTTGAGTTGTGATTTTGTATTTCTTTCATGGTGTATATGTTCTTTGTTATGAATGGGTTGCCTAGAAACACTATTCCCTTGGAAAAATTTTCATGCCTATGGGAGTAAAGAAAATACAGAGTCCTTGAATATTTGCTCTTCTCTATTTTTGTTGTTTGCCAGATTCAGGTTTAATTTTGGTACATTCCCTATCTAGCATTCTAGTTACTGTGTCCATAGGTAGGTTATCTTTTAATTATCTGTGATGGACAGAGCATAGACATAATGGAAATCCACAAAGCTTACTACCATGACAATCTAGCTGCCTTGATGATATTGGTTTTTATTACAAGGTAAGATTTCCATTTAGTCACCTGAAGTACTTTGTGATCCCAGGCAGATTACTTTATCTCAATTGTATATTAGCCCCCTCATCTGAAAAGTGGGCTAATAGGCTTGATTAATTGAAATAACATGCATGCAGAGTGCCTGCAATAGTATTTAGTGTGTTGTCAAAGCTTAATAAATTGGAGCTATTTATCAGTTATCTATTACATGTATGTACCATGCTAGACCCATGAAATGAAGAATTGAGGACTAAGGCCTTAAAAAAACCCTGCAGATTTAATCATGGATAAGCAACAGGTAAAGAAAGGAGTGCAAAAATGTTGCAGAGACATTTAGTGTGGAATGGTGTCACTGAGGAGGGAGAATGAGTGGTTTAGTCTACCTTAGAGAGCTAGAAAAAATTTCAAAGAGGAGTTGACGTCTCAGCAGAATTTTGAAAAGTTTAAAAAAATAAATGGCCTAGGCTAGAATCTAGATTGCTAGTGGAGCAAGGAGTACTGAACTATCTGGAGAAGTAGGATCCTCTCTTCTGAAGACTAATCATCTTGATATTGTGTCTTGTACTTGTAAGTATCGCTGACCTGCTATGTCCTTTATAATACAGCACACAAGCTTTTAGTATTTAAACTGTAGACAGATAAGAAAGTAAAGTGTAAGAACTCTCTATTTTTGTTGTTTGGTACATTCAGGTTTAAAGAATTAGTTTGGCTCAGTGTCTTAAGCCATTAATTTTGAGATTGCTGTGCTGTCTTCCTGGTCACCTGGCTATAGAGAAAGCCCTGCAGGTGTAAATGGAAAACCTGAGTTATAGTCCTGGCTTTCCTGTGTGTCAGTTTTGTAACTTTGGGCATCTTGGCTTTATTTTTTTTAATCTGAAAATATGATAAGTAGTTTGGACTACGTCATGGGTATTTCGAATATTAAGTCATCACACTCTGGGTGCTGTTAAAATTCTCTAGAGAATGCTTTTGTTGTTTTGGTTTAGTTTGTTTTATTTTAGGAGGCAGTCAACTGGATTAGATTCATACCGCCTTATGTGGGCTGTAGATCCAATTCCAGTTTAGTTTTCAAAACTTTTGTTGTGCTATTCAGGTCCCAGGTGTGCTGACCTGGGTAGTAGTTCATGCTGAAGTGCAGTTCTCAAAGCCTTTGCTATGTCACCGCAGGTCAGTTGCACATGCGTGCAGCTCAGTGGTGAGCTTGAGACTACATACACAGAAGACCTTTTCTAGCTCTCTTTTTAGATTTCCTCTGCACTTTAGCTCCCAGGAGATCCTTTTCCTGATTATTAAGCTAGAAAATGGGTTTTAGCCTCCCTGTGCTATCTATACTTCCCACCACAGGATCTACTTCTCGAACGGAGTGGGGAGAGAAAAGAAAAAAAATGACAAGAATTCTCTTGCTCTTCAGATTGTAGTCTCTTTCCTAGTTCTGTCAGAGAGAACTTTCTCTTAGAGTTTAGGTGCTTGCTTGGTGGCCACCAGCCACAGGTGTGCACCATCAGAACTGGGACTTGCTTTGAGGCAGGGCTGAGAGGAATAAAAACCAAGTATCCTCTCACACTCCCACCCCCACACTCTCCATCTTCTTTCCTGGGTCTCTAGCCAGAAAGAGTTGCTCTTGGAGCTTTTTTCTGTCTGCACCTGCTACATAGTTATGAGATTTGGGCTGTCCTCAAGTCTAAGCTGGGGTATATGGGAGGAAAAAGAAAAACCAGGAGGCTCACTGTTTTTTGAGTTTTGATTTCTCTCTCCAGTCTGCTTGCTTCCATATATTTTTCAGAATCCTTGTATATTTGCTTTATGTATATTCTGTCCAGGATTTTTAGTTGTAATCAATGGATTAGATAGGGCAGACTGTGCTTTCTTCATCTTAGCTAGAACTGGAACCCCCACATATAAAATGTGAATAAAAACATATAGTGATGGTTACTGTCCTTAGCAGCACATTAGAAACATCAGGGGAGCTTTTGCAAGTACCAGTGCCCAGGCTGTATCTCCAAATCAATAAAATCAGTCTTTGAAGGTTGGGATTCAAGCATCTGTATTTAGAAGTTCTTTAGGTCCTTGTTATTCAGTGTGTGGTCCGAGGAGCAGTGATGCCTGGGCATCACCTGGGAGCTTGTTAGAAATTTAGACTCTCAGTCTCTACCCTAGACCAGCTGAAGCCGAACAGGATCCTCAGATGATTCCTGTCTACAGCAAAGTTAAGGCAACACTGCCCTAGGACGATTTCAGTGTGCATCCAATGTTGAGAACCACTGCCTCTATAGGGTTTTATAAAAGCAAATGACATGTATGTAAAATAAATTTGAATTCTAGTATGCTCTGACTAAAACTGTCATTAGATGCAAGCTGAACTACCTCCCTTTTTCTAGGTTCCTGGTAAAGTAAGTTACCTTTGATTAGAACCACAGGTTTACCTTCACCTTCACTTCAGAATTCTTGTCCTCAAAGCCAATTGCTTTGTGGTTTATGAGTTGAATTCACACCATGTAAAATCTTCAACATTCATTTCCTGTTCAGAATACATAGCTTTCTCCTAACCTGAGCCTCCAGTTTTCTAAATCTATTCTTTCTCTACTCTTCCTGGAACCAGATCCATAAGCAACTAGTTCTCTCTTTGATATCAAGTCTATCATTGTGTCAAATTTTAGCCTGTACTGTCAAGGACAAAACATCTAAGTACACATTCGTGCATCCTTTTTGAGTAAGAGTTTCCACCAGTTAGGAGAGTTCCCTAAAACTGGAGAAATTCCAGAATGCTGCCCTTTGCTTCTTCCTTAGTGAAAAAAGACTCAGGTTAAGGTGTTAATATTAACATTTTTCTTAGATACTTGTTTATAAAAATTGTATTCCATGGCACACTTCTATTATGAGAGAAGCAAGATATTAATGAGAAAATGGGCTGAGATTTGAGTTACCAAACTAGTGCTGATAGAGAATAAAATATTTTTGTGACCATACAGCATCTACCACTATTTCATTTGCCTGGTTAGGAGTTACCAGTTTAAATCATGGAAGCTAATTAGGTCAGTGGTTAATTTCTATGACCAGTGTTGGACTGGCCACATAAGAAGCACCTAAGGGTGTTTATAAAAAAAAAACAAAAAACACAAAAAACAGTTCTTATCCTAATTTTGATTCTAGAGGTCAGGGACCTATGCTTTATTAAGTCTACAGGTGATTTTGATTAACCAAGATTGGGTGCAGTCCACATATTCAAATCCTTGAGGCCAGATGTTTCTTGAAATTACAGATTTTTAGAATTTTCTAAAGATAATGCAGTTTGTGTATTACAAAATACTCCCAGTGAGGTCTAAGGAAACACACTGTAATCAAATAATATTTTGGCAGTGTAGCATATTAATATTTAATTGGGATAAAGATGATAAATAATGTCATGTCAGTTCGGATCCAATTTTGATGCCAAATTTATGGGAAAACTGGTTTTAAGAGATTTGGGGAACTTGGAATTATAAATAGGAGATTGCAGTCCTGTAGTGAATGAGACCGTGGGCTTAAATTCTTCTGAGCAGGAACGTTTCCTGCCATCATCCTATTTGAAAACCTTTACCATGGACTTTGGAGTCGTGCCATCGGTTTGATTCTAGCTTTATCACTTAATAACTATGTGCCTTTGGCAAGTTACTTCTCTGTGTCTCAATTTCCTCCTCTGTAAAATGAGGATTATAATGATAAGTACTTCATAGGGTTATGAGGAATAAGTGAGTTAATACTCATATATTTAGAGTTATGCCTGATGTGTGTGTGATTAAAAATCAAAATCTTGTTTCACTTCAGGAAAGATTTATGCATTGTTTTTAGAAAGGACTTTTGCTGCACTTTGGAACATTTGGTCAAAACTCCCTTTAAAAAAAAGCTGTCTCTCAGACTACTCAATATAATAAAGAATAACAATCAGGAGATAAAAAATTTAGTGGACCCAAATAAAATTAGTCTTCATTGACTCCAGTTATTTTTAGTTTGTTTATTTGGTAGCATGTAACATAGTCATATTACATTATATTTTATAGTGTTTCTCAGTATTCACATTGCTTTCAGATATTTTGAAGATGAGTCTGCTGAGGCTCAGAGATTCTGATTTGTCCCAAATCACAGGTCACGGAGAGCCGCGACTAAACTAAAACTTGAAAGTGCTCACTCCCTGAATGATATCCTTTCTTTACACAAATAGGGCATGGTGGATATTCCACCAGTATTCTTACTGTTGTCCTGAAGGCCACATTCATGTATACAAAGTGCATGGGAAGAACATAAAAATATTTTCATGTGTGCAGTTGTGCATATTGTATGGACTTGGGTGTTTCTTATTATTAAAAAATTTATGTTAAGAAGTAGTTTTCTCTTTGTTTCTGTCAATAGCTTTTTGTAGCCTTATATTACCAGACTAGAATAATAATATACAGCATTGAAGGGTATAAAGAAATAAAGTATCTTTTGGGGCCAAAATTTAAACATCAAACTTGTAAAGAAAAGTTGAAATCATGGACCCTTAATTTTAAAAGTGACTTTAACATTTATTTCTACTTGTGTGCCTGCATTTTAGGAAGCATCGTGTTAGGTGTTGGAGGTGAGTGTAGAGACAAAATCATTTCCCTCAAGTAGCTAGCTTACAGTCAAGAGATATCCATGAATTATAATGATCAGAACAGGTACAGAGTTCAGCCTGGGGGACATTCTAAAGAAGGTTACATTAAAGATGTGACATTAGAATTGGGCCTCAGGGGTGATACGATTCATACAGAGATAGTTATTAAGCATTCAGGAAAGCAAGCAAGTATTAATGAAGATAAGGGAGCTGTTAGGTAGTGAAAGGTTTATTTGAGAATTAGTATATAGTGTGTTCAATATAGTGTAAAGTTGGGAAGGGAAAATAAGTGATAAGTAGAAAAATAATGTGAAGAACCTTGAAATAAAGGCAGAGTGGTACTGATCTTTATTTGCTAAGCTATGGGAAAAGCCATTGAAGATTTTAGAGCTGAGTTGATGCAGAGCTGTCAGGAAACATAGCATGTCTGACATGTAATAGTTAGCCGACTCATGCTTGATTTGATAGATTGGTTTTACTCTTCTGTAAGAGCCTTAGGAAATCTTTGGGAAAGGATTTAAAGTAGTTTGTTAGTTAGTACTGAAACTTGGCTATACTAATACTGTACTGTTAATGAGGATTCTGCCAAGAAATAATCTTCAAAAATCACAAATACTAATCAAGTTTCAAACACTGGACTTTTTTTTTCTTTCCTAAATGTTTTGAATCAACACGAATGCATGCTAAAGCACGTCTCTTTTACAGGTGTTAGTAAAATGGCCTTTCGTCATTTAATTGAGTTCACATATACAGCAAAATTAATGATACAAGGAGAAGAAGAAGCCAATGATGTATGGAAAGCAGCAGAGTTTCTACAAATGCTGGAAGCTATCAAAGCCCTTGAAGTCAGGTAATTATTTATTGAAGTACAGTTATATTCAGTCATGTGCACCATAACTGTTAGTCAAGAATTTGTTGTATATGTTATGCCATAAAGAACTGATGTTTTGAAATTAAGAATACTTAAGGATCTCTAAAATTCTTCTGGATACCGATTGTTCTTTCTCTCACACTTGATTTCTTGTCCTTATGTAAATACTGCTGAGATTAACCAAAGTAGCATCTTTTGTATCTAATAAAATAAGGAGGACTGCTCTGCTTTTAAGGAGTTCTCTGTAAACTCTTTTGTTGAATTCAAGTTGTTAATTTGTACCAAGCCTTATTCTTAAAAGAGTTTGGCATACAAAGATTAACATAGTACTGTTTGAAAGTAAGTGAGGAAATTGGTAAAATAAATAGGCCAGGTGGAGGTGATAATCAGTGAAGTTAGAAATATAGTGGCCAAAATGTATGCCATTTAAGTCTGTATACTTACTCGTTGGGCTAAATCTAGGTCAGGTTCTGAAACACCTAGTGCAAAGAAAAAGTACTCAGTTAACGTTACTCATGGTTATAAGTTGAGAACAAATCAGTTGCTTAGGAGCCACTCCTGGCATCAAAACACAAAGTTTCTCATAGGAAGTATTAAGAAAACATGTAATGAATAAAGACTTCACCATCTTTCACAATGAATAGTGGCATGACTCTGTATACCTAATATAGTGATTCCGAACAAGCTCCCTGAAGTCAGGCTGCCTGAGTTGCATCCTAGCTCTACCACTGTGTGCGGCGCTTCAGTGAAATTAGTTTCCTGTCAGCAGTTCAGTTTCCTTATCTGTCAAATGGGGATAATAATGGTGCTTTCTACGTAGAATTGTTTGTGAGGATTAAATTAACTGATGCAGGTCAAGTGCTTAGCATGGTGTCTGGCACATAGTACTCTAAAATTTGAACTATTATCTCCTTGTTCTGTTATGATGAACCTCAGTATAGGTCATTGGCATGACATTGAAGAGCAGTTTGGTAAAATCCATTTCACATGGGGCACAATAGTAAACTCACTGGTGTGATTTAGTCAAAAGATATAATTTAGAATAATTTAAGAAACAATTGAACTCTAATCATAAATATCATTTCTCCTAATGAGCTTTTAATTACTTTGATGACAAAGTTAAACTTTTCTGACAAGAGCTTAGTATGTGTGTATTCAATGATGCCTAGTACATAGGTATGCGGTAAACATTTGTGAATGGTTGGATTGGTTCATGCTGATTAAAGCCAGATCAGTACTCTCCTGCAGAGAGAGCTGAGATATGAGTAGCAAAATAGAGGTGTGTTGAGGTATATACCTGATTAGGTCATATCTTCTCATATTTGAATGGGGCAATTCCAGATTTGTGATTAAATCCTAGATGAGAATCTTCTAGGAAAAAAAAATATTCTATCTGTGTGGTCCCTTTGCTGTTCATGGTAGTGAACACTTGGCAACAACAATGGAATGTATTCTATGACAGTGGCCTAGATTGGATTTTGTATAGTCATTGAGAGAAGAGGGTAAGAACAACTAGGTACAGCTGTTTTCCTAGTCCTATTTAGAACCTTTTAGAGGATTTGTTATTATAAGACTGGGATTCTTATAGTACTTGCAACCATCGGTGCTTTTCAGTATAAATACAGTAACATGTTGAATTGTTTCTTGAACCAGTTAGGAAAATAGGAAGATTACATTATTACATATTTGCTGCTTATTGTAATACAATTTAGGATTAACAGTTAATATTGTTGCAGTTAAATCAACTGGTTAAGGCAACTCTATGCTGAAAAGGTTATTGTATAACTTCTGCAAACTTTTTGAATAACACTGAAATACTAGGATCTTATTTTGCTACACTGAAATTGCATCATTGTTTGTTTAAACTGCATAAGAAGGTTATTTGTTAGAAAGCAGCAGTTAGTTGTCTTATAGATTTTTCCTCCCCAGCCTTTTGAAGTATAATTTACATATAATACACTCTTTAGTGTAGAGTTTGAATTTTGTTGATTGTATACAGTTGCGTAACTACCACCACAATCAAGATAGAGGAACATTTCCGTCACCCTAAGTTTTCTCATGATTCTACAGTGGACTTTGATCCCCAGCCCCAGGCAACACCGATCTGGTTTTTATCACCTTAGTAGTTTTATCTTATTTAGAATGTCATTTAAACGGACTCCTACAATGTGTAATCTTTCACGTTTGACCCTTTTTTTCACTTAGTGTTATGTTTTAGAGAGTTTTCCATGTTGTGAGTATATTACTTTGTTCATTTTTATTGCTGAGTACTATTCCATTGTATGGATATACACCTGTTAATGGACATTTACGTTGTTCCGGTTTTTAGCGTTTGCAAATAAAGTGGCTGTGAACATTTGTGTACAGGTTTTTTTGACATACGCTATCATTTCTCTCAGTAAAGACCTAGGAGTGGAAAGGTGTGTTGTATGGTAGATGTGTTTAATTTTCTAAAGAAACTGCCAAACTGTTTTCCAAAGTGGTGTGCCATTTTACCTGCAGTATGTGAGAGTTCCAGTTGCTCCACAGCCTTGCTAATACTTGGTATGATGAAGCCTTTTCATTTTAGCCATGTTCATAGGTGGTCTTAATTTGCATTTCTCTGAGATTAGTGATGTTGAGCATTTTTTTCATATGCTTTTTTGCCATCTATCGTTTGGTGAGGTGTCTGTTCAAATCTTTTGCCCATTTTTAAAATTGGGTTATTGTCAAGAACTGTGAAGGGTCTCTTTCACAGCATATAAGGAGCAGCATTGGATTCATGTTTGTATCAAGTTCCACAGGGGTGACACAGTGGCTTAGGTGTGTGCTGTACTCACAGTGGTTTGCACCACAGTTGAGAACTCTGAGCTTTAGGAAACCCAAATCTTTTATAATGAGTTGCAAGCAGACCTGCACAGTTTTTGCCCTAGAGGGGCTGTTATCTTTATAGACAATAAATGAACCTGCCCTTCACTCTGGAGGAAGACAGGCTCTATCTTCTAAGGCTACTTGCTACAACCTTGAAAAGATAGTCCAGATCAAAAGGCTGTCAGTGTCTTGTTTATAAGACATGCAGAAACATAAAGATTATCTCCCAACAATATCCTTATTTCTGCATTATTTTACTTCTAGTGAATTTTATCATGTGTCTACCATGCCTCCGTTAACCAGTCTGATTAATCTGACAAATAGGGGCTGGGACCTAAATCATTCAACTTTTCTCACACTGGACTTAAGACAACTATCAACAGAACTTCAAGAAGTAGGATGTGGCCACCCTGCAGTGCTGAGCTTAACCAGGAACCCTTTCCTCTAAAGTCCTAGGCTTAACCTACTAAACAAATTCCTAGAAAGCTAGGTAGCTTCTTTAGTTTCTGGACTGACTTTTTAACTTAGCCCTAAGCATTAATCAAGTATAACGAGGTTGGTTGTGGTTCCATAGTGTAGTGGTTAGGACGTCTGCTTTACACGCAGAAGAAGGTCCTGGGTTCGCGCCCCAGTGGAGCCACAGTCCAAGGTCTACAGCCATGCCACCCTGAACAAGCCCGAAGTCTGATCTCGGAAGCTAATAAGCAGGATCGGGCCTGGTTAGTACTTGGATGGGAAACCACCTAGGAAGCCCAGGTGCTGTAGGCATAAATAATAATAATAAAGTAATAAAAATATATATATATAAAAGATAAGTATAGTAAGGTGTTTCTAGCAATTGTACAGGCGCCACATTGGTCCCTAGGGAGGAAGTCCAGTGCCAGTCTGTCATCCATGACAACCCTGGCTAGTGATTTGAAGCTGACATGTATGCTTTCTAGAGCCCAAGTGATGTCATTGATTACATTGACTTAAGTCAGGCACAAATTGTGTACCACCTTTTTATTTGAATGACTCCCATTGTAGGGAAAACTGCCCATGGAGCATGCATAAAAATCAGTTATTACTCCAGAAAGCTCCCCAAAGTTGCCAAGGGTAGCCTAATTTTGGAGAGATCTTCATTGTCAGCTAAGAACTAAACTGATCTGGCAGTAGCGTTTCCTTAAACACAGAATAATCTCTTTTACCCCTGAGTTGCAAGCCATATTTTGGTTAGAGAAAGAAGTTAGTGCTTGGCTTCCACACAGGAAATATGGTCTCAGGGCATATAGGTGCTTTTAAAAGGGTGGTTTACTATTGTTTGTGCCCCCAAAGTGGGACCTACATCAGTCAGCGCATAAGTTGACATTACCTCCAGTGTGGCCTCCCCTTTTCCAACTCAGAATGATTGAGTCTAATCCTTGTTTTTGGAGGGACTGTCTGAAGGCCCTTGAATGTTAGCTCAGCGGCAGTCATCCACCTCACAGTTTGAGCCTCAGTTTTTGGAATGGTAGTGGGGGCAAACATCTGGTATTTTACGTGGGACATGCAGTCCATCCCCTACTGTTTCCAAAACACTTTTTGGTAAAGTTGAAGGAAATGGTGATCAAATCATGGTCAGAGCCATCTGGCAGGGGATGACATATCTAGCAATTTCAAATTGCTTGCAACAGTTGGGGAGAGCTGCATCAAAGCATTTTCCTATCTGAGGAAGGCTCTAGGAGCAGTTCTAAAGAACAGAGATCATTAATGTCCTTTCTTTCCCACACTTCCTGGAGTCTAAGATATTCTCTCTTCAGGTGCCAGAATTGTTGCTTTCCCTCCACCTTCACAAAATCAGTGTGTCTCTCTCTTTTTTTTTAATTATTAAAATTCTCGGGGTGTCATTGGTTAATAAAATCAAATAAATTTGAAGGGTACAGTTCAACAGTACATCATATATATATTGCATTGTGTGTTCACCCAAAGTTAGATTTCCTTCTGTCACCAAATATTTGATCTTTTTTACCCCTTCTACCTCCTCTCTTACCTCTGGTAACCACTAAATTGTTGTCTATGTCCCTGAGTCTCTGTTTGTCATGTTTGTTGCTTTCAGTTTTATATCCCACATATGAGTGAAATTGTTTGGTTTTCAGTCTTTTCTGTTTGACTTATTTCACTTAATATGACTATCTCAAGATCTATCCATGTTGTTGCAAATAGCAGTATTTTATCTTTTCTTATGGCTGAGTAATATTCCATTTTATATATGTACCACATCTTCTTTATCCAGTTATCTATCGTAGGACACTTTGGATGCTTCCATGTTCTGGCAACCATGAATAATGCTGCTATGAACATCAGGGTCTATAAATCTTTGTGGATACATGTTTTTAGGTTTTTTGGGTGAATACCCAGGAGAGGGATTGCCGAGTCATATGGTAATTCAATTCTTAATTTTTTGAGGAACCTCCATACTGGTTTCCATAGTGGCTGTAACAGTTTACATTCCCACCAACAGTGTAGGAGAGTTCTTTTTTCCTCACAACCTCTCTGACACTTGTTATCATTTGTCCTGTTGATGATAGCCATTCTAACAAGTGTGAGATGATAGCTCATTGTGGTTTCGATTTGCATTTCCCTAATAGTTAGTAAAGTTGAGCATCTTTTCATATGTCTGTTGGCCATTTGTATGTTGTCTTGGGAGAAGTGTTCAGGTCCTCTGCCCATTTTTTAATTGGATTGTTTATTGTTGAGTTGTATGAGTTCTTTATGTCTTTTGGATATTAGGCCCTTATCAGAGGTGTTGTTTGCAAATATATTCTCTCATTCGGATGATTGCCTCTTTGCTTTGTTGATGGTTTCTTTTGCTGTGCAGAAGCTTTTTATTTTGATGTAGTCCAATTCATTTATTTTTACTTTTACTTTCCTTGCCTTTCAGATCAAATTTATAAAATCCTCCCTAAATTCAAGGTTCATGAGTTTAGTACCTATGTTTCCTTCTATGCGGTTTATTGTTGCAGCTCTTACATTCAGGTCCTTGATCTCTTTTGAGTTAATTTTGGTATATGGTCAGAGACAGCAGTCTAGTTTCATTCATTTGCATTTGGCTTTCCAATTTTCCCAGCATCATTTATTGAGGCTTTCTCCATTGTGTTCTTTGTAGAAAATTATTTGCCTATGCATATGGGCAAATATATGGAGGTTTATTTCTGGACTCTGAATTCTGTTCCATTTGTCTCTGTGTTTTTCTGCCAATACTGTGCTGTTTTGATTATTGTCGCTTTGTAGTATCAGTGTGTCTCATTCAGTTTAGCTATAACTTTGCCCCTTTTCCAGTCATTCCCTCCTCTTACCCAGACTTTACATCTAGAATGGTCAGGGACAAAGGCATTTTTATAAAACTTAGAGCCCCATTGTATCTCCCACTTTGGCTCACAAGGGCTGGTGTAAGTGTACTTGGCAAGTAGTATATTCAACCAAGTGGTCGTTATTGTTAGGATCTAGGATGATGTCAGTTCAATGAAAATTCAGATGGCTGAACTAGAATTAAGTTTGAATCTGCTAGGCCTCCTTTTGACTAGGCTGTCATCTATAAGAGGTACCAACCCAGGCTGCCCCACTGTTGCCATTAGGGGAAGAGAAAAGGATTGTGTTTAAGAATGGTCAGGACAAAATCCTAAATTTCTAAGTAGGTTTGTATAACTTCTCACCTCTTTTGTCGTGATCATTTACCAGGAAGCAGCTGAGTTCAGTGACAAACTGTTTTACTCAAATTTTTGGACAAGGAAGAGGTTAGGGAAATAAGTCATAGATCTTTCTGATTCATTATTTAAGGAAGTCATTCCAGTGCATATCAGAGTCTGTGAATGGTAGGGAGTTTGAAAGGTCCAACAATAATCAGCCAGTTATCGAATAACGTTTGGCACATCATTATCAAACTACAGATGGTCCAGAAAGCTAAACATAAGGCACAGATTAGTCTCAAGGGCCACAGAGATGGTGTGGCCAGAACCAGCTGATCAGACTGGAACAGCAGCAGTGTAACCTGAAAAAGGTGTCAGCAGTGGAAAGGCACCACTGATTGTCCTGAGATGGAGTCAGAGGTTGAGTGTAGTCAGTTTATCAGGAACAGTTGGAGACAGTACCCTGTGTGATGTGGCCTTCTTCACCATGAGACAACTAGGACAACCTTTGGCAGGTGTCACAAGTCTGGCATGCAGTGGCAACCTCTGCATCAAAAAATGGGGTCCTTTACTTTCTGCTCAGTGTGTGATGGTAGATGTGTCACTGTGTTGAGAATAATGTTGAAGTTAGGTGTCAGTGATGGAAGTCTGAGTAGTACAGGCTTGATCAGCAGCTTGATTCCAATTGGTATTATTAGAAAACAGGCTCTTACCATGGGCCTCTAAATCAGTGATCCAGATAGTTTGATAAGCATATGTTATTTGTTTCCATAGCTGTGGCCCCAAAGATGTGTCTTTAATCTACCAAGGTTTCCAAATCTTCCAAACAAACCATTGGCAGTAGCTCAAGAATCAGTGAAATATAACAAGGTTCATTGTGGCAAATGTTTTCCAGAGCTATGAAGACAGCCTTGAGTTCTGTCCTCTCAGTAGAGTAACCACATCCACTTTTGCTTTTGCATAGTTGGTGCTAAGGCTGGAAATCTGCAGCAGCCCAGTGTATACCATCAGCTTTCAGCTTAGATAAACCGTCAGTGAATCAAAGACCCCATTAAACTAGTGGCTTTCTTTGAGCGACAGAATAGGAATGCTACTACTTTTTCATGTGAAGCCAAGAGGCCAATTGCTTTCTTGATTATACTGTTTCTGTTTGACTTATCAAGTACATCTTACCTTACTAGTCATGAAGTCTTAGTTGACATACTCCCAAATGGTATTATCAGGCTAGAGACCTCAAAGCCTCTATCAGGCCATCAGTTTCAATAAGAGCCCAACAGCAAGCTAATCGTTTCTTGTCAAAGGGTGTATATCTTATAGCTGTGTCAGAGAATCAACAACTCTAAAACACATTTGAGTGGAGGCTGCCTCTCTTTGCCAGAATCTCTAATCTGCAGAAGAGCAGTTTCAGAGACTTGTAGCTCAAAGGGGTCATTAGGGTTATGGAGAATGTGCCAAAGGTAGAGAATGTGCCACGATTTGATAGATAACTTCCAGTGCATCCTGTTGGTTAGAGCCTCACTTAAAAGATGATGATTTACAGATGAGCTGACATCAAAGAGAAAATAGAATGCCCAAGGGAGACACATACTTTCTCCAGTACCCAAAATGTCCAATAAGTTACTGGGCTTCATTTTTGATGGAAGAAGGAGGAGATGAAGAAACAGTAGTTTTTCTTTTACTGCTAGAGGGATGGAGTGTTGTGAATCCACCTTCATAGTCCCAAGAAACTGCTTTGCGAGCAGGCCCCTGAATTTTATTGGGGTTTATCAGCAGTTGCTGTTGGTGGAAGTATGATAACACTGCAGTCAGAGACTTGCAATTGAGACTTCTGGCTTGCCGGTCAACAGAACATTATCAAGTTAGTATAAACTTTATAGGCATCGCAAGATAGAACACTTGTGCTAAATAAATCCTGACCCAGCTGCTGGTGGCAGATGTCAGAGGAGTTTGTTCCAGCAGCTCTCCTCTACATGTGAACCTTCCTAGTTGGGGTGACCTATCTCTGGTACTTAGGGGATCAGGAAGTGTAAATGCACATACCATACCAATTCCTGCTATACATTCAGATGGCAAAGCAACAACAGGATGTATAATCAGCCCCTCTCACAGGGTCAAGTCAGCCTCTTTCCTGCTGTTAACCTTGTCCAGACCCCATCAGTTGAATGCTAGCACCTCATCTTTCCATGGAACCAGGTGGGATGGTCACTTGGACACCTGAATCTTAACAGAGCCATGAAAGTTTGAGTCCTTCCGATTCTTGAGTTTCCCTCAGCATACTTGGATAGGTTCATGGTGTCTTCTCTATGTACCTGTGGGAACAGGGAGTCCTTGGCTCCACACCTAATTATCTTTTTTCTAGCAGGTTAGGTCAAGGTAGAGGGGGAGGAAAGGTAGAAGAGAAAGAGATGTGGAGGGATAAAGTGATTGTATCAGTAAGCAAGGCACGTTTACTTTGGTTTCAAGCTGTGAAAGAGCTGCATGTAGCTCAACCAAACTTCAGTGTTCTCAGCCCAACCAAAGCCCTGTGCCAAGGCAGCATTTGTCAATTTCAGTTTTTTTTGCAGACTCCTTGATTTAGCAGCCCCATTCACATTGCTTTCCAGTTGGGACCATGAGGTTTATGCCTTTTGGTTAACTCAGACTTGACTTGCACAGTGGTAGCTTTTTAAAAAGAGTGTACCTTAATTCTGGACATTTGCTGTCCTGTTGTCATAACATCTTATGCTTTTGCCTGGTTTAACATAAAAATTAGGGGGTTTTCATCAGGCTTGATCACAAGAATTTATATTGTTTTAGATTTTTTCTCATTCCCTAATGACTCATTTCATCAACATTGTAAACCCAATTGGGCAGAAAGACTCATTAGATAATGCCTCATCGTAGGAGTTTGTCTCAGAGAAATCTCCCCACAAGTATCAAAGCTCCCCTAGGGCAACCAAGAGCTACTGCAAAAAACTCTGAGACCTTTTACAGCCATCTTCAAATGGATCTAAGGTGGACATAAGATAATGCAGGAGGGACTGAGCCCTGACATAGCCAAGGTGTCACAGTTCTTCCTTAACAAGCATTATGTTGCCCCCTTATCTCCATGTAAACCAGCTGCGGTTCTGATGACTCAGTTGGTTCTGTTAATAGCAGTTGTGAATTGCCCTCCTTGCTTTAGGTGCATTACACAGTAACTTGTCTGTAAAGGGGCAGAACCTTCTTTGACTCCTTTATCTCCTATGAATCTTAGTATTAGTTATTACGATGGATTGGACTTCATGCTGACCACAAGATTGGCAGGGAAGTCCTCTTCTCTCCCCTGCCCCTTAGGAAGGTTTGCAACAACTGGGACACCGGTCCAGCAGCAGTCTTTGAACTTAACTGCTCAATATTCATCCTGCCAACTACCTTCCCAGTCTTTCCTTATTGATAATAGTTTTAGTTTCCTGGGGCTGCTATAACAATACCACCAACTAGATGGCTTAAAACAAAAGAAATTTATTCTCTCACAGTTCTGGAATTTAGAGTTCCTAAATCAGGATGTTGGCAGGGCCATACTCCCTCAGAAGCCTTTGGGGGAGGTTTCTTCCTTGCCTCTTCTAGCTTCTAGTAGCCACAAGAATTCCTTGGCTTGTGACAACATAACTCCAATCTCTGCCTCCACCTTCACATTGCCATCTTCTCTCTGTCTTCATATGGCTTTCTCCTCTTTGTGCATGTGTCCAAATGTCCCTCTCCTTATTATATCAAAGTAAGACCCACTCCAGTGACCTGATCTTAACTTGATTATACCTGAAAAGACTTACTTCCAAATAAGATCACATTCACATGTTATCAGGGTGAGGACGTCAACATGTCTTTTCCTACTCCCTCTTTAATCCCCTCTCCCCCCGCTTCCACCCTCTGACTTATGGATGTTGCTGTCTCCTCTTAGGAGCTGGATCTCTGAAGGTGGGGTATCTCCTCCCACATGCTTGCAGCGTGCACCCGGGGCCTGGTGCACTCGGGGGGCCTGGTGTTCCTGGGGTGTGGTCTGTGGCTCCACCTGAGGCGCAAACCTAGGACCTTCTGCGTGTAAAGCAGACATGCTAACCACTACACTATGAAGCCATTCCTCAACATATCTTTTTGGGGGACACAATTCAGCTCATAGCAATAGGCAGTTAAATAGAGGACCATTTATTGCTTAGTTGGCGATGACAATTTGATCAACATACTTGATGTCAGCTTCAGTATACTTTCTTAAATCCCGTTAATTGCTCTGTGAGACCTCATCTTTCCTTTTCAGAAAGACTTATCATTTTTTGCATTGTGTTCTTGTTGGCAAAACCTGGCAAGAACTGTGAGGGATCTGAGATTTTACCCTGTTTGCAAGCCAACAAATTATCCTGCCACAGTTTCATGAATACTGGTAGAAGGTATGAGACCCATAGGTCAGAAAGAAAGGATTTCCTTACCCTCTGCACACCAAGTATATGAGTTTTATATTTGTTTCAGTTTTCCCTTCTCCTCCAAGTCCCACAAAAGTGATGGAGTGGCTCAGGCGAAGGCTGTACATGTGGTTGGTTATATCAAAGCTGAAGAATCTCTAGCTTAGGAAACCCAAATCTTTTATAATGGGTTGCAAGCAAATCTGCCTGACGTTTGTCCCAGAGGGAGACATTATTATATTGGACACTAAGCAAAGCTGTCCTCTGTTCCAGAGGGAGCCACGATCTCTGTCTTCCTAGAATGTTGGCTCTATTGCAAACATCTTTGAAAAGATAGTCCAGAAGCAAAGCTGTCAGTTTATAAGATGTACAGAAACACAAAAGACTCATGGAGAATTGTCTCCCAACAGTTGTCTTCTGTTGCTGAGTTTATTAAATTGTGAGAATTCTTTTTACATTCTCTATATAACCTTTAACAAATTTCTTTATATAGACCTTTAACAAATGTTTGCAAATGTTTTCTCTTGGTCTGTGACTTACCTTTTTGTTAACTGCTTTCAAAGGGCACAAATTTTTAATTTGGATGAAATCCATTTTATCACTTTTACCATTGAGGTTTTTCCTTTTTATGTGCTATTTAAGAATTTTTTCACTAACCCAATGTTACAAAGATTTTTTTCTCTATATTCTAGAAGTTTTAGTTTTTACATTTTAAGTCTATGAACCATTTTGAATTTTTTTGTGTATGATATAAGGGTAAGAGTCAAGATTTATTTTTCCCACATAGATACTAGTTGTGTTCAAGCACCACTGTTAAAAGATAATCTTGTTTTCATTAAATTACCTTTGAATGTTTTTTCAGAAGTCTGGTGACTACATACATGTGGATCTATTTCTGGACTTTATTCTGTTCCATTCTTCATGTCTGTCTTTTCACCAGCATCACATTGTCTTAATTTACTGTAGCTTTATAGTAAATCTTGAAATCATGTAGTATAAGCTCTCCAATCTTGTTTTCTGCCTTTCCATGTAAATTTTATTATTAGCTTATCAGTTTTCTCCAGAAAGCCTCCTAGAATTTTGATTGATCTTATCAATTTTTAAATCCATACATTGTGTATTTCAGGAACAAAGAAAACTCTGCTCCACTAGAGGAAAATACCACAGGAAAAAGTGAGGCAAAAAAAAGAAAGATTGCAGAAACTTCAAATGTTATCACTGAGTCATTGCCATCTGTAGAATCAGAACCTGTTGAAATTGAGGTGGAGATTGCTGAAGGCACAATCGAAGTGGAAGATGAAGGCATTGAAACATTTGAGGAAGTGACTTCTGCCAAGCAGTCCATAAAGTACATTCAGAGTACAGGTTCCTCTGATGATTCTGCTCTGGCACTCTTGGCAGATATTACTAGCAAGTACCGTCAAGGTGATAGAAAAGGGCAGATTAAAGAAGATGGCTGTGCATCTGACCCCACAAGCAAACAGGTAGAAGGTATTGAAATTGTGGAACTTCAGCTGTCACATGTGAAGGACTTGTTCCATTGTGAGAAATGTAACCGTTCATTTAAATTGTTTTACCATTTTAAGGAACACATGAAATCACACTCCACTGAGAGTTTCAAGTGTGAAATATGCAATAAAAGATATCTTCGGGAGAGCGCATGGAAACAGCACCTCAATTGTTACCACCTTGAAGAAGGTGGAATCAGTAAAAAGCAAAGAACTGGGAAAAAAATTCACATATGTCAGTACTGTGAGAAACAGTTTGACCACTTTGGACATTTTAAAGAGCATCTTCGAAAACACACAGGTAATTAGCAAATACTTTATGCTCAAAGTATATTTTTTCCACATCACATCTAAATGTTTAAATCCTTTTTATTAGTACCATAGAAACCATTTCCTGTATTTTCTAAGGTGCAGGCTGAGTATACATTGTTTTTATAATATTAGTTTGTTAAAATATTGATGCTTTGAAAACAAAATCACTATCAGCTTTGAAAGTAATCGTCACTGTTGCACCTTGCCCATTTTTGTATTTTTAAAAGAAATATGTAAAACACAATTTGTGATTATTTCCTGCGGGTCATAAATTATGAAATTCTAATTATAGTGAAACTTCATTGTTACTATTTTTACATTTCCTGTCTTATGTTAACACATTATATGGATGAGTATGTTTACAAACAGTCCTGGCTGTGTTTATGCCTTTCCATACGTTCGGTCATCTGTTGTGGCTTGGTAGGTAGGCAGTGTATATCCATCTTCCCCCCACCTCTCTAAGAGCGAATGTGTCAGGAATGGTGGACAGCCAGGGGGATGAGAAAGGTAAGATCTTTAGATTGTCCTTCTCCTGGGAGCCATCCCAGGCGTGAAAGAGATGTCCCAGGGCCTCTGGCCCTGATAGTTCTCCATCCATCCCCTATGCCTATCTTTTTTTCCATGTCAGATTCCCTGTCCTTGTTCCCACTTACCAAGCGTGCTTTGCTGTGTCTCCTATGCGAGACACAGGAACTGCCACCAGTGACTTGAATCTTGGGAAGTCTCTAAACTCACTGTAACAAAAGTGTGGTGACAACAGTTGCTACTGTGTGCTAAATGTCAGATGTCTGGACACTTGTTCCCAAGTCCTTATTATGTGTGATGGTTAAAGCTATTTAGACTGTTAATACAGTGAATACAGTATAGGTAATATTATACTGTTTGGAATTTTTCTTTTGGTTTCTGGAGTCCAGAGAACTTTAGATGAAATTTTTTCATAGATCCTTCACTGTCCAGAGTCACTTGCTACACACTGCTTGAAACTGAGAAACCAGATAGATTCAAATATTAAGATATAATCTTTCACTATTAAAATTAATACTCAGGAACTGATAAATATGTAAATACAAGGGAACCTTAAACTTAAGGTTCAGTATAGATTTAAAAGGCTTTAAGATACTAGTTTGGGTAACTAATAGGTGTTTATGAAATCTTTCAGGAAATGCTTTCTGATTTTCAAACATGTATACTTGCATATTTGGAAACTGCCTATAGTTATAGTTTTTGGTCCTTAAAACAAATATTCATCAATTTTAATGATCTTTTGATGAACATTTTTGTGGTAACTGTGGAGTTGTTTTGCAAAAGTATTGATACACGAGAAACACATTAAATTAGTAAATAAATGTTACTTGGTAACTAGCACACTTTGATATGGGTTTCCAGTACCCTTACAGATGATAATCAGGCACTTTTATACTACATTCTAGCAATGTGAAAGTGGAAGCAATTGTCTCTTTTACCCAGAACATTACCTAGTGGCTTGCTTGTTTAAAAAATAAGACAACAGAGACCATTTTGGAAGTGTTAAAATGTGCTTTCTTAGTCCTGCACTTCATATTTTAGATAGAACAGCAGAATATAGAGCTGAGGGACCTTATGTTATATGTCTTTGTCTTTTCTTTCAAAATTATGTGAGATAACTTAATAAACTTGAGTAGTTAAAAATTATAGAACCAGATGCCCATTGGAGGAACAGTTTAGCAAGCACATAAAGCAAACTGAACTTTGTTGTCTTTTAAGCTGAATTATAGTATTAATAATTGGTGACAAGATAGTTGCAGATGTGATCAGTGACTTAGCAAATTCAAGAGGAACATGAGTAAAATTTTAAATTGTGTTTGTGTTAATAAAGGATGAATCCTTTTTTTTTTTTTTTTTTTGCTTATAACAAACTAAGTGTAAAAATAAGCAATCCTGTTCCTGTTTTCTGCCCTCAAAATACACATACTATACCCCTGCAGTTTCAGTTTGCATACTTTTATTAGTTTAGTGGTTTGGTTTCTTCTATGTTCTGAAAGCATGCATTGTAATCTGTGGCTTGATTTGTACAATTTTGGCTGTTACTTGTCCTCTGAACTATTTTGTTTCCAATTGGAAAATAGTAATGGTAATGCCAACCTGTTAGCTCATGGAGATAAACAGAGTCCCTGGCTTCAAGGGGCTCAAAGTTACTTTGGGGAAGACAAGCAGGCATAATCACAGTGTGACAGGATAAGTGCCGATAGAGGTAAAGCACTTAAGTCTCATGGGAATGCCCAACTGGACTGTTTATGATGGAAGAGAGAATGATGGTTTCCTAGAGGGCTTACCCTGTGATGACTCCCAAAGGAACAGGAGTTAGCCAGGAAGTGAAGAATCTAGGCAAATGAAGTGAAGCATGCACAGGCATAGAGGAAAGAAAGGAAGCAACTTATTTGGAGCACTGCTAATAGGATATTCTGGCCGGAGGATTGGGTCCAAGTAGAGGAAAGCCAGGAAATGAGCTGAAGTGTTAGGAGGGGCTGACCATGTGGCATGTACTTAGGCATCATGGATTATCTACCAGTGATTGGTTCAAGAGCAAGGGAGAAAAGTAATGGGAGATGAGGCTAAGATCACGTTTATTTTCGTAAGTGTTGTAAATGAGTTCCGATTTTATCCTGGAAGACTCTGGGTCATTTTAAAGAAGTTTAAGCCAGAAAGAGATCTGATCAGATTTATGTTCTAGAGAGATGACTGGCAAGATTGGAGTGAAACCTACTAGGTCTAATTAGGAATCTGTTGCGTAATCCAAATAATGAGGGATGGAGTACAGGCAGTGATAGTGGAAAAGGGTTGGAAATGTGAGGGACATTGTAGGCAGAATCAACAGGATTTGGTGCTTGGTGAGATGCGAGAGTAAGCTAGGTTGACTCTCAGCTTTCTGATTTGGGTGACTACATGATTGGAGGTTATCCACTTAGAAAAATATAAGAGAGTAAGCACTTTCAGGGTGGCGAGAGACATCAGATAGATATACTTGTAGGACACCTAGTATGAAAGTGAACCTAAAGGAAACATTTAATCATGTTTTCAAATAATTTTTCTAGTATCCAGGAGAGGTGTGGAATCATAGGAAGAACGTGGGTCTGGAAATCAGAATTAGATTCCTATTCCAGTTCTGACATTTGCCAGCATGATGAACTTGACTGGTCGGTCACTTTATCTTTGGGCCTCTCCTTATCTGTTTAAATATGGGTAATGATACCTACTTTACAGGGTTGTGACAAATTAAAGAAAATATAAAAGCACTTGGAAGACTGTATTGTCCACACATCTAAAGTATCATTTGTTGGCTATTTTTAAATTTTATTGGGCTTATTAGACTAATTTTTTAAATAGCAAAAGCTCAAAAGACATGCATTGTAAAGCGAATCTCTCCTACTTCAGTAGATCACTCCAGAAGCAACTACTGCCATCATTTTCTTATTTATGCTTCCAGATATAGTCATTGCGTTTTCAAGTAACCATAGACACACATGGGGCTTTTGAGAAAACAAGCAGCAGTATGCAGCACAGTGCTATGCCTTTTAATTTATTTTAAACTTTTTAGTATATGAAGTATTTATGAATCTACTTAATTTTCTTCACTGTGGCTGCATGGTATTTTGATGTATGAGTATGTGGTAATTTACTTCACTGCTCTTGTTGGTACACGTTTAAATCGTTCCTAGTCTTTTGCTGTTACAAACTATGCTGCAGTAAGCACACTTGTATATATATCTTTGTGTACATATTCAGATAGTTTAATTTTTAAACAACCGGGTCCTGGATACCACAGCTGATGTTTCTCTCCTCCAGTTTTCCATTTATCATTCCCGTTCCCCTCTCTTTTTCCAGTGGCTCCTTCAAGAAATACATAATGACTCTATTCTGGCTTAAGAACCTCTTATTGATTTGTCTACCTCTAGCCACCTCTCCTCTTTACTTCCAAGCCTTGAAAGAATTTCTGTACTCACTGTTTTCATTAAATTGCCTCTCATTCTCTGGCCCTCATCCCACTGTAGTCTGACTGCTGATTCCACCATACCACTCATATTGTTCTTACTAGAGTATTACAAATACTCCTCTTGTTATCCTACCTGTTCAGTTTGGCACAGTTTATTATTATCCTCATCTTCCTGGAATTTCTTTAATTTCCTTCAGTGTTCTTTCCTTCTTCTTCTCTCTGTTCTGTTTCTTTCTTTGCTGCCTCATCAACCTGTCTTAACTTGATATTTCATTTGGGTCTGCCCTGCATTCTGTTATCATGTAACATACTGAGAGTTTTATGCATATCAAAGATTTTTATTACCACCTACATTAGATCCTAATCTGAATATCAGTTAACCCTCTATTTGGCTCCATATTTGTCCATACAACTATCTACTGGATTTTTCCACTTTGCTCTGAGTGCCTTGAACTCAGCAGACACAAAACAATAATCTTTCCCAGAATATCCCACTCCAAACCTACTTGGACTTCTGTGTTCTTTATTCTGGTTGGTATTCTAAGCCAGAGATCTGGGAGTCATTATTGATACTTCACTCTTTACTCCTCACTCACCATGCTGTTTTACACTTCTGTGCCTCTGCCTAGAATAAACTTCCTCCTTTCCTTCTCTCATTCCATTCCAGGCAGAATTGATCACTCTCCTCCCTTGTACTTCTGCAGTATATTTTTCATTGCCCTCTCTACTGTAACAGGCCTTTTATAGTGCATTGCCTTTATTTTCATGTCTTTCACCTTCATGAAATACCCTGGCCTGTATAATTAAGTTTTTATAAAAAGTTTATCTTCATCACCTAGCACATGGTCTCACACACAGTAACTGCTCAAAAATGCTTGTGGAATGCATAGTGATGCGTTCCCCTGAAATAGAAATCGATTTAATTTTTAACTAAGGGAAAGTACACAATTTTTTAAGAAACGCAAAAACACGGAACAGAACTTAGATCCAAGTTTTATTCATCAGAGCACAGATACAATTATAATAACCACTGAAAACCTATTTTCACCTCTAGAAGAGTCTTGGATGTGGTTGAAACATGTGAATTATAAATTCTGATCCTCCTTTCAAGAAGGTCCTATTAGAATTAACCAAAAAGAAAAACAAATTATTTGCTTTTTCTGTTTTTCTTAAATTGTCAATATAATTTTTTTCTATTCTAATAGGTGAAAAACCTTTCGAATGTCCAAATTGTCATGAACGATTTGCTAGGAATAGCACCCTCAAATGTCACCTGACTGCGTGCCAAACTGGAGTGGGGGCAAAAAAGGGAAGAAAGAAGCTTTATGAATGCCAGGTATGTGTGGATGTCTTCTGTCCTTAACAGAGAGTCTACTGAAATTATTAAAAGTGAAGAGTAACAATCTAGAGCCAGAAGTATAGAGCTGACATTTTGGAAAGAAATGAGAATAAAGAATATTATTGTCTTGATTTTATAATGAGGATTAGAATAATATTTTTTAACCAACCCTAGATGATACCAATGTCAATAAAATTATGTCCTAAATGGCAGGTTGTCTGAAACCATGGTGATTCTTAACCATAGAGCAATCATTAGAAATCAGGAGTGGGGCAGAGGGCGGACCGGCTCTAATTGTCTTTTCCATGATTAGTGTAGATTTATCCAACTAAAGTAATGGTTCTAAATTTTAATATTATGGGAGAAATAATATTGTTACTGTATAGTCTTAGAATTTATGACATTTAAACAGTGGAGCCGATATTAAAATGTTTCCCAAAATGTATATACTTTGTTAGCTAAGTCAGCTAAAAGATCAAATAAAAGAATTATGAAATCTCCTTGGATCAGATTATATGACAAATATCATATTCCTAACATTTTCAGAAAAATCTTCAACTCATTCCTTACAGAGGATAAATGCATCCATATTTTCTTTAGTTTCAATATAAGTATTGTTAACACCATATGTTTGGTTATTTCAGGTGTGTAACAGTGTGTTTAACAGCTGGGACCAGTTCAAAGATCACTTGGTAATACACACTGGAGATAAACCCAACCATTGTACTTTATGTGACTTGTGGTTTATGCAAGGAAATGAACTAAGGAGGCATCTCAGTGATACTCATAATATTTCAGAGCATCTAGTAACCGAAGAAGTTCTTTCAGTGGAAACTCGTGTGCAAACTGAACCTGTCACATCAATGACCATTATAGAACAAGTTGGGAAGGTACATGTGTTACCACTGCTTCAAGTTCAGGTGGACTCAGCACAAGTGACTGTGGAACAGGTCCATCCAGATCTGCTCCAGGATAGCCAAGTGCACGATTCACACATAAGTGAGCTTCCGGAGCAGGTCCAGGTAAGTTACCTAGAAGTGGGTCGAATTCAGACTGAAGAAGGTACTGAAGTACATGTAGAGGAGCTGCATGTTGAACGGGTAAATCAGATGCCAGTGGAAGTACAAACTGAGCTTCTAGAAGCAGACTTGGATCAAGTGACCCCTGAAATCATGAACCAGGAGGAGGGAGAGCCTAGCCAAAAAGATGCTGCTGAGGCTGCCAGAGATGATCACGAAGATGCTAAGGGTTTAGGGACCAAACCAACAGTGGATTCTCAAGTTGAAAGGGCCGGAAATGAGAACAGAACACCTATGTCGGTTTTAGAATGAAATAACAAATGCATATGTTTTTTTTTTTTTTTAAATTTATGTGTTGGGTTTCTGAACTGATGTTGGGCAGTGTGACTGTCCTTGAGCTAACAGACAAGTGGACCAAAGTTAAACTTTCCTGTTGTGCTGAACTGTTTCTATTGAAACAAACTGATCTCTCCCCACTTAATGCCACAGAGGAGTGCTCTTTCCCATAGTGAATGGGAAGTTTTGAGAAGTATATTTCTGGAAACTTAAATGGATTATATTCTTATAGAGTTGGGTACGAATGTATCTATTTTCATTGTGATAAGGGTTCTCCCTTCTCTCTCCCAGGTCATGTCTTTCCTCAAATTTTTTCCATATTGTAAAAGCAAACGTTAAATCATTAGAATACAAGCTTATGTATTCTAATGCATGTTAGAAAATTGAATATATAGGAAACACAAGGCTGCATGAAGAAAAGTGCATTGTTACTGTGCAGTTAAATTTTGGCTTCTGGCTTTCTTTAGTTTGAACAACATTCTTGTCTACCCTGATAGTCACAGATGTCATCTCTACAACAGAAATAGAGTGGTGGTGGCAAAATTTCTAGAATTAAAAAACAACAACAACAACAAAAAAAACCCCACAAAAAACCCACACCCACGTGCCTTTTCAAAACCAACTAAACTTCTATAAAGCATCTCTGGTTCTTTCAAAGTTTGTGTTATAAGAAGCAATGTAGGTGATGCTATAGTACTTTATATTTTTGCTTATAATGACAAGTACCAATTCTTTTTCACTTGTTAGATTGAGAAATTTCATGGCAGCTGAAGGGCCATTTTCAATTGGGAAAATTCATTTATATCTGTGGTAAACTTTATTTTGATGAAAAATTGCACTAGTATTTTACCACCAGATGAAATAAAAGATAAGCATCATTTAAAAATTAATGTATTTAAAATAAAGTACAGAGAAAAACATGTATATAATATATCAGGCTTTGTTTTGAATGAATCTTTTCCCCTGATCCTTAATGTAAAGATCTTGTGCTATAACTTTTAAAGCCATACAAATATGAGTGCTAAACTGTGGACTTAAAAGTAGGTGTGTAAATATTTTTAATCAGTATTACTTGGAAAATAAAATATAACAACCACATAAAATAAACCAATATGCTATTTTCTTTACCTGTTAAATATTGGGAGATATTTACATTTTTAAAGTAAACTTTAAAATTATGTGTTCATGACTCTTTTTTTTTTTAATACCCAGTGTGGAAGTTGGTTTGTGGTCAGAGATGTTTTCTCATCTGTATTAACATGACTGGTGAATTGAGATATAAAATTCTCAGTACACACCTCCAGTTCCCAAAAATCTGTTCAGAAAGAAGGAAAGAACAACACGTTGATGTTTGCAGTTAGAAAATGGTGAGCACAGAGCCAATATTTTTAGGAGAGCCTGTTTTTAAAATAACTTTCTCCACTTATCAGTGTGTTAGATTTAAAAGATTGATTAAACTTGTTTCCTTTGGTAACGATGTTAAATATATCACATTTATGAAATGTACTTAAGAGGATGACTTCCCAAAACTAGAGATAACAGAAATAAGGATATTGTGTTTTTAAGATCAAAAAAGTATATGAACATATTCAAGTCTGTTCTGTTTGACAGTTGGGTACTAACTACAAAGCTTATATATATATAAGCTTTATATATATGTTTTTTCTTTGAAGTCAAGAAATACTGATGATAGAATTATATCATGTTGAATTTTCAGTTTGACTTAGGATGTCCATGTTCCTTAGTTACAGTTCAAAAAAAAAAAAAAATACCTGACAGATAGTGGTCTCAAGCATGTAAATTATTAGTGAATTTTGAATGCTAAAAATAGCTCATGCTGTGCCCTTCAGCTAAGTTATGAAACAAGGTTTATTCTTAATCATTCAAGAGCCTTGACCACAAGGTAGAGATAGGGGCAAAGGCCCAATAAAGTGTTAAAATTATCATTTGCTTTCAGATTTGGCAAGGCTTTCAAGGAGGGTTTGAGGGGCAGGTATAGTTCATTTTACTTTCCCCAAAAGGTATAAAGGCTCCACAGGTGTGCTCCAAATGCCAGTAAATTTGATTGCAGGACAGGAAAGCTACCCACTGGTGATAAACCTTGTGTTGACTAACACTTTGCAATTTTAAAAGCATTTTACATATAACATAAAACAGGTATTTTAAAAACCACGCTTCTAGGACTGCACTGGATATTTTGTTCCTCCCCTTCACTCCTCCTGAGGCTTTTATCTAGGTCCACGGTGTGACAGCTGGGCAGTAGAGGGCCGGACAGCAGTCATTACAGGAATCCCAAGTGCACCAGAGAATGAGAGGAGAGCCTCTTCTATCTACCTACGCCACTGTTCCAACAGCGGTTTGATACCAACTGGATGTCCACCAGTTCACTTCAATTCTGATACTACTGAGTTAGCAGACTCCACAAGTTGTGATCAGTACCACAAGACTGTCCCACTAGACACTAGCCGAAAAGGGAGTCCGCAGGGTATCCACATTTCTGCCTAGCCAACTGTAAATTAGGGGTTCTCACTCCCCCCCTCAGGTTCAGTAATTCAGTAGAATGACTCAAGGTCTCAGGAAAACACTACATGTGAATAGTTTTATTATAGAGGATACAACCCCAAAACAGCTAAATGGAGAGTGCATAGAGCAAGGGGTGGGGGGAGGGGAGGCAGTCTCCACGCACTCTTGGTGCTCCACCCTCCTAGCTCATGGATGTGTTCATCAACCTGGAGGCTCCCTTAACTTTGTTCACTGAAATCTCATCACCTCAACATGTTTGATTAGATCACTGGCCATTTTTTATTTATTATTTTTTAAGCTCACTCTCCTGCCCCTCCTTCCTGGAGATCTTGGGATGGAGCTAATAGTTCGAATCCTCTAATGTAGTTGGCTCTTCTGGCAACTGAGGCCAAGAGTCACCTCTAAGCATAAACTCAGGTTTGGGCAAAAGGGACTTGTGAATAATAAAAGACGTGTCAGGAAATTCCAAGGGTTTTAGGAGCTCCAGGCCAGAAACCAGGGACCAAGACCAAATAACTTATTTTTTTTATTGTACTACACCTACCATCAGATTCAAAGGAAAACTAAACTGAACCCTAATGTCAATGCATTTAAAACCTAGAAATCTTTTAAATATGTACAAAATGGAAGGCTCTCATAGTCTTACTAGTTTAAAAAGACTGCCATTATACATTATTAAAAGGAATATTTTCATGGAAATGTACATGCTTCTCTCAATACATTCAATTTGGAAATAAAGGTTTCAGGATTAGAAGGATGAAGTATGAAGGTCAGATATCCCTACCAGAGAGGAGGAGGAAGAAGGGGAGGCGGGGCGGGAGAGGTAGGACAGTCCCATGAATAGCCCAGGTTCACATTCAGTTGGGATGCATTGTACCAGGTAACTTAATGACAAGAAAATGCAAGTAGAATGTCTATGCCCCAGAACACCAAATATACAAGAGTTCCTGAGAATTTGCAATAATAATAGCTATCACTAAGCACATATTACAGGAAGTTCTGACCGCCTTTGGGCCCCAATTATTTAGAGTTGGTGATGGAAAGAGTATACTTTAACACATTTTAAGTGGAGGATCCTTCTGCCAACCACCCCAACCTCATGGACTCCAGGTTAAGAAAACCTCGTTTTACTATTTGCCAGAAACGTCATCTCATTAATTCTCATAACAACACCCAAATTACAGATGAAGAAATTGAGGCTAGAAGATGCTTGGAACCAAAGAGTGTCACACAGCTGGTAAGTAGTACAACTAGGAGTCAAGGTATAGCTTTATGATTCAAAAGTCTATAAACTTTTAGTCACTGTCAATGTTTCTCAAAGCATAAAACAAGTACCTCCTGTATTAGAATCATCTGTAGCTATTCCTGAGAATGTATTTGACTTCTTTCCTGACAACACAGGGAGCAAGGTTTAGAAAACTAAATTTTAATGAGCTCCCCAATAACTATAAAATTATACTGTAGATCTGACAGTTTCATCAATTCTTTAGAAAAAATTATTTCTGACAAAGTTTTTCTGACACACCCATTGTAGAAAATACAAAAAATACTAGAAAGTATTAAGGTCATTTAAATCACCCATAATTCTACCAGATAATGAAAAACATTTAATTCTGGTGTACTTTCTTATAGTCATATGTATCACATTTATATCATTCTGTTTTGTAACTTTTCACTTAATATGTTGAAAATATTTCCCCATACTATTCAAAATGAAATTTTACCTCTATATACTGTTACATTGTAATCAACCTATTGTTGAATGGCCCTTTGTAGTAGAAAACAAGCTGCTTTTTTTAAGCGAAGGGACTTGAATGTAAAGTCAGTCCTATGGGGGTGGGGGACCCAAGAGAAGAGGAAACAAAGTTCTGATTTGAAAAGTAGCAGGCCCTAGCAGCATGGCTGCAAGAGCAATGAGGGTGTGGGGGGCTCCTGGAATGGAATGTAGCCAATAGACTTTAGAAATGGTTTCTGAAGTTGAGTTTTAAGTTTTCTTTTCCTGCAATAGTCTTTGGTAACCTTTTAAGCCCCTAGAATCTAGCATCAGCTTTGCTCTGGTGCTCTATAGAGGCCTATGACAGAGTCTACAGTGGGTTGGGTTTTTGAGTCTCTTAGTTTCTAAGCAGTTTCCTTATGACATCCTGTGTATTATCATGTTTAGAATTCAAAAAGTATTTGACATTACTTTTTAAGTATGCAGAGTTTTATCCAGTATTTTAATGCTTTAGAGACAAAACATAATGGTTGTACTATTTTAAAGATGAGTTTTTTTTTTAAATTCTCTTGTCTTTTGAGGAGAGGGCCTCCCTTTAAAGACAAATCTTTCTCCCAGAGAACCCTTATCCTACATAAGTAGACAACCACTCTCAAACCAAGAAAGTAATCACTCCAGGTTCTCTTGGTTTCTTGCGGTGCTCAATGGCCAGTCTGTGGAGCTGTCCAAGGTTTTATTTCTTGCCCTTCCTGTTCCTGGCCCCTTTAATCATACAAAGAAGCAACAGAGGGTAATAAAGAAGAAACCTGACTCTGAAGTCAAACTGACTGGGTTTGAATCTCAGCTCCCCATTGGACTGCTGTGTGACCTTGAGCAAGTCAAATAAGCTTTCTGGTGCTCAGTTTCTTCATCTGTCAAAATGGGGATGGGAAAAACAGCACCTAACATAAGGTTATTTTGAAGACTTAATCAGTCATTTATTTTTTTGTGTGAAGATTTAATCAGTAACATGACCATGTGCCTGGCAAAGAGAAAAAAAAAAAATCTTTGGATTCCCTAATTTCTATCATAAAAGGATTTTAAACTTAGGTTATTTCTCTCCTCAACACTTTTGCTTTTGTAAATATTGCCCTGGCAATCAAATACAGGATCAGGCAGCTTGAGGAGGTGGAAAGAGTGCTCACTGAGCTGTGACTTAGGGTGCCTAGTCTTGTCTCTGCCATTAACCAGCTGTGTGACCCTTGCTGCGTTAACTGACTTCTCTGACCTCAGTTTCCTCCTCTGTAAAATGAAAGATTTGAACTTCAATAAATATCTCTATGCTTTAAGAGTCTATGAATTGCATTCCCAGCTCTACACTCAATTTAATGACTTGGCTTCTTTGTTTATAACCTGGAAAACTATTTAGCACCTACCAGTAGCCGGAGGATCAACTGGGGAGTAAGCAGATCAGGAATCCACTACCTAAGTGGCACCGAAGGAACCCGGCCTAAGTATATGACGAATCCGCGCAGGGGGTGACTTTAGCACTTCTTTCTGCAGAACCTAGGCCCCGACAGACTCACCCGAAGGAGCTACCACGGTGGTTTTCTGGAAACTTCCCTTGTGTTTGGGAGAATTCCTGGGTCGTGATCTCCCAAAGACACGAAAATCTTTGATCAAGACGCTGGAGCGGCTCAGTTGGAGGCGCGAGTTGATGGGAGCTGTGTCAGCCCTCTTTAGGCTGTGTAGCCGCTTCCCATCCAAGCTCTAGGAGGGGTCCTCTCTGCGGCAGGGCCACCCGCCCCCTCCTCGAGTGTCTGCGATGAGTGTCCCCGCGCCGCGCGACCTCCTCCCTACCGCCTCTCTCTTCTGGCTGCCATAGAAACCGGCCTACTAGGTCTAGGCCGGCGCCTCATGGCCCGACCCGCCCCAGGTCCCCCATCCTCCTGGCCAGCCCCCCGCTCCGGATTGGTCCTTCGGGAAACGCTGCGAGGCTCCTAGGTCCCAGCTGCGAGGCCCGGGCCGGGGCCGGCGGGCGGGGTTTGCCGCGGCCGCTGTCAGGTCAGCAGCTCTTGACAGCTCCGGGAGCCTCTGGCGCTAACCCCGGGCCGCGACCCCCACGCACCTCCCGCGCTGGAGGCCGCTCCAGCACCCATCACCCAAGCGTCTGGCGGGGCGCCACGCGGCGGAGCCCGAGCCGGGCTCGCCGGGAAGGTGAGTGAGGGCCGCAGGGCTCGCAGCCAACACCTCCACTGACCCGCGCTTTTTTCTCCATCAGGCTGCAGACCTGGGGGGTTGGGGAGGTCGCCTCTCCTCCCTGCGACCCCAGGGGCAGAGGGTGACATATTCTCGGCGGAGGTTTGGATGAGTTGGGGTCAGGAGAAGGTTAGCAGTTCTTGGGGGCGTCTCCTTCCCAAGCTCATCCGCGCGCCCGAGGAGAAGGCGTTAGCGCGGGAGGCGAGGGTGTGCTCGAGAGTGTGGCCCGTGCTGTGTACTGTGTGGCGCCCACGGGTAGGTGCGTGTGTGTCTCCGCGCCCGGGTCTGTGCGGGCACCCGTGTCTGAGTGCGTGCCACACGAGAGCGGAGGAGGGCAGCCTAGCGCCTTCCCTGGCGCACACCTGGTGCGCGAGACCGGAGCCCCAAGGCGCCAGACCAAATCTGCATAACTGGGGCTGAGGACCTTGAGTGACCCAGGCTGGCAGTGGAGGGAAATGACAGCCAAGGACTGTGGCCCAGGGAATGAAACCTCCCACCACTCCCTACACCACGACTCTCCCTAAAGAAAGATGTTTCTTTGGAAAGATTGTACAAGTAAGGAAGAACCTCGTCTCCTCTTCCCGGACGTCCCTTCTGCAATAGTAGAAGCTCCAGGACCCGGGGATAACGACCAGGAAAAGAATGCAACAGAGTCTTTAAAAGGCTTGCTGATCAGCTTTTGTGTGCCTGACACAACATCTGGGCAGATGGAGAGATCAAGACAACAGATAAAGCGCTCTTAGCCCTAATAGGGGCAGCTAAAATTCCGCCATCTCCCGCCCACCCTCCCTCCCTGCGTACCGCACCCCGCGCGTGGCCACATCCCATACAGCACCCCCCACACTTTCATCCTCCTGAGTTTAGTAGACAGGAGGAATTTCTGTTAGACCCACCCTCCCCCAAACCCTATTCCTCGTCTCGTTTCAAAATGAGAGCGAATGAACCACATTCTAAACTCTTACCGGTGCCATTCAGACAAGTTTGGAAATTAAATCGCGTTTGCACCAGAGGCCACGGAATCCAAAGGGGAACCAAACAAAACCAGACCAAAAAATTTCGTCCAAATTAAGTCAAGATTTCAAAGGGGAATCTAAAACTAGTATTTGTTTATGGCAATATGGTGTTTTTGTTTATTTTTATTTTTTCGAAAAATATGTATCGCTCAAGCTTGCATCGTCAGTATTCAACGTGATTCACAGAAGCGCTTCAAAAGATGGTTTCTGTTAGTGTTGCAAAAGCACTTCTAATTTGGGTTGCCATGGTAACTGAAAAAGTCGCCCTGCACTGTTGAGCCGCTGCCTGGCTGGAACCAAGAACTGTTCTTGAGATCGCCTCAAGTCCCCTCATGTCGCCATGGTAATAATAATTGGGCTCATAAAATATTGTTTCATTTTTTAAGTACTAAACGCCCAAGCCATGTTGTTTTTTTAAATTTTATTTTTTCACAGTTTGCTATTTGTAAAATAGATCTCTCAGACAACTGAAAGTAAACACTGCCCTCCAGCCAACTAGTCCTGCTGGCCCAGCTCTCTTCCCACTGCTCACAGCACTAAGGGAGAAGGAAGGAGGGTGTTTGATGGTCAAGGAATCCTGGCCTGCCACCAGATCTCCCTTTCCATTTAGCATTTAAATTTGGAATCCTAATTAGCTTTCTAATTAGAAGATGGGCGAATGTGGGTGGGAGGTCCCAGAATGAGGTTAATGGGGAAAGAGCTAAGGCCAGCTCTCCATGGGCTAGTGTTTTGTGTGCTGTTGAATTTGCCTAGTTAAAGCCCTCATGAGTTTATTTTTGGCTTGACCACTGTTAAGCCGTAAGTTTGGAAAAACCTTCAGAGAGGCCTTCTGTGTTAGGAAAAAATGTGGATTGGATATTTAGCTGAGGAATGTGCTTTTTTTCCTAATAACTAACCTGCATTTAAAATAAAGGCAGGTTTGTATGAAATTTAAATTTCCAGGTAATAACTACAGATAGACCATAGAGCCTTCAATGCTCTTGGTTAACCTTAGGTTTTCAGTTAAAATGGATTAATTTGCGGGGGAAGCAATGGCACCATTCATATGTTTTAAATAGAAAACATTGGTACCTCTGAAGAACCGCTTTTCTTTACACATCCACAATTCCTGAGCAATGAATCCTATAAATCAGTTTTATACATTGATAACATATGATTGAAAAGTTTAAAAGAAGAAAAGATTTTGTCTTACTAGGTTAATATTTTCAGCCAAATAGTTTCATTTTGAGAAAGTTAAAAATTAATATATTGTGAAATCTAACTTCATTCTTTGAATCTCATTATAGTATTTCTCTAGGGAAAAAGAGCCCTAATTCATGGGCTGATTTTCTTTCAGTTATTGAAAGGACAAACTTTATAAAATTAGTCTCATTCTATTGTTGTCATTTCCTATTGTCATTCTAAAAAAAGTTCTCTAGAATTGAAGTTTTAAATTTCAAGAGAAGAAAAAATATTCAAATTACTTATAAAGACAATAGTCTACAATTTGAATTAAGCAGATCTGAGTTCTTAAATTATTTTCTCTCAAGAACTTCAAAGATAGTTCAGTCATTATTTTACAGCATCTCAAAGAATATTCACCAATTTTACAGGTGGGCAAGTTGCATTCAAAAGACTGTCATTTGAGCTAACTACTTAGAAAATTAAGAGACAAAAATACATGCGTATCCACCAGGACTTGGAGAGTATTGAGGTGAGAATAGAGATAGGGTGGGGATGACGGGAAGAATTTAAGATTAGAGAGAAAAATAAAGTTGTAGGGAAAAGGAGTCAGAAGTGAGGAGAAAACTCACAGATCAAGGGAAAGCGTAAAAGAGAAAAAGTCCAGTATAAAGAGAGTTGCACAGAAAAAAGAAAGGAAGGAAGGAAAGGAAGGAAAGAAGGGAGGGGAGGAGGGAGGGAGGGGAGGGAGGAAGGAAGGAAGGAAGGAAGGAAGGAAGGAAGGGAAGGGAAGGAAGGAAGGAAGGAAGGAAGGAAGGAAGGAAGGAAGGAAGGAAGGAAGGAAGGAAGGAAAACACCCAAGTTGGAGAAAAGGACGCTAAAAAGAACTCTGCTCTTATCTTTCATAAAGAACAGAGAACTTGATGGTTGATCAGAAAGCCCCAGTATTCCATTTAGCAAAATCCTCTGACTTGGGAGGCCTGAGTGGCAGATGGAAATGAATTCCACCTCACTGCCTCACATCACAGTGCTGTGGGCTGAGGCAGCTTTCCCATTTCAGACCTGCCACCAGGCCTTCTTCCCAATTCTGAAACCTCCAAGAAAGCTTTCTACATCTCTGTTCATCAGGACCATGTAGTTGAGATAATTTGTTGACACAGTTGATTATGTAATTGCGTTTTGTTTTGCTTTTAATGGTAAGTTTTTATTTTTTTAAGTTTCTTAAATTGTTATCAAAGTAATTCATTCATCTAATTTTATGAATTAGAGCATATTGAAAGATTCTAACAAAAACGACAGTTCCCCTCCTCGGATACAATTGCTCTCTGCTCTTAGCTGTTGGATTACTCACCACCCTCTTTCCAAGTAATTTGCTTATATGGCTGGTCCTTGACCTACCAATTTTAGACAGGATCTATGTACTTTCTCTTATTATGGGGAGAATATAACTTTCTTGCTCTATCCCCTCCAACTTTCCTCCTTTAATTTAATTTAATTTAATTTAATTATTTTTTTCCCTCCCTTTATTTTTGTAATATAGCCAGTGGAAGGAAATCAGCCAGTGCACTGTTAGCATGACCCTTTATTTGAAGATGCCAAATATAGGAAAGCTCCTGGGAGTGTCTGACTTGGGGCTAAATGTTTCTTAGGACTTTTCCAGAGCAGCCAAAATTCTGCTAGTTTCAGAAGAAGTTGGTCAAGGTTGGCTTCTTGACTAACTATGGGAAGAGAGAGGAATTGTTCTTGCAGATTAGTAGCCGTTGTTGGGGGTATTTTGGATTTTGTACAGGGAACTAAGGAAAAAGAGTCCGGGGCAAAGTCTTGTGCTAGGATGGTGAAGAGGAACAGCTGCCATGAGCAGGGCTTGTACACGTCTCACTGGAAAGTTCTGTCCTACAGTGCCTTTCACAAGTGATATCACAAGTTTAATAAAATCAATGTCGAGTTTGCATTATGACTGTGCAATTATTGTTCACTGCAGGGCCAGGTCGTGAACTATGAACGTATTTTTTTTTCGTTGGAGAAAAAAATTATTTTTTATTTGTTTAATTTTTAGGCACCTATTGCTGTTTCTTTTCAACTATTCTAACAGCTCTGTAAAACATCTCTCCTTGGTATTTTCCCCACAATGAAATGCATCGAACAGTCATTAGTTGCTTCCCCATGCCACCCCAGCCCCCTAAAATGTAGCTCTCAGTTCCGCAGCCTGAAGCAGTTCTGTTCTAGCACTAACACGCACACTGGCATTCTGAGATTTCCCTACACATCCCTTCTGTGCTGATGCTGTTCTCCCTGTTCTCTTATTTCCCTCTCTTTTGGTTTACACCTTCATTTTACAGAGCATCCACTTTGGTAGCTTCTTAAGAAAGGTTATGGGAAGTAGTTTTGATACCTTGCATGTCTGAAAATGCCTTTATTTCACTATCACACTTAATTGATGGTTTGGCAGGACATAAGATTCTAGGCCGGAAATTAATCCTGCAGATTTCTCAAGTCAATGGTTCATTGTTTTTTAGCTTCCAGTATTGCTGAAAGTTCAATGCCATTCTGATTCTTGATTTTTGGTATGAAATCTGTGTTTTCCCTCTGGAACCCTGTAGGATTCTCTCATTGTTTATGAAATTTCACTAAATATGGAATAACTTTCTCCGGATTATGTTCACCTACCTAGCGGGCCCTAGAAACTTGTGTTCTACACTCCTGGAGAATTAATGATGTAGCCATACTTAGAAAATTATTCCATTTTATTGGTTACTTTTCTTGGTCACATATCTATTATTGTTGATTGCATCAACTCGGGACTTTGAGCTTTCAATAATTTCTTTGCTGCCCTTTGTTGGCCTACTTTGATGTCCCCAGTCTCTTTCCAGTGCTCTGACCTGATTTGACTCTTCCACAATACGTGGCAGTCACCAGCCTGCTTCACTCACACAGGACATGTGTGGTCAGAAATAGCCACTTAGCAACATTTTCAAGGTTTTGGAAATACATGCCTCCTGAGAGCACTGCATATAACCTTGAGACAAATTTTTATGTTAGTAAGTTTGTGTTCTGTCATGTTGCATATGCTAGAAAATTTACTATCTTCCGGGGAAGCAGAGATGTTGTTGGGAGAAGTGCGGGCTGGGTGGCTGGCTTTGGATGGAGAGATTTAAAAGGTGATTTAGGTGAAGAGAAGTATTTCTGTCTTGCCTAAACTCAGGCTTCCTTAAGCGTCACCCTCTCTGTAAAGCACATTACATCCATGTGAGAACCATTCTGTGTGGTTTGGTGATGGCAGTCTGTCAAGGAAAGTAAAAGAAATTTACCAAAGCCTAAGCAATTGAGTGGGTTAATATCCACAGAAAACAGGATGTGACATTTTTAAAGATTATAGAGAGCAGTGCTAAGTAACTAAACTCTTGGCTTAAACCTGTTTGTCTCATTTCTTGAATATTCAGTGAGAGTTGCAAATTGGTGGCTTAAAGCCTTTTGTGCAATGCTAGATTATTTGGCGAAAGTTAGAACAGATACAAAGATTCAAATACAGAATCTTAGTTCCATCCTTAGCTAATAAAATATACTCTGATCATATTTGATTATGAAAAGTTTTAAAAAGCCTTTTGAACTTTTCTGGACTTCAAATTTATACAAATATCCCTTGGACATAATCAACAGTATGAGGTCTTGAGCTCCTGTAGGTCATGGGTATGAATTTTCCCGCCCTTGATATTACCTCGAATTCAATGGTATGTTAAAAAATTCCACATTTCACTTTCCGTTTCTATGACTTATACATTTCCTTGCCTTAGTGCTTACTTATCACAGAGGCAAATTCCCCTCAGGAAGTCTTCTCTGAACGTCCACAACTCCTGGGATGTTCTCTGGGTGACCACCTTCCTGTGCATATCTCTAGCCTAGTGCTTTGTACGTTATATTTAAATGATCTGTTTCCGTATCTGCTTTGCCCCACCAGCTGATGGTTTAGTCAGATCTACATGGCTCTTGGGAAGCACCTCGGACCATTGGCATAAAGTAGACAGGCACTTAAAAATATTTGTGGAACTGGACATTTCATCTTGACATGGAGGCGTATTCTGTAGTGGACTGAGAGGGTAGCAACCTCACATTGCTTAGGCAAGAAAGTAGGAAAGAATGATCTCATTCAGCTTCCTTTCTAGCAACATTCATTCAATGGAGATTGCCTGTGTCGTGTACAGCTCCGCTCAGGAGGCCAGGAGAAGCAGCAGCACCTGCTGTGTCTGAAGTACAGGCTCCGAGGCCAGATGGGCCTGAACTGGTAATCAGACTAATGCTTGTTGCCTGCACAACTTCGGACAAGTTACCCAGTCCTTCTCAAATTTAATTTCTTCACCCGAAAAATGAGGGTAATTGTAGATACCTTTCAGGGCCATTGTAAGGATTGAAGAAAATATGTATAAATTAACTAGAACAAAATAAGGATAGCTATTCTAAGTTAAAAATGCTTTTGGCTGCAAATAATAAAACAACCTTTCTACTTAGCTAAAAGAAATTTACTTTCTTGCAGAAGAAGAGGTCTAGATAGGTATATTAGTCAGTTCAGGCTGCCATAACAAAAATCCCATAGACTGAGGTGCTTAAACAATAGAAATTAATTTCTCGCAGTTCTGAGGCTGGAAGTCTGAGATCAGGGTATCGGCATGATTGGTTGGGATGAGAGCACTCTTTCTGACTTATAGATGGCTACTTTTTTGCTGTGTCCTCACATGGCACAGGGAGAGGGGGTGGGGAAGGAGAGAGAGAAAGAGAGAGAGGAAGAGAGAGATAGAAGAAGAGGGAGAAGTGGGGGCAGGGAGAGAGAGAATGCTAGCTCTCTGGTCTTTTCTTATAAGAGCACTAATCCCATTTTGAGGGTGCCACCTTCATGACCTAAGCTAATCTAAATCTAATTACACCCAAAGACTCCATCTCCAAATACCATTGCATTTGGAGTTAGGGCTTCAACCTATGAATTTTGGGGAGGGACACAATTCATATATAATTAGAGGTAATTGGTAGCTTTGTTTTAGCTGCCATCAGAGCCCCTAGTTTATTCCTGTCTTTATGCTCTTCCTTTTACTCTCTTCTTTATTACTTCATGGTCTTTAGGTGGCTACTATGCCTCCAGACAAGTTTCATACAGGAAGAAAAGAGAAAGGAGCCGTTTTTGTTGCAACTGTCCCATTTATCAGGAAGCACAAGTATTAGAAACCTCTCCTTAAAGTGTCATTGTCCAGATCTGTGGCTGCTGGCCAGACCTGGCTGTGAGGGAGAAAGAGAAGTTGGGGTTCCCAGCCTTGATAGCAGAGGATGGCGAGGAAGGGAGAAGACAGTTAGTGAACATGCTGAGTGAGCCAGCCTACAACGTCTGCCACACTATCACTTATTGATAGGGTGACCATATGTCCCATTTTGTCAGGGACAGCCCTGGTTTACACCTGTCGTCCCAGTGTTATTATTATTAGTACCCCCTTCTACTCTGAAAAGTGTCTTGGTTTGAATGACAAATTCTATATGTTCACCCTACTTAATGAGCACTTGCTATTTATTGTAAGCTCTTATTAAATGCTACTTGTTAATAAGGTAGCTAGAATACAACTGTAAGATAAATAACAAGCCAAGATTACATGGGGTGAATACCTGTATGGCAGCAGAGGTGCTGGGTTTATAGGAGAGAGAAATGAGTGTAAACTGACAAATGAGTTGGGTCACTTGGTTTGGATGGCAAGAGAGAAGGGATTTCGTAAACGGTGTGGAAGATCAGCATGATATAAGCAGTGTGCTAGGTGAGTTGGAGGGAAGAAAGACTGACAAGGAAGGAAAAGACTTGTTTTAGTACAAGTTACGAGCTATTTTACAGTGTTCAATAGCCTAACGACATATCTGGTCCAAAAAGGAGAGTGGCAACGAGGCTTAACTCACCTGTTCCTGGGTTTGTGTCCTGAGATGTTCTGATGTCACTTCACAGGTCTAATAGTTTCGACACAGTCTACTGTTGGTTGTTCTTCAAGTCCACCCTTTCCACTCCCATGTTTGCTGTTACCTCCTTTCTAAAATACATCTCTGATGTTTCGTAGAATTATTTCCTTATTGCTTTTGTTTTTGAAATCAAAGACTTAGAATCTAGATAACTTGTCTGATATACAGTGAGTGCTAAATTAAAGTAGCTTTTAGAACACTTTCATTGTTACATTGAATAAAATGCCAACAATACTATGCTAACACCAACTCAAACAATGGCTGTTTCCAAATGTCCTTCAAAAGAGCTGTTTGCGGTTTACAGCTTTATATTACAGCACCTTTCATATGTTATGTTTGAATTCTTTTTCTAAACAGTTATTTATTTGGCACCTACCATATCATAGGACTAGATGCTGGGGAATGTTGGGGATATAGAAATAGATAAGGAGCAGAGGTCAGTCTAGAGAGGCCAAACATAATTAGAATATGAACTGATAGACTATCAAGATATGTGCAGAGCTCAGCGGGAGTACTAAGGATGGAGCACCTACCTCTGGGTGAATGTGTGTGTTGTGTGCTGTCGAGTCGGTTCTGACTCCTGGGGACCCTGTGAATGAGTGATGTCCACAGTGTCCTGTCCTCAACAGCCCTGCTCAGCTCCTGCAGGCTCATGTCTATTGCTTCTTTTATGGAGTTAATCTATTCCATAGTAGATTAGAGTTGGTCTTCCACTTTTCCTGCTGCCTTCTATTTCCCCAGCATTATTGTCATTTCCAAAGAACCCCAACTTCTCATGACGTGCCCCAAGTAGGACGTCATTTTGTCTCCAGCAATGTTTCAGGCTTAATTTGCTCTAATATCCACTTGTTTGTCTTCCTGGTGGTCTAGGATATCCGCAGAGCTCTCCTCCAACATCATGTTTCAAATGAATCATTTTTTTTTTTTTCCTATCAGCCCTCTTTAATGTCCACCTTTGGTATCTGTACATGGTAATCAGGAATACAAGGTCGTAAATGATCTTAGCCTTGATTTCTAATGACACGTCTTTGCTCTTGGTGATCTTTCCTAATTCTTGCATTGCTGCCTTCTTGAGTTTCAGCCTTCTTTGGAGGAATAGAGAGATGAAAACATCAAGAAGGTTCTATTTCAGTAGGGTCTTGAAGGCTGAAGGAGACAAGGAGCAAGTGTGTTCCAGTTAGGGCGAGCTGTGTGTGTAAAGCTACCCGGGTGTGAAAGGATATTTTTGATGGGAAGGTAAACTTCAGGAATAAATTACAAAATTGATTCAGATCTCAGAAGTTTCCTTCAGGGCTGGATATTTAACTGAGAGTCTTTGAGAGGAAAGGGACTAGGGATGCCTTGGAACCCTGGGTAAACACTAATTCTCTAGTGTCCTAGAGGTGGGATTTAATTCCGTGCTAATTAGTGTTGGTCTTGGCTCCCCTGGGGGAAGTGTAAACATAAAGAAGGTCAGGAGCAGGGAGAAGGGCAAAGGCAAGTGCATGGGTGTGTATATTTGCAGAACCGTTTTGGAAGAATTGAGAAGTGCAAAGAAGGTCTTGAAAATAGTGCAGGGATTATTTATCATACTTTAAAATAAAGCAAATTCTGCTAGAGGCTAATAACGTCTTACACCCTAAAAATAAAATCAGAGGGAAATGAAGTCTTTTTAACTCTTACTGTGATCATTTTAACCTTGGTAGCCTTCCAAAGGGAAGCCATAATTGGATTGTTTTTATTGTCTGTGGGCTGGAACAAATACTGGTCTGTAAACATTCTGATGCTTATAATTCAAATAGCCTCCTTAGGAATGTCTACCCATATTTGAGGTGTGTTTCATTGAAAACCTTAGAATGCTGTACAAAAGCAGTGGGGCAACTCATCAGAACTTTTTCAGCCCGAGGTGCTCTGATTAGGGCCACTTGAAGTAAACCTGCCTTGTTTGGGGATAGAATACTTGAAAGAATTTTTGTTTTCGTTGTTTGGTCGTGTTGTTAAATTTTTGCCTTTTCTTCATCATCATAGAACAAATGTTTGTGGGGTTTTTTCCCCCAGCCAGAGAAGGATGTTTACGACAGAAATATCTATTTCTGTGTCTTCTAAGATCCACACTACCTTTTAAAATATCTGTACAATTTAAGTCAGTGCAGCTAACATTTATGGATTCCTCTTGAGTACTGGGTGCTCAGAATCCTGAAATTAATAAGATTGAAGACCTGCTCCATAGAAACCCACCTTCCAATAGGGAGGACAAATAGGTATACAAGTAACCCAAACACCAGACAGAATTTGAAGATGTTAAAGGAAAACACAAAGTTCATGGGGGAAATACCAGAGGAAGAGCTGAGTTCTGGTTGGAGTAAAGGGAAGGGAAGGATAGAGAAGGAAGGGAAGAGAATTTAAACTAAATTTGAATAATAAGTAGAATTTCAACCACTAGATAATTAAAATAAGAAAAATAGTGGAATTAATATTTCGTAAAACAAAAATTTAAAATAATTTTTGTGTTTACCCATTTTAATTCTAAAAATAAACCCGTTTTAATTCATTTAATCTTTCATCTCTTCCATAAGCAAGCCTTGAGTACCTGTGATGTGCCAGGCACTCTCTGGAGATAGAGACAAAGAGACCATCCTCCCTGTGCTCAGAACCCTCATTGTCTAGACAGGTAGACAGAGATGTGCATACAAACAACATCAACAGAGGGGTGCACCAAATACTCCAAGAGCATCGCGGACTTAAGAGAGTCAAAGAAGGTTTCACAGAGGCATAGTTTTGAAGTTTCACTGAGGAACAGGTCAAGGAAAACAGTCCATGGAGAAGAAATGCCATGTGCAAAGGCATAGGAGCATGAAGCAGCATAGGATGCGTATGGGACCTCAAGTATTTTGATATGTCTCAATTGTAAGATTGTAGGGGAAGAAAAGTTTTCCTTTACCCTCTTAGGGTTCCTGGCTGAATCTGAAAATTAAACAAAGACCGATTAACAGGAGAAAAGCATACAAATTGATTTAATAGAAGTTTCACGTGACAAGGGAGCCTTCATAAGGAAACGAAGACCCAAAGAAACAGACCTGAGTATTTTATACTAGGTCGATGAAGAGCAGACAGTTGTAGAGGCATACAACAGGTTAGAGAGCATGAGATTAATGTAATAAACTGGGGAAAACTTAGCAAGCCCTGCTTGTTGGGTTTCTTCTTGCTGCCCCTTTGCCATCAGAGATAAGGATGCTCTTTCTCTCCAGGTATAGGAAGAGCACCTCTCACCTGAGGGTTTTATAACGTGATGCGGGGAAGAAGGGTGAGGGTAGAAGGAAGTCAGAGTTACCCTCCTGCTTAAAATATTCAATATACTAACATGCCATAGTATCCTGATGAACCCCATCAGGACATATGGACGGGAGCAAGTGAGAGCAGGGGAAATAAGAAATGAAGCTAGAAATAAAATCAAGAATCAAATCTTGAAGAGCTTTCTAGACTATGCAATGGAGATTGGATTTTATCCTATAATCATTTTAATGAAGAATTTTAAGCAGGGTAGTAATATCTACATTTTAGGAAGATCCTGTAGGAGGTTTTCTGGAGAATAAAGTCGAGCTGGGCAAGACAGGAAGGAGGAAAGCCCATTAAAAGGCTTTTTTGGCCAACTAGGCATAGGTTGGAATGAAGACCTTTAGAGGCCATGACTCCCCATCATCCCCCACATGCAACTCAGAATTTAAGCAAAGCTAACCATAAACCGAGTCTAGTCAAACGCATGTTCTGAGTTTTCTTACACTGGTTGTTGAAATGCATTGAAAAAAATCAAATACCAAAATATTTAAGACTTTTATTGCCTCTTCTCTTTGGTATCTTTAGTCTGCTGGTGCCCTAAAACACGTGCATCTCTAACTGTGGTGGGGTCCAGCCCTGCCCCTGTAGAGGCAGTGGTAGGGATGATGGGTTAAAGGATTGAGGTGGTCCTGAAGCGGGGGGGGATCGACAGGACTGGGTGGGGGAAGAGAGAAGCCTGGGATGGCGTCTAGATTTCTGACATGGTTGGCAGGTAGCGGTCACACACTGCCTTTGGGTTTCCATGAGTCATCATTCCTGACCTTTGGGAGATGCCCTGCCCAGGCAGGCAGGCCTCTAGCATCTGTTTCCCCTGCAGAGTCCTCAGTCCAGGCTCCAATGGGTATTTTAAAACGCCCTCATCTGAGAGCCCCAAATAAATCCCTCACAGACTTTAAAATCCTGAGGACCAGATTCAGCCTCTGACATAACCACAGCTGCAGTACAGCTCTGTCATGAGGCTCCTGACACAACCATGCCTCAGGATAGGAGGGCTGAGCAGGGGCCACCATTCCTTTCTCTCATCTCTTGTCCTCCCTGGGGGAATGATTCCTCCATGCGAAGGTGACCTAATCCCCTTACTCACTCTGGGACCGTGACTCAGTGACAAAAGGAGAAGATGCAGCCTGATAGAAACGGCTTTCTCCCGACATCACGCATAATTAAACAACTGCCAGCCCCAGATCCATCTGGGAACAAAGCTCCCGGCAAAAGCTAGATATATTTTTGGGATCATTCCTGAATGTTCAGAAACATCAAGGATGCAGTTGAGAAGAGAATTTTCCCTTTGATCTTGGGCATAGTGTTCATTATACTGTTTTCTTCAGAATTCCCAAAGACCTAACTTCAAGAGAAACAAACAAAAACAAACTCAGAGTACGTACCAGCTATATTCTCAAATAGAGCTTCAGCACCCTCTGCATGTCTTTCTAGGATATTGGTCCCCGTAAGTGCCATTTATTCTCATCACCAGTATATGAGCATCCATTTCTCACTGGGAATGTATTCTATAGTCAACTGGTGACTGTGTCACCACTTCAGCCACTTGACTTATATGGTGCCAGATTTCATTCATTTCTAAGTCATCCCCTCTCTGGAATCAAAGCTTTGGAAAATCTCAGCTTTGGAGGGCTGGATGAGGCCATCTCAGGCAGGCGGGCTACTTTATTGTACCAGGGATGAGTCACTTTTACATACATGGTCATCAAGGACAGGCCCCAGTCCCCAGATATTGGTGGAGAAAAATGTATATTTTTAGCCCTTAAGCCAAGAAAATCTCTGTTGAATTTATAAATAGTCAAAATAGCAACAAGGACAAAGACACACACGGAGTGTCCAGGGCAACGTGTGATAGAGCTCCTTGAATTCTCCATCTCCACCCCAATTTCATAACCCCCTTTCTGTCAACAGAACTTTCCCTGCACTTTGCAGATATCTTTCCTTATATATGCATAGATCTGCACTTAAATGAATAGTGACTATTATCATGAAGCTCTCAGAAATATGCCCATTTCATAGACTTCATGGTTGTTCCCCAACACACCCCTTATCTTCTTTATCATTATGAATAATTTACAAATTCAAACTAAAGTAGTATAGGGTTGGGGAGGCGGGGAGTAGGCTGAGAATCACAGCAGGAACCTTCTTGCATACTTCTGAATCTTTGTGTGTTCTGCTGAGATCTTTTTGCAGTTTTCTGCATTTAAATAATTTCTAGTCTCTAGAGCTCACGCTTTGCTCATGAACTGCCCTGTGAGATGAGAGAGATCATCATTATCTACTTTCACTGGCATCCTTGGGGAAATATTTTTCAGCCAGAAATATTGGGTCAATTAGCAAGCACCATGGAACAGTATGTAATTCTCAGAACTGGCTCCGAAAGCCTCCTGGCTCCCTGGCGGGCAACACTTAAACTGCCTCTCCAACATTGTGTAATCACTTCTTCTTCAATCAGCCCCAGATCAGTTCCGCTCTGGGGAAGAAAGAGGCTCTAATTACATTTGCCTTTCCCTTTGTCAGTCGCGAAGGTCCTCTGTGCAGATGCCAGTGCCCGGCAGTTCTTGGAGCCGCAAAGGCGCAGCCAGACACGGGAAGACCTTTCCTCTTATTTAGAGAGCGGTCTATTTTGCTTTTCCAAGCCAGGTAGGCCTGCGTGATCTTTGACTTCATAACTCATGTTCTTTAATGATTTATATCATTAGTAGGCTCCCTTCAGTTGGAAGGCCAGTTTGATATTGACATATTTTCTCTTCACGTAAAGTCAAGAATGACTGCTCGTATCTACGTGATTTATGAATTTCCTGTCTCCCCAGAGGTTATACATAAAGATGAATATTTATTTGATTTAAAAAGCAACTTACTCTTTGATCCTGGTACACATATAGGTATAAACCTATAAAGAAATGAAAAATACTCCTTGTTACCATTTTCTTTCCTAAGAGCATTTTAAAATGTAGAGATGCTGCATTTTTTTTTTTTTTTTAATATATATATGAACTAAATTGCTCTTTTCTGAAGGCCTTAGGAATGATTTCCTGTGAGGTGAGTTGAAGAAATGACCTTTATGGAAACCAGGGAGTTTGTCTCTGTGTTTGCTCCTAGCTGGTCCTAAGCCAGCCCTCTATGAATTTTGAATTGTTGTTTGTGACAACAGAAGAAGGAAAAGCCTCCGCAGCTGAGACTTTGAATATGGTGACCGTGGAGATAAAAGGGCTGCTTTTTTTCCCTCTGGGATACAAGATTTGAGTTAAAATGTGAATGAATGGTGTCTAGAGATCAAAGCATTTATGCAATAAAGATATCAGAGATTGGGTAGAAGATAGGAAATGTTGGTACTTAATCAATAAAGGCTTTTGGAGGAGGCGAACAAGGACAACGTGTTTAGGGAGACATGGGCAAGTCCTGCAGCCTCTCTGGGCCTTTGTCTCCTAACTCATCCAGTGAAGAGGTGGGAGGAGAGGAGAGCTGAAGTGTCTTCTATTTTTGACATCCCACGATTGTGTAAGTCTTTGTTCTAGCCATTTTGGACAGTTTGGGCAAAGATCAGTAGGCAAGATCTAACTAAAAGTCTGAAAGGGGTGATAGCTGTTAAGAATGTGAGCTGGATGGGAAGCGTGAGGATGTGAATGGCAGAAACGGAACATGAATGGTCTGGAATTAAAAGGTTCTATTTAATCCAAAATCATAGTCAAGTTAGGAGGAAAAAGATTTGGAGGCAGCTGGCTGGGTAGTTTGCATTAAGTGAATATTTTCTAGTGTAACATTTCAATTCCTTTAGTTATTTTAAATGCATTTTAACAGCTTTACTGAGATATAATTCAAATACCATACAATTCACTCATTTAAAGTATACAATCCAGCGTCTCTTAGTACATTCACGGTTATGAGTATTTTAGAATATTTTCATTACCCTAGAAAGAAATGCTACTCTGCTTAGCCAGTATTTCCAACTGTGCCCCGACAAACCCCTCAGTCAACCACTAATCTATTTTCTATTTATATAGATTTGCCTATTTTGAACGTTTCATCTAAATGGAATCATACAATATATGGCCCTTTGTGACTAGTTTCTTTCACTTGGCATAATATTTACCAGGTTTATCCACGTTTAGCATATATCAATACTTCATTTCTTTTTATTGAGGAATAATATTCTATCATATGGATATACCACATGTTATTTATCCATCGAGCAGTTTATGGTTACTTGAGTTGTTTCTGCTTTTTAGCTATTATGAATTATGCTTCTATGAACATTTGCATATAAATTTTTGTGTGAACATGTATTTTCATTTCTCTTAGGTATATATCTAAGAGTGGAATTACAGTGTTGCATGATAACTATATTCAACTGTTTTCAAAACTGACAGATTGTTTTTCAAAGTGTTGCACCATTTTAAATTCCTACCAGCAGTGTATGAAGATTTTAGTTTTTCCAAATCTTGGCTAACACTTGTTATTATCTGTCTTTTTGATTCTAGCCATCCTGGTGGGTGTGAAATGGTCTGTCATTTAGTTTTGCATTCCCCGATGGCTAATGATGTCAAGCATCTTCGCATGTGTTTATTGGCCATTTCTGTATTTTCTTTGGTGTCTATTCAGGTCCTTTGCCCATATTTAAATTGGGTTATTTATGTTCTTATTATGAGTTGTTTTGTTTATAGTCCCTTATCAGATACATGATTTGCAAAAATGATTTACCATCCTGTAGGTTGTCTTTTCACTTTCTTGGTGGTGTCCTTTGAAGCGTAACTATTTTAGATTGATAGTGTCCAGTTTATTTTTTCTTTGGTTGCTTGTACTTTTGGTGTCACATCTAAGACATTATTGCCTAACCCAAGGTTGTAAAGATGCGTATGTTTTCTTCTAAGAGCTTCATAGTCTTAGCTCTTACATTTGGGTCTTTGATGCATTTTGAATTAACTTTTGTTTATGGTGCGAGGTAGGGATCTAACTTTATTCTTCTGCATGTGGATAGCCCTTTAATTATTTTCTAACTATGTATTTCTACTTATTTTCCGAGTGGTTGCTCTAAGGGTTTAAAATATATATTTTAACTTATCAGAATCTAGTTTAGAGTTATACTAACTTAATTCTAGTGATATCTAGAAACTTTACTCTTTTACTACTCCATTCTCTCCTCTCTTTTTTTTTGTGCTATTATTGTTATAATTATTCTATTTCTGTATGTTAAAAATATAACATTGTTATAATTATTACTTTACATAATTTTCTGTCTTTTAAAGAAGTTGAGAGAAGAAAGAATAGCAGGTACAGATAGACTTGGGTTATTGTAAGGCTTGTGAGTGCGGAATGCTCTTTGTTTTGATCATCACTATATCCTCTGCACCTACAACAGTGTTTGTCACATAGTTGGTGCTTAGTTAATATGTAAATAAAAGAATAATGGTCACGATACAGATAATAAGTAAACTCCCAGAGAGGGAGTCCCAGTAAAATGTGGAGATGAATAATGAAGAGATTGAGAGAATAAGGTTATGTGAGTGTGATGAGGTTGGGAGAGAGGTAATAATAATCATAATGAAAAGTAAGAAAAGAGTGCCTTTCTCATTCAATGTCTTATCTATCTTATGCCTAGCACAGTGATGGCATGTAGTAGATGCTCGCTAAATGGTGAATGAATGACTGAAGCATCCCATGGCTGGTGTAGATTTTGGAGGACAAGAAAGAGAGTTTCAGTGTTAGAAGTCTCTGTGCTCCCCACATGGACACAACTTCTGCCTCGTTTCAGTGTTCGTGGCTCTACACCGGTGCTTCTGTTTTGTTTTGTTTTATTTTGTTTTGTTTTGTTTTGTTTTGTTTTGCCTCGTATCCCACATCCCCTCTGGACTGTCAGCTCCCTTTGTGTGATCCGAGTGGGATGTGCAATCACTGAAGGATGAGAAGAAGTACAAGCCTACTGGTTAGGACTGAGCAGAGAGAAGACAGGATAAATTTATCGTTAACCAAGTTGATAGGGTGGACGGTGGGCAGTGAGAAAAGGAAGGTGAAAACTATTGGTGATAGACTGAGGCAACTGAGAGAAAACCTGTGATATTCTACATTTATTTATGCATTCATTCACCCAATAATACATTCACTGAAAGCCTACCTGAAACTAGGCTAGAGACGCATATAGCAAAGTGTTCAACTTTCCTTATGCCAAATATTAAATCCTAGACGTAAAAAATTACTTGGTTGTTGTAAAAACATTCTGGAAATAACTACATAGCCCACTGTATTTCTGGAAATAACTACATTTCCACTGTATTGGTTAAGATGCCTGAGGCTGGAGCCTCCCTGACTGGGCTCCAATCCCAGCTGGAGTCGCCTACCTCCCCATGCTCATTAAAGCTCCCTTTTCTGTAAATTGAGGTTTTAGTACCTACCTCCCAGAACTCTCGTAAGGATTAAATAGTTATTACACATCAAGCACGCAGAATAGTGCCTACCATGTAGTATCTACTACATAAGAGCTAGCTGTTATTATTGATATAATAATTATTATTCAAAGAACCAGAATTGTTAGTTGAGATTATCTAGTAAATTTCAATAACATTTTAAATTTCCCATTTTCCTTACTACCTAGCTCCCTGGACCTCTTCTTAGTAGCAGCCATTTATGTATGTATAGATATTTATTTATTTTACAGGTTAAGCCATTAAAAAACAACAACTCTTTTTATGTATATTTGTTTCATTTTGTTAAATGATTACCGTGGCAAAGAGTTGTTTTCTACCTTTGTAAAACCAGCTTCACTCCAGAGGTTACTAGAACAGAAAGGGGTCCCCCAGATGGATAATTCCGAGGGCAGGAAAGCAGGTTTTTTTTCTTTGAAATTAGGTCGATATGAATGAATTCCTGCCTGAAATTTTAAAGCTGCAGCAGATCAATGGAATGAGGAATCAAAGGCACCAAAGGTGTTGTTTCTAATGTAAATGTATGAGCCATTCAAAATGCTGGTTGAAGACTGTGCTTAGTTGGCTTTAGCATGTAAAAGAGCAACATCAAGGAAGAGTCTTTCTGAGGCTTAAAGAAAATCTTTAGAAAAGTACAGTAGAAAGGTCGAATGTTTATTTCTATCACTGAATGCAAGACCTTCCCTCTCCACCTCCATCAAAGTGCTCCATAACCCACTTGCCTTGTTTGGACCCCTGAAGTACAATTCACTTGTACGATTAAGATTTGTCTTGCTGTAGAGCTGCAGGCCTCGTCCAGTCAATTTTCTTAGTAAAAACATAGAATATACGTCAAACAGTGAACATGAGTACTTGTTGATCTCAGCCTCAGATCACCTAGGTTAAGCCATGCACGCACAGTGAGTGTCCAGGACATTGAGGCCTCAATGACCCCATCACGTGGTGAAGGAGGTGATAGCACATAATAGTTGTTGAATAAATGTTTGCTAAATAAATGAATGATGGTGGTGATGGTGAACTGAAAATAAATTGATCAGAAATAAGAGTTTCATCTAGATCTTTTACCCTGAATGATCCCAAACAAGTCTTTTAACTGGATCATTCCATGCCTCAGTTTCCATGGATTTAAAAGAGAGTGTGTATTGATTACAATGTAATTGGTGGTTTGGGGAGTAAAATAGAACTATGTAATTCAAAATAATTACACCAAAGCCTCCTACTGCCCAACTCACCTGGTTACAGTAAGGAGCGGGGAAGCAATCTAAATACCACATTGCACAGCTGCTCAGCCCACTTTCATACTGGTCATTAGGAAAACGAGCACTTATTCTTACTTGGCCTGAGGTTCTTTCCAGTGTGTGATGCTAACTGAAGAACAAATAACACCATAGGTATGCAATTACATGATTATTTATTCCCATTGACTATCCACAGTAAGAGGAAGAGATAGCGTACATAAGTAGAATAATCACATTACATATCATCCAAACAAGGATACTTTGAGTGTGAAAAAGGGACTTATAATATTAATTAAATCAGACAGTCTTAGATAAACTAGAATGTAAGGTCATATGCCTTCTGCTCCAAAATTCCACTTGTGTTTTTAGCTAATTTACTTATATGAATGTTCTACAGTTACTCTCTCCTTATTTTGTCTGATTCACTACAGGTCTTAGTGACCTGTACACATTCTCCTGAATCTGCTGACTTAACATATTTTATTTCTACTAACAAAACTTTATACCTTTCCTTCCTCTAAAACAATAGATTTTTACCTCTACCCCTGCCCATTCAATATCATAGGGTGTTGACATCTCAGCTGTCAGTACCCATTAGACTAGCTGTATTTTTGGTGGAAAAGAGCCAGGTCTTTTATATATTTTTTCAACAAATATTTAATTGAGCAGCTATTGTGTGCCAGGAACTATAGAGCTATGGGTATATAGTCCATTCTATAATTTGTCTGTTGGTTTTCTTAATGCTATCTTTTGATATTCAGAAATTTTTTATTCTGATGAGGTTGAATGTCAATTTTTTCCCCTTTTATGGTTTGTGCTATTTGTATCCAACCCCCCCAAAATTTGACCTACTTCAAGGTCCTGGAGAGAGCCTCTTACTTATACTTCTAGAAATATTATGGTTCTAGGTTTTATGGTTAAGTCAATGATTCATCGCAAAATAATTTTTATGCATGGTGTGAGATAAAGATTGAAGTTCAGCTTTTATCCACACAGCTATCCAGTTGATTTAGTATAATTTGGTTTTTGTTTTTTGTTTTTAAAAAAAGCATTCCCTTTCCTCATTGAACTGGCTCGGTTCCTTGACAGAAAATCAATTGATCATATGTATCCGTGGGTCAATTTTTGGGATCTTTATTTGATCCTTTGATTGACTGGTCTATCTTTACCCACTGTCTTGATTTCTGTAGCTCTTAGAAATATAGTCTAAATAAGTCACATATGATCACTACCCTTAAGGAATGAACAATTTGATGAGAGAGACAGCTTCAGGTAAAAGTCATAATTGTACAAAGAGTTGGAGAAAAATCACAGCTAGCCACAGATGTTGGAATTACAAAAGAGAACTCTCACCTGGTTTATAGTGGGTGGGTGAGGAAGATTCCTGAAAGAGATAACACCTAAAGTGATCCTTAGGGGATCAGTAGGAGTTTGCAAAAGTTAGAAGCAGGCCTGGTGCCCTCAAGTAAGAGTGAGGATACCAGTGAGCCTGGAGTGGAGTGAGTGGGGAGATTGGAGGAGATGACATCAAAGAGGAAGGGGACATACTGGAAAGAGCCTTGAAGCCCATTTCAAGAGTCTTGGCTTTTACTCTGAATGATATGAAAAGCCATCAAAGGGTTTTGAGTAGAGAAGTGGCGTAATCTGACTTGTTTTAGAAGGATCTCCCTGGATGCTCTGTTTGAAACAGACTGTGTTGGGAGCTGCCCGGGGGCAGGAAACGACAGAAGCCCTGAGACAAGCTATAGAAACTGTAACTCTAATCAAAACCTGACGGTGGCTTGGACTCAATGGCAACGATAGGAAGATAGTGATTTGGGTAATAATGAGGTAAAGTGATTGTGTCGTGGATATATTCTGAAGGTAGAGCCAATAGGATTTGCTGACAGATTGAACATGAGATACAACATGAAAAGAGGAGTTAAGGCTTTTGGCTTCACCTGGAAGAATGTGGTACCATTTACCAGATGCGAGAGAATCGAGTCTGGGGAAGAAAATCAGAAGCTTGGTTTTCCTACTTTGGAGTAAATATAAGAGATGACTACCCAAAGTCCAAGTAATTTCCCCTACAGTGGAACCAGGTGAAGGGTGTGGATAAAGATAGTCATCTCGTGAGCTGTAAGCCCTGTTTGAGCAGCAGTGTCCTAGGTGATAGGGGAGTGTGGGGAGGTGGACTCGGTGCTTTGTGCATAGACACGTGTGCACAGGGAGAGCTCGGGGAAGGCTCGACGCACACAAATAAAAAAGAAAACATATGAAGTCAAGGGCCTGATTATGAGACACAGATCTCAAGTGCCACAGGATAGGAGCCGTGTGGTCAGGAGCAGTCAAAGAAGTCTTCTAGAAGGAAATGGGAAAGGAGCCATCTTTACAGGATAGGGAATACTTTGAGAGGAAAAAGGGCAAAATTGTGGGGAAAAGCAGGAGCCACTCAGGACACAGATATTCTAGGCCTGGCTGGAAGCTGTTAGAAGGATTAAACAAAAGAATTGGTTCCCAGTACATAGTAGGCTCTTGATAAAGAACAGCTAATAATACTTATTATATTGGGGGAATTAGATGACAATGAAACTGTACTACTCTCCCGAGCCCAGCTCTTCCTCCAAGTCAGCGACCACTCGTTTGATGCCATTTGCCAGTTCTTCTTTCTTGGATTGTCTTCTAATACTTCTATTTAAAAACCTTCAAATCTGGCTTTCTAAGTTTTTTTTTGTGAGGGGGGAAAAGACCTGGGCTATAATATTTCAGCATGTCTATGTAGGTGTATGGTTTTTTTTAATAATCTAATTCTTGAGAATACTATAAAAGTCCAGAAGGGGGCAATGTGAAACTTAGACTTCAAGAGGGTTCTGCCCCTACTCCCACAAATGTCTTTTCTGTTAAAACGGAGAATCTCAGAAGGTCAGAGCTGGAAAGATCTTTAGACATCATGGGGTCCAACACTCTCACTTGCCAGTAAAATCACTGAAGCCCAGAGAGGGGAAGGGACTTGCTTAAGGTCACACAGGCAGTTAGTGGGAAAGCCAAAACCCCAACCTCGTTCTGACCCCAAATCAGTGATTATTCCACACCCCAAATGATTGTTTGATTTGGGGGAATCTCTCTCAAAAGCAGAGTTTCTCAAACTTGTGTCATGTAGCAATAACTTTTAAAGGAATAAAATTCTCACAACTTTCTGGATAGATGGGACTTAAATTATTTTATTATAGACAAACATAATTAATTCTGCATTAAAGATCCTGAAAAATGTGCAAATTTAAAACTTCATTTAAATTCTTTTTTCTTACAGCTTGTATACAACTATAAAGCAAAACAAATTTTACCAAGTTAAATACAAACAAAACTTCAAACCAATGAAATTTAGATTAACAGTATTACTTGAAAAGTATGCATGATATTGTTTTGCTGAAATTAACTTTTTACTCATAAGTAAGTTAAGTAAATATGGTACTTTAAAAAACAATGACGTACTTATTCATATCCCCTTAGTTTCTTTGATGAGACTATTCCTCAATAAATGTTTGTGAATTTGCTTTGTATGAGGTTATAATTTGAGATATTTTGAGATATCAGAAAACCAAATTCTGAAGTCTCTTCAATTGTTAATCAATTGTTATTCTATCCTTGACACACATACTATCTGTCTTTCTACCTATCTCTATCTATCTATCTATCTATCTATCTATCTATCTATCTATCTATCATCTATCTATTTATACATTTCTAATTTTAAAGTAATTATACATGTTATAAAACATTCAAATGATACAGAAACATATAAAGTAAGAAATTAAGCAGGTTTATCATGTAAACATTACAAATATTGTATAACATTAGGTTATATAAATATTAGGTTTTTGTAACAAAGATCAAACCAACATAGGCTTAAAGAATGTAGAATCTTATTTCTCTCACATCAGAATCTACAAGTCAGCAATCCAGGGCTAATGTGGCGACTATGGCTCCATTTCTCTCATAGCTCTGTTATCCTCATTTCGTGGCTTCCATCTTGGTCTAAAATGGCCATTTCCGTAGACATCACAACATCCATATTCTAGCCGGCAAGAAGAAGGGAAGAAAGATGAGGTGGAGGGCATGATTTCTTCCTCTAAGGGCACAACCTGAAAGTTGCGTTTATCACTTGTGCTCACTGTCCACGACCAGGACTGACCTGGCCAAACCTAACCAGAAGGGAGGCTGGGAAATACAACAGCTGGGTAGCAATGCATCCAGCTAAAACTTTCATGTTATAGAATAGTGGTTTTGAAATCTGGCTACACAACAGAATCGTCTGGGAAACTGAAAAGGAGACAAAAAAGTATGCCCTCCCTCAAGACCAATTAAATCAGAATCTTTGGGTGCAGGGCTCAGGCTTCTGCTTTATAAAAAAGCTCCCTAGTGATTTTGATGCAGGTCAAGGCTGAGAACCACTGCAACAGAAGGAAGAACATTTAGAGGAGGGTAACTACCAACCTCTATCATACTCCCTTTCATTACTCCCAACTGAACCACTCACTCTGCCCCTCTCCACCCTGCTAACTTGTCATCCACTAGTTCAATCTGTGTTCTTCCAGACCTTTTTTTTTTTTATGAATTTACAAATAAACACATACACATATGCACATGTCTTAGCACTCAATAGCAACTCCAGAATTTCTATGTAGGTGGATATTGAGATAGTAATATTACTGGAAAAGTCTGAGCCTCTATATATGTCTGCATGTCACTTTATAGTAATTTAAGAACACACAAATTACCTATATTGAACAATGGGGAGATATGATGGAGAATTGAGGTTGTGGCAGAGCTAAAACCTACCTAAGCTATCTCTTGGTTCAGTCCATACGAGTGTTATATATTGAATTATTTATTTTTTTCCTGTGGTTTGAAATCCCATCTCTATTACATATTAAATTTCCATCTCTATGAAGATCTTTTTTAAAAAAACAAATCTCTATTCCGTTAGTTCAGATTGCTATTGCACACTGACACTTGCTCACTTTTTTACATTTAATAACTTCTCTCCTGTTTCCTGCCACCACCACCGCTCACCTCCACTGCAGGGTAAATATTTAAGATGTGTTGGTGATGCTGTGTGAAAGATCATGTATGAGGTATGGGAGGCTCTTAGTAAAGGTTTCATGTTCCACCTGAACTTTTTATGACAGTGAGAGTAAGAGCTTTTGTTCCGAAACACTATTTCCTCCTCGGCTACCACAGCCCTCCAGCCTCCTGCCATGACAGACTTTCCTGAGTTCTGCTCAGATAGAAAAGAATGTTTTTCTAACATCCCCGAAAGGCCATCACTCCAATGTTGTTCCCTGCTTCTTAGTGAACACACTACACTAGTGTTGAAGAAAGTTATAAGGCAGCAAAAAAGTAGTTTCTGCTTCGACTTGCAAATATTTTTAATCTCCTAAAAATAAACCATGAGCTGCAAATAGGCAGGCATGTTCCAGAACTGTGTTTCCTAAATTAGTTATTTCTGAGGAGATGAAGAATACATTTTGTTTTTCTGCTCAAGGCCACCTGCTTGTGATTCAATCTGTGATTCCATACTCTATCTTTTTGCCATTCCTTGTTTGTTTGGATGCAGGCATATTCCCTCAGAAAAATTGGAAAGGATTGTGCTTTGGAAATGAATTATGAATGAGATTCAAATCTTTGTGTTGAAGGGCTTGAATTTCTGCCATGTTTCTATTGGAACATGACTCTATTCTCTTCCTCATGTGTTTGAAATTCCTGGTTTCATGTGTTATCAAGTTAACTTAAATACACAGTCTCCACCCTCATGGAGCTAATAGTCAAGACATCAAGGGTAACTTTCTTTTTGATGAATTTTATTTTTAATTATAGCTGACATACGATATTATATTAGTTTCTGGTGTACAACATAATGATTAGACATTAAATATCTAATGAGTGTTAAATACCCTATAATGAGTATTAAAACAATTTCTAGCTTTTTGCTACAAAACAATGCAGCAGTGAAAATCTGTCTATCTATATTTATATTAGAAATAAGTATATCTTTGTGCATGTGTGTATAAAATAAATTCCAGAAGTTAAATCGTTGAAGCAAAGAATGTGCACACCTGTACTTTAATAGCTGTTACAGCCAAATGGCCCTCCAAGCAGTTGTTCCAGTTCATACTCTCAGTCACATAAAATGAGGACTCCTGTTTCCCCAACCCTCTGTGACTAGTGCGTTATCAATTTTTTTTTGTAGTTTCCAAATTTATTTGGAAACAGTCTAATTTCAGTGTACGTTTTTGGTTGTAAGTGAGATTGAATATCTTGTTATATAGTATAGAGACATTTGTATTTTCTGTGAAATGCCTGCTCATGTTCTTTATCATTTTTCTTTTGGGAAATTAGTGTATTTCTTATCAATTTGTGAAAATTCTTTATCTAGAAAATTAGCCCTTTGTCTATTACGTATCTTGGAAAGCTTTCTCTACTATTTTCTCTACTATCATTGAATTTGTTTATGATACTCTTGACAAACAGAAAGTTACAGTTTTATGTAGTCAAATTTAATGTTTTTATGATAAAAATATTTGAGATTATTTTTAAAATTCTGATTTAAAAAATATTTTATGGTTTCATTTATTTTGCATTTACTTAGGTGATCTATTTGGAATTTAGTAGGTGTGAGATAGGGGTTCAGTTTTTTTTCCAGCTGGCTTGCTAGCTGTCCCAACTTGCAATTCTTCCTCAATATAAACCCCTGCAGCAACATTTTCAAAACTGTAAAAGCTTCTTTATCTGATCTAAACAGATTAACTGTCTCTCTGGCCATTGTGCAAAACAAGTGTATTCAAAACCATTGTGCACAGACATTTAATTTGTGAGTGTAGAGTATGTAATCCAAGACAGAGCCTGACGATCCCTCCCTCTATGTTTACTTGGGAGGGGAAGGAGAGCCATTCATGCGGGCATCTGCAACCAGTCAAGGTAGCAAGTCTAAAACCAACCTGTAAATCACAGGTTTGAATGGAGTTTACAATACAGAGCCCAGATCGGGAGAGCAGGGGAACCAGGAAAACAGAAAAAACGTCCTAGCAGAGCCTTGCGGGGCCAGCCAGATAGCAGGTTCCAGGAGACATACAACCTGGGTGCTTGGGGAGGGCTGATCTTTGGAAAGGGCAAGGTTAGGGGAGGCTTCGCATTTCTGTCCTCTGCAAGCAGTCCCGTAGTAATTCTCCATCTGATGGTGAAATTCGAGCTCAGCTTTCACTTGCACAAGAGGGTGGGGCCGGGAAGTTTGATAGCCATAGAAGGTAGCCCAGGCCTTCCTTGGAGAAATGTGAACTGAAATATACTTTCCGAAAGAATTCGAGTTAATGTTGAGATAGCATTATCAGTTTATAAATAAAAATACATACCTCTACTAAATCAGACCTAAAAGTAACAATGAATAAATTGGTTAAGTTAGTTCATTTCTTCTTTATCAATGAGTATGAGGCACTGTGCTGAGTCCTGGGAGATAGAAGAATAAGATTCCTGCCTGCCAGGTGCTTATCTAGTTGGAGTGCAAGGAGGTGGGAGACACAGACAGCACAGTGGTGAGACTGAGGTCCTGTGAAAGTCCAGGAAAGACACAGAGCCAAGCAGTTCTTAACAGAGCCAGGTGATCAAGCTCTGGATCCTGTCTAAAGTCATTACTCAGTTTGCATCAGTTAAGCTAAGGTTTCCTTCAGAATTACAACGAATGCAACCCACTTCTCATCTCTGTGTTCTCTTTCTGCCAGGGATCTGAGCAGATCTAATGCCAGAGAGATTCTTAATCTGAGGTACAGGGATAGGTTTCAGAGGGTCTGTGAACCCCCTAAAATTGGTCACATATTATGTGTGTGTGCTTCTTTTCCAGGGGGTAGAGTCATATATTTCATTAGACTCTCAAAGGAGTCCATGACCCCAGAGAGCTTAAGAATCAGACTTAGATTTTTCTCAACCTAATTAAGGATTTTTAATCTTAAGAGCATCTTTTAAAACACCCTCATCAGACTCTAACGTAGAGCAGTGTGTGGGTACTAATACCTGGTCCCTTTAAGTCTCCGTCTGGTATCCTTCTTCCCGCTGCCACTCTCCCTTTGCAGAAACAAGAACAGTGCTGAGCGGCAGTCTCCTCCTTCCTGTCCTTATTTATTTTTATTTGGTAACCCCATACTTACCCACAATAACAATATAAGCAGCCCTGTAGTTAACTGTAATAATGTGATATTATCAAACAAATGGAAATTCACATTTCCAAGGCGTTCTCTCATGTTGCGATTCAGGTTCTTGGTTCAGAATGCTCAAATCTAAAAATCAGTTTCAAAATACATTTAGCGAACACTTTCTTTATGTAGGACATCGTGCTCCATGCTGAGGGAGACAGGAGGGGAGCAGGACATACAGATGAATTAAACCCAGTTCCCACCTTCACAGAGATGAGACATTTTAGGAAATGTGCAAAGTGCTGTGGGGACTCAGAAAAGAAGTAATTATTTCTTACCGGAGGGTGCAGGGAAGAAGGTCATGAAGACATTCTACCTGGGAAGTATTTCTTATCACTGAGGATGCTGTAGACTTTTACCCTCAGTAACATTACCCTCTGTTTCTGCACCTTTAAAATGAGCTGACACCTGATCAGAAACACCCAGAAAATAAGCCTAGGAGAAAAACTAGCCTTCATCACTGAATGACACAGCAGGAGAGTGGGAGCAACCAGCGTAAGAAAAGTTGCAGAACATACAGCATAAAGGAAATATAAAACATTATTTGAATCGATATGTGAACTTCTGAGAACTAGTATTAATAGAAAATCTTTGTCATCATTACTGTGATATTATAATTTAAAAAATCTGGCTTTAAAACAACCCGAGGCAACATGCATATTTTTCTAAACGTCAAGAAAAAAAAATTATTTCGCTAGAAATATTTATAGGCTGTGAGGGCTTTTCTAAAATGTAGATTGAGGAGTGTGTGTATGTACATTTTTTTCTTACTAGAGCGTACATAATCAAGCATTTATTTACTGGTATGAGTCATAACTGAGATTGCTATAGTGTTTTTAGACTAAGGCTTAAAAAGCAATTCCACATTCATTATAAAACCGGTACGGTGCATTGGCATGGGCTAATGTATTTTCTTACTCTCTGTTCTTAGGATGAACCAGCACCTGCCAAATTTTTGAGACAGCTCACGGCTTAGAGGAAGGCTCATCTAAATAAAGGCCGGCTAAAGTGACATTGCAGGGATTTAATCCCTCTCTGGCTGCCCGTGTGACCAGAAGGCTGATTTGCAGGTTTCTTCTTTCCTGGGGTCCAGATTATTAGGTCTCTGTAGCCCTGTAACTTGCCAGCAAGAGAAGTGCAAAATGAAGAGGGTCCGAGATAAGCGCCAGCAGCAGGGACCTGGGGGCATCGGCCACATTTTCGCACAGCAAAGTGAAAGATCCTCTGGCCCTCGAAGGAAATAGCAAACTGGAACCTTTGTCCTGGGCCACAGCCACCTACCAGAGCGCATCAGACTGCACCGCCAGCCAGAAAGTTCCTGGAGCCTGATCAGGGAAGTGACTGTGGTAACTGAATGTGTGACCAATTGCACAGTTAGAGCTGGGAAGTTCAACACGAAGGAAGTGTGAAACGTCTCGGGTGAGGCGGGCAGCTTTTGGTTGGGCTGGGTAGGCTCTGCTGGCCCGTTTGCCTCTGCCCTCCTCCGACTTCCGCAGGCCAGCTCTCACGGACACGGGCCTCTGTCCGTCCTCACCTCCCATCTCCCACCCACTGGGCCTCTTCCGCTCCTTCCCAACCCACCCTTGATCGGCGCCTCTTGGCTGAGATGTAGACGGGAGGCTGCGGTGACAATGACTGCAGTGTATGTGAATGGAGGCGGCCTGGTGAACCCCCACTACGCCAGGTGGGGTTGGCGGGACAGCGTGGAAAGTGGCTGTCAGACGGAGTGCAGCAAGGAGGAGGAGGAGGGGCAGGCTCGCCAGCTGACCCCTTTTGAGAAGCTGACACAGGACATGTCCCAAGATGAGAAGGTGGTGAGAGAGATCACGCTGGGGAAACGGATCGGTTTCTACCGAATCCGAGGGGAAATCGGAAGCGGGAACTTCTCACAAGTCAAGCTTGGGATTCACTCCTTAACCAAAGGTAGGATACGACCTCCCAAGGATGACCCCGCGTGGTATCGGAACCTTGTTTGTGGGTGGGATAGGCGTCCAGGGCCAAGGAAGCAAGTAAAGCATTGTCACTGAACCCCTGCTAAGCACAAGCCCGGTGCCAGCCGCTGTCCGTTGTTATCACAGTTAACTGTCACGGTAATGGTGTAAAGTCAATGTTTTTCTTTCTACTGTACAGATAGGGAAACTAAGATCCAGAGAAGTTACCCGTGGCTTCAGCGTTTAATCTTAGATTGATTCCGACATTCCAAAACTCTCCCACTATACCATGTGGATGAATCCACTCAAACATTGAGGGGCATCTGTCCTCCTTCACTTGGAGAAATGAAGCAGAGTGTGGCTTGGTTTCATTTTTTGGCAACCTCTTATTCCAGGGCAACTCATATTGCAAGTCCTTATAACTTTTGTTTGTATTCGTGGGTCATTACCAATGACACAGAATGGCCCAGGAGACCTCTTGGATCACCACTGTTGGTGGATGTTAGGGTCCAGTCTCTCCTCCTTACCCGAGGATGCAACTACATTTGGGGGAACGGGATTTGATCTCAGAACCTTCTCTTCTTTAAGTCTACTCTGTACTAGTTCTCAGTGTTGCTTGGTTCCTTGCTCTCCCAAAGAGCTGTGGTTGCTTGGCTACCGGTCACTCTGGATTCTAGACCAGAGGTGCCCACCACTGTGGCCTCAGGGAGGAACTGTGCAGGGAGCCCAGCAGCTCCATGCTGCCCCAACCCAGTGTGGGCACTTCCCCGAGTTACCTCTAACTTGGCTGAAGCCTGGAGACTTACCATAAGGGAGTTACAAGACAGAAAAGAAATGCTTGCAACTCAATCGAATTTACCAACATGGTAAAGCCCATGGGCTCTACCGTCTCCCTGAGGGTCACATACTGACATTTTCTCCACTGGGATCCAGCCTGCCACCATGTCTCCAAAGTCACTCTTCTTCTCCAACCCCCAATCCCATGTCTCTCCCATTCTTATGTTGGGCCTCTGTAGAAAAAGCACCATAACCCCCATACACATACACACGTGTGTGTGCGCACACACATCCCAAGTCTCTGGAGCTCCGAGTCCCCTTCGATGTTGCTCTGATCCCAAGTGTCTGGGTTCATGGCTTCATGTCTCGGCCACTCAACTTACTTACCTGTAAACTACAGTCCTCCTGTGAGCCTCCGGTTCCTCACTTATAACATGCAGCAAGTCATAGCGCTTATTTTACTTGTAAAAGTAGATCTAGTGCTGTAGGTCACGTCTAGTTGGGACGGAGGTTGCTTTTCACTGGTCTAGAGCAAGAATGAAAGACAAAAGACCAAACATATGGGGAGATAAGAGGCCAGAAATTGAGACGGAAAACATGATTAGGAAGGCGAAGAGAAGTTGGACAAAGGAATTCTGGGAGAAGGATTCGGAGAGGGGGGAGTGTCCAGTGCAGCAAAGAAGTCACAGAGGCAAAAGTCTGAGCAGAGCCTGCTGGATGTGGCCAACTCTGAGCTGTTTCCTGAGCGGGTTTAGATGTGAGAATCTAGTGCAGAAGAAGCAGGGTGGGCCGGCGGGAAACACATGGACTCCAGAAGCAGACAAGTTTGTTTCAAATCCTTATTCAGTCACTTATTAGACATCTGACTTTGTGCATATTATTTAGCTTCTTCGGTCCTCAGTGACTTCAGTTATAAAATGGAGATAATGATTCTTATTTTAGAATTGTTGGGAGCATTAGAAATAACATATATGAAGTACATGACACATAGTAACCACTCAATAAATTGTAGCTATCATTCGTACAACTCTATTTTTTATTTAAATAAACTTATTTTAAAAAGACATTTAATATTATTAAAATAAGGAAAACCAACATCACTTGCACTATGAATAGACGGTAATGAAAAAAATCGAGAGTAATGACAAAAATAAATACAATGCAAACAAATTAAAATGTTTATTTATTTATTTATTTATTTATTTATTTATTTATTTTCCCAGCTTTATTGAGATATAATTGATATATAATATTGTATAAATTTAAGGTGTACAATGTAGTGATTTTATATATTGTAAAATAATTACAGTAAGTTTATTTGACATATCCATTACCTCACATAGTTGCAGTTTTTTGGTGTATGATGAAAAAATTCTTAATCTGCTCTCTTAGCAATTTTTAAAAAGTTTTAAGGAAAATTACCAAGTAATAGAAAGTAGGTTAAAACATGCCAACGACCAGTCTGAAGCCTTCTCTTTGCCTTAATTATGGGAACTAGAACTAAAGGGGAACTAATGTGGGAATAACATTTTTATGCTGCGAACCAGTGTTATTTAAGGCTGTTTTCATGCACTAAAATCATTTTGTGCCCCTTGAGTTTTAAAGGTTCCACTTTGGGAAACACCTCATCTAGTCCTCCTGCATTTTATAAATGAGAAAATGGAAGCCCAGAAGTGGCTGTCCCCAGATGGCTGCAGAGACAGGTCTAGAGCTCAGTGTCCTTTCACTCCACCTAGCTGCCTCTGGATTTGGGTCCAGTGCAGAGGACACATCTCTTCCATCCCCGGCCTGGATCAGCCAGCCGAAAGGGGACCACTGCCTTCTCCAACACCGGACCCCAGGCAGACTCAGGCCTGCTCGTAGGCCACTCTTCTCTCTTGTGGCAATACTCCCAAGGATGGCCCTGCCCTCGAAATGCATGCAAAAGGTCCAAGGAGACAGGAAACAATTATGGAGTGAGAGCGTATACACCCAAGACTCAGAGAAGGGCTCTTCTTGCTGCCTATTTCCCACCTGTCCGTCTCCCTGTTCAGTGTCTAAGATGGATCTGCCAACGTGTCTTTAAGCAGCAGAAGGTAGTGCAATATTGTGGAAAGATATTGGCTTTGGAGTCAGCCAGACCTGAATGAAGTTCTAATTCTTTTTTTTTCTAGCTGTGTGACCCGAGCAAGTTATTTTACCATTCTGTGCCTCAGTTTCCTCACGTATAATTGAGGAAACTATGTCAGCTATATAGGATTGCTAAGAGGAGCAAAATGTAACATATTGAATATCTATCACGTGCCTAGACAGAGCATGTAATATTCATTAAATGCTATTATTAGTCTGCTTTCAAAGAAGTCTAGGTCTTGGGGCTAAGTCACATGCCATTTCGTTCATGGAACAGAAGTCTACTCAAATTAGTTCACATTGAAAGGGGTGTATTGTGTTCAGGGGAATACTGTGGATCCAGAGCCAGATTTCAAGATGTTACCGTCTTTGCCCCTTCTTTGGCCTTGATGAATGTATTCCATCTTCATACTTCTTTCCGCTGAGCGGCTTTTTCGGCTCAGTTAGAAGGTACGTGGACAAGAATGGTTGTTGCCAGTCCCTCATCTCCATAATCTCTCAGCTTTCTTGCCTGTCTCCATCCCACTAGCTTCATTCTATTTGTCAGATTTTAAAGAGAGAGACTATGATTGCCCACTGGCCAGCCAATGTTGGGCTACCTTTGAGTCAAGGGCATGCCTGTGTCAAGTCAGCTGCAGTCCTGAGGGTCACATGGCCCCTCGACTTTCTCAGCAGACCCTAAGTTCCCAAGAAGTGTCTCTGAGAAGGGAAGAGGAACAAGAACAGCAATTGGTATTTTATAGTGACTTTCTTCTTGAATTCCACAGGTTTCTTGTCTGTTGTATTACAAAATTAAGTTAATTCTAGTCTCTTGAGTTTTGGAGAATGCAACATTTTCCTGCTATGCAGTTGGGGACTTCGGTGACCTCATTGACATGCTCTCCTCACTCCTAACCTACCACAGAGTCGCTCTATTATCAAAGGTACAAATCACCCCCTAGCTATGGGATAGTATGTTCCAAAGGGGAGGAAGGCCAAAAGCATAGGCAGTGGGAAAATCAGTTCAACAAACAATTTAAAATAAGGCAGAAAAGGTAATGGCAGGTAACTGAGCACATTCGACTGATGCAACAGAAAAAAGAATCCCTAACCTCGCCTCCTGATTCGTAGGCCCATCCCATACTGGCATAGTCCCAGTACCATGCCTCATCTCTCTTCTGGGGTTCTATCCTTCAGGGAGCCCTCTAGTCAAGGAAAGAGGAGGGAAATGAGAACGAAAGGACCTGAGAAGTGTGAAGGAGGGGAAAACCCAGAAGCAAACTGATGAGAGGGGATGAAGAAAGAGATGGCAGTTCAGATATTGGAAAACAGAATCTCGGGGGAGGATGATAGAGTCGAGACCGGAAGACTGTGACTCGTAAAAGGAGAGAGGACATTTGGCTCCCCTGAGCTAGCTGGCATGGAAAGAAAGGGAGAACATTCCTCTAAAACCTTTACCTCTAAAAGAGGAAGGAGATGTATCAGCGAGCGGTGTAAAAGGCTTGCCAGAAATTTCACATCCCCCATCCCATTGCCAGGTCACGTCAGACTAGGTAATATGCATAGTGATTTGTATAAATACGATACCCATACAAAGCCAACTTGCCCAGAATTGTCATCAGGTTTTCTAGGAAATATGGACAGTCTGGATAAGAAAAGGCAGGAGATTCCCAGGAGAGCAGAGGGTTTCAGTGCCAGGAGCAGCTCCTAGGACAGTAGTTTTTAGAAAGGTGCCACCTGCTTTGGTCTCTAGAAAGAAGGCTCTAATACAGGCCCCTGCCGGCCAGAGTTTATTTTTATAGCTAACATCTTAGATTCCCTTGGGCCTTGTAAGCTGAAGCTATCATGCGTCCTCTTTAAGGCTGATTAAAAATTTCTCAAAAGAGATGATGCACTCGGCTTCTGAATATTTTATGTCCCATCTGTAGTCGCAAATAAAAGTATCAGAGGCAAGTGGTGCTCGTCTGTTTTTCTGCTGCTGCCCTTCCTGACCTCTTCTTCCCTGCTCTTCCTCTCTATTACTCTCGTCTCATGTTTCCAGAACCCTTTCTCCTTCTCTCTCTATTTATTTATCAGTTCATTTATTCCTCCTTTTAAAAATATAATAAACACTCCTGTGTCCGTACTTTGCTATGGGACTTATGAAGATGAATGAGATACAGTTCCATCCTCATAGGGACTCACAGTCCGTAACAAAGAGAAACAGGAAACAATCGATAAGTTCTGCCACCAAGTAAGGCACAAAGGGTGCTCTCGATTGTGCCCAAACCCTTCAGGAAAGGGTCTGTCGACTAGGAAAGGCTTCTGTTGGGGTTTGAGATTTGAAATTATGCAGGACACAGGAGAAAGGGAATTCCAGGCAGAGAGAGAAGATGCAAAGTACATGGAGGTGTGAACCAGTGTCGGGGGGTATTTGGAGATTTAAAAGTAACTCAGGCTGGAGCCTGGGATGCACCCAGAGAAGTGGGAGATACGGGTGATGTAGTCAGGGGCTAGATTATGGAGATTCTTCTTGCATATTTAGATATTGTGATTTTGGTATTGGGGAGCCATTGAAGAGCTTAAAGCAAGCAATTAGTACAAGAGTAAAGATTTGGAAGCACTGACCTGGGGTACATGGAGGTCAAGAGAAAGTATAAATGAGATAATGATCCTTATCTTAGAATCAAGATTCTTAGTGTCTCGTGACCAAGACACCCAAGACTTTCACCATACCCTTAACAAATCCAGGGTATGGTGAAAGTCTTGGGTGTCTTGACCACAAGTTCCTAGGTGCCAGACATTGTATTATATTGATTTTTGGAGTCCCCCCCCCCACCCCAAAGCATTATAAAGAATAAACATTCCACAGATACTTGGTGAATTAAGTTAGTATTCTAACTTCTCATGAAAATCCAGTATTGGTAGGGAAAACATATGCATGGCAGTAGTCTCCGGTAGGTTCTCTATGCTATAATCTCCTGGGAAGAAAGGACAGGGAACTAGCTCAGGCTCTAGTAAAGCTTAATAGAGAAGGCCTCTCTGATTTAAAAAAAAGTGATCCCTCCTCTTGAACACATTCATTAAAACAGCAATTAAAAATTGTGTTTTCTTATTTTAAAAACAGTAAGTGACTTTTGTGAATCTTAAAAATAAGTCCAATATTAGAAATATGATAACCAAAAAAAAGTTCATTGCAATGTTATTTATAGTGCAAAGGATTAGAAATAATTTATGTGCTCCAGCAATATAGGAATGGCCAAGTAAATTAAAGCATACACACTAGATGGAAGGTTTGAACAGCCATTAAAAGTCATGATTATGGAGAGCGTGTGATAGCATGGAAGATGTGTGAGACATGATAGTAAATGAAAAAGTAAGGTACGAATTGAGTGTGTACTTGTCCTGGCTTCTCGAGAGGATTAAATGAGATCATTCAACAAATATTTGTTTCTTACACATTGTGCAACAAGCACTCTTCTAGGGACTGGAGATACAGCAGTGAATAATAATAGTCTCTGCCCTGTGGAGCTTACTATAGTCTAGTGGGGAGAGAGAGACAAAAGTAAGTGACTAAAACATTCATTATGTTATTTAGTGATAAGAGGAAAAATAGAGCAGGAAGGGGGACATGGAGCATTGAGGGCTGTAATTTTAGGTAAGCTGGCCAGAGACAGCCTTACTGAGAAAGTGATAATTAAACTGAAAGAAATGAGACAGCTGGCTATGGATGCATATGGGGAAAGCAGTCAGGCGGAGGGAACAGCAAACGTAAGAGTGCCAAGGTGGGAGTGTGCCTGTTGTTCTCTAGAAATGGCCATGGGGGATGAGGGCAGAGAGTAGCAGGGACCAGATCAGGTAGGCCCAATATGTCATAGTAAGGACTTTGGCTTTTCCTAGGAGTGAAACCAGAGCCTGCGGAGGGAGCAGAGAAGTGACATGACCTGGTTTATGAGTTAATAGGATCACCCTGGCTGCTCTCTTGAAAATAGACTACAAGAGTTCAAAGGCAGAAAAAGAGAGATCAAATAGGAGCCTATTGCAATAATAGAGGCAAGAGGTAATGGTGGCTGGGACCAGGAAGGTAGCAGTGGAATGCTGACAAGTGGCTGGACTGGCTATATTTAGAAGGGAGAGAGAACAGAATTTGCTGATAGATTGAAAATGGAGTGTAAAAGAGAAGAGTCGAATACTCAAGTTTTTTGTTCTGCACAGTGGCAAGAATAGAATTTCCATTTAGTGAAGCTGGGAAGACTGTAGCAGAAGCGGGTTTGGGGTGTGGGGAGAGCAAGTGCTCAGTGTTGCATATGTTATGTTGGATATGCCTATTACACATCTGTTATATATACATGGCAGATGCTATCGGTGCCTCACCCAGTCTCCTTGGGTCTTACCATTTCAGTTGCATGCAGGCCTGACCTTCAAATGCCAGTTTCTCCATCTCTTTACTGCTGGGCTTTCACTTCCTGCATGCATGGGAGGCCAGAAATCCAGGGGAACTAACACCCCCCAAGAGCAGCCAGCAACCAGTTACTGACAATAGTCTATGTGTAAGTACCCCGGCTCTAGCTCATCTCACGATACAGCTCTCAGCGGGACTAAGTGGTAACTTACTCAGTAACACACCCTTTATTGTCCACCTTTCCTTTGCTGTCTCACTTCCTCATTCTTCTACCACTGTTTCCTGGTGTCACCTCCTTCATAACCTACTTGCAATTGAAGCTCTGCCTCCGGATCTGCTTCTGGCAGAACCCAAAGTAAGACAAGCAAGGGGAGCGGTCGTATAGGCAGGTGTATTTATGCATCTGGAGTCACTAAAGAATAATCATAGAGAAGAGGTCCAAGGACTAAGCTTTCAGGTGTCCAACATTTAGAGGCAACAGGGATGAAAAGGACACAGCAAAAGAGCCATCAAAGCGGCAAGGGGTAGGAGAAAAATCAGGTGTGTGTTGTCCCAGAAACCAAGTGGTAAAGGTGTTTCAAGGAGGAGGGATGAAGCCGAAGAACTGACTGTTGGTTTTAGCAACTTGGAGGTCGTTGGTGGCTCCAAGTGGTCTCCCTACCATACCCTAGGGGGTGCCTGAGATGATTCACTGGGATGAGGGAAGAAAATATTAGCATTTCCATTTATATTTATTTGTAATTATGTCTTTTCAATTTCTATGATTATGTGTATTAGCATTAAAGCATTTAATTTATAAGTAAATATACATATATTAGAGTAGCACTTGAAAACATTTTATCGATAAAGGAAGCCAATTAAAGACCATTACCCTAAGGCATCAGGGTCTTTCCTGCCTCAAGATCTTCTTTCCTACACATTCCTAGTCTAAGAACCTCCCCTTAATGCCGCTCCTCTGCTTTCCTCTAGCTAACACTTACCGAGACTCTGGGGAAAATGTTAAAATCTTCCCTGACCTCCAGTCTAAGCCTATATCCCCTAGTCATCCCACACGCTTCCCCTCTGAGCCGCTGTGCTGGGATCTTCCGACTGCCCCACTCCTCATCCCGCATTCCGTCCCAGACAACGTGGAGTCTCCTTAGTCCTCTGGTCTGTAGGGAGCCCTTGCAGGGGATCATAGGAAGAAGAGGGAGGGCCGGACATCTGTTCCCCCAGCCCCTCACTGTAAGGTTGACGCAGGCTGGCCATGTGTCTGGAAGGAAGGTTTTAGCTCCCCTCAAGGCGGCTTTTGCTACACAACACTGTCGAGGTTCTAATAGCCGCTCTCTCCCCTTGTCCCCTTGGTCCTGCGTAGACATATTTGCTTGGTCCATTCTAGGTTTAAAAATTTGAATTAGTTGCTGACAATTAATAATTGGAAGATTTGCATAAAAATTCAGATGTTTGGCTTCTCTGGAAAAAAAAAAAATCAAATTTGACAGCACCGAGCCTACATTCCAAATGGGACCAATCTGGCATTGAGCAGCAGCTGCCCCTTTGCACTGGGGCACATACTCCTCAGGATTCCACAGTCCCCACTGCTCCCTATTGGCTTACAATAAGCTTGCCACCCACTTAGCACCCTGTCCTCTAGAGACATTCGAGTGCGTACGTCCTGGGTTAAGAGATGTGTTGCCCACGAGGTGGGACCTGTGTCAGACTCTTCACCAGACTGACCTCTCAAGTCTGTGTACTTCTCTCGCTCTCCCCCGCCACCAGCAAGAGCTCTTCCCTCTGGGATGGCTATTGTCACCTGTGAAACCACGGCCCCCCTCTCAGGCTTGTTCCTCCTCTGTCCATTTCCCACACTGCAGCCAGAGTATTCATTCCAAATGGAAATCAGGTTATGACACTCTCCCTTAAATCCTTGTAATGTCTTTCCACTGCCCTCAGGATAAAGGCTACATTTCTTAACACAGCCACCGAGCCTCTGGACTATCTGACTCCCGCCCACGACTCTAGGCTGATTTAGGGCTACGCGCCCTCTTTCTGTGTGTCCAGCATGATGGGGGTACTCTCAGGTCCTCGAACACACACGCCGTTCCCACGGCCAAGTGTGGGGTCCCCCTCCTCACGTTCTGGTCAGACTTAAGTGTCCTTTCTTGAGGAGGCCTTTCTGGTCTCCCATCTGTTCCCCTTCCTAACCTGTGCCACACTTGTACTAGGGCCTTTTTTCAAAGTCTCTTTCTCACTGGACTGTAGGAACAGTTTCTGTTTTTGTTGTTGTTGCCTGGTGCACAGTAGGGACTCACTGAACATTTGTTGGAAGAGAGCCAGTCCTTCATGGAGCAGCAGTTTCTACCACTTTGGAATGCCAGGGCTTTTTAAACGTTGTATATGATTATGCGTGTATGTTATGAGACGTGGATATAATCTGATTTAACACAAAGTGGAGGGTACAGGTCTGGACTAGAGCGAGGCCATCCAGGGATAGCCTTTGCTAAGAACCACTCAAATATGAACTTTTAAAAAGTGAAGTAAAACTAGGACTGTGCTAAAGGGAGGTTTGCGAGAGCAGCCTGAACTGCACAATGACCTGATCCTGAGCACTCATAATGTGGGGAGCCGTGTGCAGCTGCCACGTGGCTGAGGGGCAGAGGAGAGGGACATGCACTTTGCTGGAAGTCTGGGCCAGCGCTGGGCGAGGACCGAGGAGCGGCGGTGGCCTCTTCTCCAGACGATCTACCAGATTGAAGGATGGAATTCATTATTCTTGCCTTTAAAAGAACAGCTCATGCAATAGGCTACACAAAATCAGATGTTTCTGTTTCAGGTAACATGGTGCTGGTGGTCCATTGCTGGGGCCCACGACCCACTGACATGACAGCCCTGAGGGCCCTGCTCAGTTCTGGCTCACCTCGTCCTTCTCCAGCATCGCCTCCCCCAGAGCAAGTGTGGCTGTATCAGACCCCAGTGCACCCTGCCTCTTTCCATTCTAGGAGCCCTAATGTACCTGCTGTAATACACCAATAACACGCCTATTATAAACTAGCGGCGGTCTATTTTCATGCCGGTAACTACTGTGCCCAAGTTCTTCAAAGCAATTGTTTTGCAAGTAGGTCGAACAGATGCCCTGCGGTCTTGTTCTCCCCGTTTACTTGCCTAGAAAATCCTTTTTATCTACTGGAAAGCCTGGTTCAGTATGAACCAAAAAATGAATGAAGTTTTGCTTTGGAGTAGAGATTCATTCATTTTCAAACATTAACTATTTTTATTACACAATTAATCTATATTAACTGTATAATTAGATTATATAATTAATTGGAGGAAAGTTAGAATATATAGATAAGCAAGAAAAATTTAAAGGAAAACTGTCTCTGAGCCCGCTATTAATAAAATAATTATTCTAAACATTTTGGTGAATATCTCACCAGATTTTTTTCTATGCAAATGTATGTTTGTACTTTCCTCACTTGTTCCATATTGAACATCTTTTCATGTCAATAAATAAAGATCAACATCATTATTTTGATAGCTGTATGGTGTACCATCTCTCTTTCTGTTCTCAATATCGCAGAAGTCCTGTTACCCACACAATCTTGTACATGTGTCAGGTGATTTCTTTAATATTAAATTGCCAAAAGTGAGTCTATGGCCACGCTACCCTGAGCTCAGAAGCTAAGCAGGGTCGGACCTGGTTAGTACTTGGATGGGAGACCACCTAGGAAGACCAGGTGCTGTAGGCGTAAAAAAAAAAAAAAAATAAGAGATTGTAAGCTGACAAGGTCCTTGCAATCTGTGAGGTCAACCAAGGGTTGCTTCACCTAAAAATAAATAAATAAATAAATAAATAGCTAGCCCAAAGTGAAATGGTTGGGTCAAAGGGTGCCACCACTTTTAAGGCCTTCAATACAAAAATGTCAAACTATAGTCCAGAACCATTATGCCCATGTGCTCCCACTGACAACGCATTACAGTGCCGGCCTCCTTATGCCCTCGCCAACACTCCACACACTGAGTACTGTGCATCCAAGTAAAACATAGCCTACACGAGGAAGAGGGTACGAGGAGGAGACTAACAAGGAGTCAACATTTAGAGGCCAGTGTGCTGAGATGGTAGTACAGAGAATACCCCAAACCTGGATGCCATGATCTGCCTAGGACAGGTGTCATAGAAGGCTTCCTGGAAGAAGTTGGTTCTGAGCCTAGCCTTGAGGGGCCATCAGGAATTAACCGAGTCAAGAACAGGGAAGGGGACATGAACCAGATAGAAGAAATGATCCAGGTAGAAGAAAAGTCCTAGGCATGAATGTTCAGCCCCTTTTCAGGGAACAACAAAACCTTCTGCAACAATTGGACTGAAGCTGTGCATGGGGAGGTGAGGATGGTGACCTAGAGTGATGGATGATGAGATTCAGGAGATGGGCAGAGTCTGATCAAGAGGGGCATTCTCAGCCAAGCAAAGGAGCTTTAACTTATCCAGAAAACTGGATAAAGATCATCGCACTGAAACCTCCTGGGGAGGCAGGCGTTGGCATCAACACCTGTGTGTGGAAGACACACCGATGATCAGGGATGAATGTTGATGTTGAACTCAAGAACTTTGCTCTCTGTCATCACCGTTGATAAGCTCTGTGAGCACGGGAACTGCCCTTTAACCTCTGTGTCTAGTAAAATAAAGGGGCAGATCTAGGTCCCTTCCAGTTCGAAATTTCTATGAGCCTGTGAACACTGGCATAACCTTTGACCTTTTTTTTTTCCCCCCCTAGAAAAAGTGGCCATTAAGATCCTGGACAAGACCAAGTTAGACCAGAAAACCCAACGGCTACTATCCCGCGAAATCTCCAGCATGGAAAAACTGCATCACCCCAACATCATCCGCCTTTACGAGGTCGTGGAGACCCTATCCAAACTCCACTTGGTGATGGAATATGCAGGCGGTGGGGAGCTCTTCGGGAAAATTAGCACTGAGGGGAAGCTCTCAGAACCAGAAAGCAAACTCATCTTTTCCCAGATCGTGTCTGCCGTGAAGCACATGGTGAGTGGGCCCGAGTCTTTCTCTTATTCTACTCACGATGGGAGCATGGGGCTTTAGTTTTCCATCATCCAAGTGTCCAGAGACAGAAGCCTGTGAGAGTCAGAATCCTGACTGGGATCATGCTCCTTGCTGCTCAGGCAATGCCCAAGGATCCCCATTTACAGGGCAGCCTCCTGGCTTCGGAGGAAGTTGGGAGGAGTCACTCTGGGCAGCTGGATGACCACCACCACACACTCCCTGGCCACACCCACTTCTCACCTTCCATTACCTGAAGAAATGGCTCCTCGTTGCTTCTTGGCCTTGCCTTCCTAACTCTGTGTTGAGAATGCCCTCTCCCCTCTTCACACCTCTCCTATTCCAAATCCTATTCACACTTCATGACCCAGCTCAGTTCTGTCTCTTTTCTCTGAAACGTTTTTCCACCCCACTTCAGCGCACATGGATCTTCTTGACTTTGGCGAACATCTCAAGCTCTTGCTGCCTCTGTGCTCAGCAGATTAACACTTGATTATGTCATTCTTATTTTAGTTCTGCAATTATTTCTTTAAATAAATCTGGACCCCTGGAGCACACTCCCTGGTTCCTTTAAGAACTGGTTCTTCTGCCTCCTTTCTATCGCTGCCCTTATGCTGGGCACACAGGAGGAACTTGACTTACATACCTGACTACCACTTTTATGACTCTGTTAGTGCAGAAGTTTGAGCTACCCTCTTTACCCAGATCTCAGTCCAACGGACAGAAAAAAGACACTTGCGTGGAGTCTATATTAGTTGAGAGGCCGTTTCCAGATTACTCCTTTGCCTGGTCGTTGTGGGTCAAGGACTGGGATCAATGACTTCCTGGATAAATTATTAGCAGGGGAATTAGTAAGCTGGGGAACCCAAGATAGTGGGGTGGGGGGAGTCTAAGAGGGTAAAAAAGAAGTGAGCAAGAGAGAAGAACCTGGTTGTAATGGTGGTGAGTGTTTTAGGCCTGTAGTACTTACCACCGTGAGTTGTCAATTTAAGTGGCCTGTACTGCGGTTATCTTTATCAGGGTCAGGGTCAAGCCAGATTCATATCATGCAATAGAACAGGTGGAAAAACAATCTTTCATATTCTAGTTGGAAAAGAAATCTGGTGAGAGACCAGAAGAGAACCCAGCAGTAGAGAGTGCAGATCGAGTCCTCTGCAGCTCTGTCCATGACATTTCTCACAGCTCTCTGGTCTCTGAAAAGAGGGAGGGTAAATCATAGACATAGTTCCAGATTTTACTGAGTGTGTTTACTGTGAGCCAGGACCATGCTGAGCATTGCAGATACAGCATCACATATAGTTCTCAGAACAACTTTATGAGGTTCCTATCAGTATCCCATTTTACAAAGAAGAAAACTGACAGTCACAATACGCATGGCATCGTTGAACCTAGAATTAACCAGTTGCCAGGCTCCAAACCCTGGATTATTATCACAGGAGGCCCTTGGGGAAAAGTAACATTACGCCGTTTCCCCCAGAGCCCTTGGGACTGAACAAGTCAAGGGGCCTCAAGATTTTTTGTCTGGTTTCAGAATGCAAGGGTGGGGGTGGGGGCATGTGCTCACAACCCACAGTGGGACCTGCTACTAGGAGCTTGTCAAACATAACCTCCTCCCTTCTACTGAATTCTATGAAGGAGCCTACCCCAAGGAGCATGGTTGGAAAGGTGGCAGAGGGCCCCAAGCCTTCTTGATGTTGGCCCTTGTCAAGAGATTGCTGAGCCAGAAAAATCCGTCTATGGCCTCAAAAATGAAGGATTACTGTTTCATTGTGTTTCAGAACATGTAGTTTCATAAGATCTGGCATTATTCCTGAGTTCACACGTGCGAGACAGACTCCAATTCTTAATCCACGGAAGAATAAGACCTGTCATCTCTTTGGGGCATGTGGGTGTTGTGTGTGGCAAAAAGTTATGACCGGGCAGCTCTCGAGGTTTGCTGACATGATTAATCAGCATTGAATTTCTGTTATTATGCCATCACACTGTTTCAAAGCAACTGATGCATTTTTTTTATGTTGATATTTTACTTTGGAAATGATTATTTTCTCCTATGTCTTCTTCCACAGCATGAAAATCAAATTATTCATAGAGACCTGAAAGCAGAAAATGTATTCTATACTAGTAATACTTGTGTGAAAGTGGGTGATTTTGGATTCAGCACAGTGAGTAAAAAAGGTGAAATGCTGAACACTTTTTGTGGGTCTCCTCCCTACGCTGCACCTGAACTTTTCCGAGACGAGCACTACGTCGGCGTGTATGTGGACATCTGGGCCTTGGGGGTGCTTCTGTACTTCATGGTGACTGGCACCATGCCATTTCGGGCAGAGACTGTGGCCAAACTGAAGAAGAGCATCCTTGAGGGCACCTACAGCGTGCCTCCATATGTGTCCGAGCCCTGCCTCCGACTCATCCGGGGCGTCCTTCAGCCCATACCCACTGAGAGGTATGGGGTTGACTCCATCATGAACAATGAATGGATGCAAGGGGTGCCATATCCCACCCCTCTGGAACCTTTTCAACTGGATCCGAAACATTTGTCAGAAACCAGCACCCTCAAAGAAGAAGAAAATGAAGTCAAAAGCACTTTAGAACATTTGGGTATTACAGAAGAGCATATTCGAAACAACCAAGGGAGAGATGCCCGAAGCTCCATCACAGGGGTCTATCGAATTATTTTACACAGAGTCCAAAGGAAAAAGGCTTTGGAAAGTGTCCCAATAATGATACTGCCAGAGCCTAAAGAAAGGGACCTAAAGAAAGGGTCCCGTGTCTACAGAGGCATAAGACACACGTCCAAATTTTGTTCAATTTTATAAATTGCACTAGACTGTTGGTAATTAACCAAGATCATTGTTGCTGCTTTTAATTTTTTTCACAGACAACTTGGTGGAGACATTTTTTGTAATTTTTAAATAAATTTAAGTTTAAGGTATGCATCCCCCCGCCCCCGAAAAAGTTCTCTTAGCTCAGATTCTGGCTTGATTTGCGAACTTCTCTTGTTCTCAAACTCTAGCATTCATTCATTTAATCAAGAAGTATTTATTCAGTGGCTGCTGTTCCAGGCACTGTTTAAGGTGCTGAGGAAAAAGCAAAGAATTAAAAAAGGCCAGGTTCTTCCTGTCTTGTGCAGAATATTCTAGTGCTGGACAGAGGCACTAAAAAAATTAAAAAAAAAAATATTAGTGATAGATGCTACGCACAGAATTCAAATGGGATGATCTGATATTAGAAGCTCGCTACGTTGTATCAGATCATTGGAGAAGGTCACTTTGAGTAGATGGCAATCTGAGATCTGAATAAGAAGCAGGCCAAGAGCATACCAGGCAGCTAGGGGTTTTAGACAGGTTTTAGACAGCTAAGGGTTCTTCCTAAATGGAGCTCAAGACAAAGCCTTCCGTGTAGAGTTGTTATTTGGAAAGTGATCCTAGAGAGCGGGAGTGAGGGGCAGGGGAGAGAAACAAAAAAAGCCAGTACAAGTTGACCAGTCCTGCTGGATCCTCTGAGGAGCCTTAGGCAACACATCCCAGGTATCTGGCCAGGGTACAGAAGGGGAAAGCATTTGTCCATCAGCCCCTGTTCACCACTGGTTAAGAGTGGCCTCACGGTGTTGCCTGTCCTTCGCTTTCAGATTATGCTGTATGAATGCCAGGTGGGTTCCCTTGTGCTTCCCATGCCTTAGTGTCAGAGAAGCCCTGGAGCAGGAAGTAAGAGGTACATACGCACCCCTGGCCTAAGACAAGATGTGGTCAAGTAGGATCTGCATGAAGCTGTTAGAAATTGCATGGAAACGGCCGCTGCATCAGTGGCTGGAGGAGAAGTATGGCTAAAAGGATCTGAAGTGTGCACAGGAACTGTCCGATATAGCCCAGCCCCACCCCTGGCTCTACTCAGATTCTCTCTCTGTTTAAGTCCAATCTGTTGCAGAGTCATCTTCTGCAGAGTGGTGAGACCTGCAAGAACTTAATGCAGCAGGATTAGTAGAACAAGCTACAGCAGCGGTCCTCCAATTCTAGCGCATCCAAATCACCTGGAGGTCTTGCTAAAGGCCCCACCCCCAGAGTTCTTGATTCAGTATGTCTGCAGTGAGGCCCAAGAATTTGCATTTCTATGAAGTTCTCAGGTCATGCTGCTACTGCTAGACAGGGACCACATTTTGAAAATGACTGAGCTACAGTCATTACCGCAGCTCGTCCTGAGGTTAAACTCATCCCTCCCTCACTCATTCTAAATTTCCCTCACCTTTGGCCGGCATTCAGCTGGTCTAGATTCAGTAGTCTGACCCAGACCTTTCTCATCAAAGGACCTGAGCTTTTAGCCGCCTTACCTTTGTTGCTGCCATTGTTGCTGCAATTGCCCACTCACTGTTATCACGAGGCCCAAAAGTGACACTCCAGTGAATCTCTTGGGTTACAGACATACCCCTCTTTAACTCCTATGATAATCAAGGTCAAAATCTCCACCAGTATAACGGCTCCTTTCTTTGCCTGCTTGTCAACTGGCATGGTTATCCCAAAGTGACCCTTTCTGGGGTCCAGATTCACTCCACCCTTTCCAGGGTCCAGGAAGGGTCCAGTGAATTGGGTCCAGGTGAAAGCATTCCCTGCCCCCTGGAACCAAAACCTCTCATCTAGCTGAGCCTAGGTTGTAGGAAAGAGAAGTAGAAATCCTTCAAGTGGATCATTGTGATGGGGAGAGAAATCAACCCTACTTCTACCCATTGGTTCCCAGACTTGTGTATTTTAACGATATGGGGACACATATCTATCAGCCATTGTTAAAGCTTGTATACTGAATCCTGAAGGACAGTACCTCAACCCTGGGGGTACTGTCCTATAGTCAGTGCCTTAGCTAAGCCACTCCATTGTTCTATTTATGCTGGCTGCTTCTGGTGTTGAATATATATTAAGATGAATAGATTTGGTGGTCCAGTGCCCATTGCATGACTGCCTTTGCAAAAAAGGTGGTCCTTGAGGTGATGTTATATGAGATACTATAATAATGGATCAGATATTCTCTATGTTGTAGCATGACTGTATTGGAGGATACACTGCAGGCAGGAAAGGCAAACCCAGAACCTGAGTAGATGTCAGCTCCAATAAGGCTAAATCATTGCTGTGCCCATCTGAATTTATGACTCTGGATCCAGCTCATGAGGAGGCAGCTCCATTTGCTTGGTCCCTTAATGTCCCATAATCTGTTGCTCGGTCTCTATGAGGGTGCAGCAGCATGCCAGGAACCTGAGTAGTTCTCTGTTGCAGAAAGCATGGCCTCTCTCCAGGACCTCCAGGGCTGTAACCTTCTACCGGGATTGCCAGAGACTCCACAAAATATTCTTCACTGCCACATGTACAAGCCAGTGTAGCAGTGCAGTTCGGACCAAATCCTAAAACTGGATTTTTTTTTTTTTTTTTTTTTTTGGTGGGATCCACTTGAAACTGTGCTTTCTGCTCACCAGCCCTGATAAATGGATTAGAAGAATATACTGAGTACAACATATGTGCTTCCAGAGGGGCCTGCTAAACCTTGTGCCTCTATCCCAGTGCTAAGGGATACAAGGTGCAACAAGTTATCCCTTACTGGATATGTAGGCATGCCTCAGGTCATTAGACCTCTAAATACTTCTTCAATGTGGCAGGCCCCTGATTTGTCATGGAGTTTATCACACACATGCTGGTACACATAAATCTTACTAGGGCATCTGGAGTACTTGCCACTGACACCAAATCTACCTTGAATGCTGTTTCTGCAGAATGTCAAGATGACCAAGGTCCTCCTAGACTACACTATGACATAGAGCAGATTTAACATCACCTGGGGGCAACAGAGTAAATCATTGCTGTCCATCCCAGAGAAATGTGAACTACTTTTGATCCTCCTTTCTGATGGAAATTAAGCAGAACAATAGCTGCATATCAATGCCAACAGACTAACAGCAGTCCACCCTCATCTATTACTTCTCTGCTCTTTTTGAGAGTCTGGTGAATAAGTTAAGTAAATAAGGTTATGATGGAGCCCATTATCTTTGTGTCCTTTAAAAAAAAAAAAAAGTTTTGATGTTGACACTGATGTCTGCATTTTCTCTTGTGATTGCTCATGATTTACTAACAGGGTACATTTTCAGAAGTTCCCATGTGACTCTCCCATAATGGCTCTTACTTACTCCACAGGTCAGGGATTTAAATATATTTATCCCAAATATATACTTGGAGACTGGAGTAAGAAACCCAAAGGTGGGACCCATTTTGAGACCGACTTAGGCCAGGACTCCATCCATCTGGTTTCCAAAAGCCGCCATCTACACAAAGGGCCATAATGGTTCCCTGGTATTCATTTCAATGTAGACTTTTTTATCCAACCGTCCTTAAATATTCTGGGCATGTATATTGCATATACTTGTGGCATCTGGGCTTTTCCTCAAGAAGACCTTGCTGTATAGTCAAGTTACACTTATGCAGCTGTCACTTAGAACTCTGTGATCTCTTAGCTGTTATCACAAAACCCTGCGGATCAAGGTGCCCTAATTTTCACTCCAGCCTTCCCGTTCATTATATGATGTCCACCTCATTTCTGATATTTAAGTAATAATAACACGGCCTCTGCCTTTCTAGAATCCCATCATCCCCACTTATAACACATAGCATGTTCAGTCCCATGGCAGTATTTCCCACTGTCAATCTGTCTGCAGTGGGCAGCCATCGCTGACATTTCCATAGACGCTGAGCGTTCTTTATTGCCTTAATGAAAGAAAAGTCCTCCTGGGGAATACAGTTGGGTTGTTCATCATATAATGAATCCATTTTAATATTCACACGTCCTGGAATCTTCTGATCCTTTCCTTAATATTATGCCATAACACTTCCTGTGTGCCATACTCATATCCTGTGTGCCATACTCATATCCAACCTCAAACACCATCCCAGCAGGATATTAGAACCAGCTTTAGGAGTCCTTCACTCCATGTCACAGGTAAATGCTCCCATGACAATAAACTCTCCTTTATCCTGCCTAATATTCTTCCCTCAACCTCCACCATTGGCCCAATACCTTCGAGATCCACTCACACACATTTTCCCCTGGTTCCTTATGGTACATATTAGCCAGGCTCTGCAATTCCTTCAGTGTCTAAGCTATTTCCTTCCATGCAGAGATTGTATTTCTCTGCTCAGGCTGTGTTGAGACTCGACCCAGGTCTCAGTTTGGAGAATAATAAGGGTATTTATTGGAAGAGGATCTCGAGGTCAAGCATCATCTTGCAGGCATCTGCCTCACTAGAGGCCTTGGCAAGGTCTTTGGGTAAGGAAGAATGAGCTTCTCCTGCCAGCTCCACATTAGGGGAATCTGGTTTTCAACATTTTCAGGCTCGTCTACACTCTTGTTCCTTACTCCCCAGTGTTATACTCTCTTCCTATCAAGGCTCTGACTTTGATAAAGGAGAATTTTCAGGACTATTTTCTCTCTTTTGCAGCTCAGCCAACCTTACAATTAGATCCTGGGCCTCTTTCAGGTAGTTTCCCTCTGCTGCAGGAGATAAGGCTCTCCTTAACCCTTGCCTCAAAGTCCCTTGGGGTCTCACAATAGGCCTTGGGTTGATAGCTGGCTGACATAAGCCTGTTATTTTTTTCCCCCAGACTTTCAAAGAAGTTACTAAAAGCTCGTCAGACCCAGTCTTTATCATTGTCCCCATACTGGTCAAGTACCACAGGTACTGCACGATTCAGTGCTTCGTCATCCACCTATACCTACAGATGAGTCTTGGTAGTAGTAACCATGTTGCTCCTGCATGCCAGGGGTGGTCGGCGCCCTGCTTACCAACAGTGCGTTAGTATTCTACGGATGCTGTAATCATTGCCACAAACCTAAGTGGCTTAAAACACAATTATCTTACAGTTCTGTGAGGTAGAAGTCTATCATGCGCCTCATCATGCTAAAATCAAGGTGGTGGTAGGGCTGGGTTCCTTTCTGGAGGCTCTAGGGGAGAACCCATTTCCTTGCTTTTTCCTGCTTCTGGAGGCAGCTCACATACCATGGCTCGTGGTTCCCTTCCTCCATCTTTAAAGCCAGCAATGTGCATCTCTCTGACCACCCATAATAGCCACATCTGACCATGGCCCATAAAGTTTCTCTGCTTTTAAGGACCCATATGATTTGGCTGGGCTCATCCAGACAATCTAGGGAAATATCCCATCTCAATACCCTTCACCGTAATCGTATCTTACTTCTGCCATGCAGGATAATATTTTCAGGGTCCAGAGATGGTCATCTTTTTTTTTTTTAAGGGGGGGGCATCATTCTACCTACAAATGGCAACGGGGTGTTTGTCATGACTGATGAGTAAGCCTCCTATCTTGAGGGGCTGCTTTATAAGGCTATTCTGGGTACCAATTGTCTTAGCCTGAATTCTTCAAAACAGCAGAGCCTGAGACAAAAGTTTGCAAGCAAGCCATTTATTTGGGAAATGATCCCAGGATACAGGAGTGGAACAGAAAAGAAGAAAGCCAATACACAGAGGCATTGCTGAATTGGCCACAGGCAACTGATAGTTGATTCTGTAGGATATCCTGAATGCTTCTCAAAACTGTTTGCCCGGGGGATGAAAGGAGGAAGCATTTATTCACCAGTATGTGTCTACCATTGGTCAAGGGCTATGGGAACTTACCTCCTTTGCACTTCTCGGCTGTGAAATTTTGAGTACCAAATGAGTTACCTGGGGATTCCACATCACAGTGAGGTTGAAATAAAGTTATGTACCACGAATCTAAAGGGAGGTGCTATCATAGTCTGAGATCCTGCTCAAAGACTGCGTGGAAGCAGTTGCCACAATAGTGACAGTAGAAGGCAGGGCAGAGAAGGTCTGAAGTGGGTCTCAAGGTTTCTGAGGCATAGATCAAGGTCTCTAAGGCTACAATACACTTGGCATATTTGAGGAATGAAAGGCAGGATGACTGTAGCACTGAGCTGAAGTGGGCAGGGGGCAGGGACCAGATACATAGGAGTTTGCGAACCTGAATAAGAAATTTGATACATAGGGGGAAAAGTGCTTACTACCAAATAAGGTAGTCAATGCAGCCTTCAGAGAGGAAGCAACTGTTGAGTTGGACCCCAAAGATCAACAAGGTTTTGCCAAGATGGGTTGGAGATGCTAGTTTAATAGCATGTGAAAAACCTGGAGGCAAGGAGGCTTTTGCAAAATTAATAAAACTTTTTTTTTTTTTACTGTATGCCTGGACAATGACAAAATAGGATAAATAAAAGATGAATTCCCAGTTTTTTATCTGTAAACTTTTAAAATGCAAATGCATTTTTTATTATACACTAGAGTCCTGATATCGAAACTCCCTGAAGATTGGCATTCATCATCATATTACTGCCTTTATATTAATTTGGAGAGTGGATGCTGGGGGATCAATCACAGGTCATCTATTTTCTTTTACCACAAATTAAAAAAAAAAGGGGAACCTATGATTCAATTGAGAGCAATTGCTAGAAAATTTAAAGAAAGTATTCACTTTTATGTCAAGATCGCATAGCTCTAAATTATTTAAAGATCCTGTTACATTTCTTGCTCTGTTGATTCCCACTTTACTGTTTCTTTCAGGACATTTCAAACAGCAGACAAGAGATGAAGTATTTCAACTAAGTCACAAGATCAAATTAACTGTTTGCATCTATTTGAGTTTTGTCTAGTGTTAATCTTGGCCTTACTCATTAGTGTTCATAAAAATAAAGAAAAACCCCAAAGTTAGAAAAAAGTACATAAATCCCATAAGGGGAAGGATAGAACTTTTAAAGTCATATTAATTAGGATTCTAGAATGTGTGAAAATAACCTTAGAGAGAGAACACTGGCCTTATTTTGTAAATGACCCAGAGGGATAGCAGACTGGCCCAGAGAATAAAAGAAATTGTTACTAAGTATTGAATCTAGATACGACATGACAAAATATGAGCCGATCAGTACTAGAAATTAATCTGGTTTAATTCCTAATTCATATCAAGAGTTGATAGGACTCTTAGAGATTACCAGCCCAATGTTACTAACGCAAAAATTCTCCCTGTAAAACCCCTGGGAGCATAAGCAACATGCAGCCCTGAAGCTGGCGCCCTAGCTGGTAGGAAGCAGTTCTACGTCAGCTATAAAACTGGCTTTTAATCTTCAATTGCCAATCTTTAATCTTAAATTGTTTCTAGGAAAACAAAGTAACTCTCCTCAGAAAGATTTATAGCAAACTTCATACACCCTTACCATCCAACTTGGGACTTAATTATCAGTATAAATTCCTCTATTCTAGACAAATAGTTCCTTGAAGGCAAAACCAGATATCTTGTAAATCTTTATTTCTGACTTAAGCGAGTGCCTTGCTTACATGTTTTTGAATGTTCGTTGATGACTGAATGAGTGAATGCCCATATTTAAAAATAGCGAATTAACTGATTTCTTGCCTAAATGTTAGTTCAGGAGGGAAAAGGATTACTCAAGTATCTGAAATATTTCTCTAAAATTTTATTCATAGTTACTCACCTCACTATTCATAAGGTGTACAGTTAATTCTCTGTGCCAGCATTATTAGGCCTGCCCATTGCTGGTAACAGACTTTGAAAAAACCCATTTTCTGACACTCAAAAGTTAAATTATTCTTTTGAAAACATACCCAACTCCCAATACTTGCAAAAGTATTACATGCACATTTTCCCATCAATCTTTAAATCTGAACTTACATTATTAATCTACATCAGTGGATGATAAAATGAAGTCATTTTAGCAAATTATAACTGTACAAATCAAAATATCACTGGTTAATATTAGACAAGAGTATTTTACAAACACTACATTACATATTACCTTGTAATTTCAAACATTCATTTCATATTTGTTTAAGTTTATTTTAGATAAGTGAAACTTCACAGAATTTAAAGCAAAATTTAAAAAATTTAATTCTGTACATTAGTTCCAATTATCTTTATTTTACAATCTATAAGGCTCATGTCATAGTTCAGCACCAAAAAGATCTACGAAACTGTCTAACCAGCCTTATTCATCCCATGTGATAGTTTAAGGTGAAAGTCTGAGAAAATGCTTTATCGATCCTACTTCCAGATCATGAAGTGGAATATTCAGTTTGGCCAGTCATACTATGTAAAAACTTGAGTTTTACCTTTTTAGTTTCATTGAAGAGATTTTTTTTTTTAAGTGGAATAGAATACTAACACCATGAATTTAAGTTGTCAGTCTTTTAAGTTGAATTTATAACACTGAAGCATCAGAACTTAACAACTGTTTGTCTCTATTGTTCCTTTTTGTTTAAAATTTTTAAAAGGCAACCAAGAAAAAGTTTTTATTTATTCTTCAAAATAAGGTACAAAGAAGGACTGCAACAGCAAACTTCCTCATATACACATTCCAGTAACATCTCAGTGTTGTTCAGCATAACCCACCTTGTACTGATTCAGGAGCAGACCTAGACCTACACACACAGCTCCCAAATGTGCCATGTTGTCTATACCAGATGTTTGGCTCAATGCTAGCAGCTCTGTTCACAATTCATCACTGCTAGCCTGGATTTAAAGCAACATTCCAGTTTCCAGAACCAGTGTTACTGTCCCAATTCTTCTCTCTTCAATATTTATAAATTTTAGAAAAAGAGCATGTTTGTCTTGCCGTTTTCAAACAGGGTTTGTGCATGCCACTTTTAAGACCACATCCCCTAACCTAGAAACTTTTTTTCAAAAACCACAGGTACTTTCAGTAATCTTGTTTGTTCAAAGTATAAAATTCCTACACGTTTAAAAAACTTAGAATTGTAGAACTAGTACCTCTGTTTTTTTCTGCCAGAAGCATACAATTCGTCATACCACATTTACACACTAAGCTTCATGCATACAAATGGCCAGAGAGGTATGAAGTTTTACAGAGCCCTTAACATCATTTGAATACATTAGGCATTGGCTAGACCACAATAGGAAGCAAATTAGCAAATTGAGCAAAGAGACTTTCCCAAAGACACAATAGTTTTCCAGGCTCCATGTCAGTTACATAAAAATTTAAGCAACATGTAATCCTTTAAAATTGTCCCCAGACATCCCATTCCTAACCATTTCCATACATACTCCACCCACCCCAACCCACACCGAAGTCTTCTACCTCACAGAATTATCTTAATGTTCCCTGTTACTAATGACAGCTGCTTCCGGTTCTGCTGCTGTTGCAGGGAGTCTTGGTACTTTCTTAGCAGGACTTGGAATATGCTAAAACCAAGGAAAAAAGTTATCTCATGTTTTGTTTTAAAGAGTCATGGTGCTGATTGAAGTTCCAATGGAAAAACCGAGAGAACAATTTTGGAGAGGCTTATGCTAATAGTATATTCTATGTAATTTTTTATAGAGAACTAAATATCCATTCCTTTACCTTATAGTGAATTTATTAATACAATTAGCAATGTAGTAAGAGAGAGGAAGGCCACTGAGATCCACCAGACACAGAATTTTACTTGTTACATCTTGCATTCTCAACTCAGATACTAGTAGCTTGACCTGCTACCTAATTTATATAATAGCAAGAAGCAAGACTATGCATTCACCAAATTTGTCGTGAGCAGATAAATAACTTCAAGGTTATAAAGTCTTCAGTTTGAAGACTGGCTATGATCCTAGTCAAGTCATTTAACTTCTTGCAACCTCATCTCTAAAATGGGCATAGTATCATTTATTTCAAGGTGGTTTTTATAAGGATTAAATTAGAAAATGTAAATTAAGTACCTAGCATATGACAAGAATTCAAAACATAACTATTATATTACTTCTTGATAATTTTGGAGGTAGATCTGACAATGACCTGAGAAGAGATGTGAGGGTCTCAACACCCTTCTCTACTTCATCTCTCACCAAGACATTACCACAGATGAGCCTTCTCTATAGATCAGTCTTTTTTTAACTTCTGGTACTATTAATAAAACTCAGTATTTACTGTGAACTTTTAAAATGCTAATAATTTAAGCACAAACCACTTTCTATAATTGGAAAATGGCACAGCTGGAATCTAATCCCAGAGCCCTTGCTCTGAATTACTGTGCTTTATTGATATTCCTTAGAGTTGCTAATTAGTTAGGTCCCCTAGACCCTGAGATCTGGGGATGGTAGTTTTACCCTGCAAAGCCCAAGACCAAATGCAATGAGCTTTATTTACCTCATTTGCTGTGTTTGAATGCACAAGTCCTACTCCTTCATCCAAGGTGTCATCGTTTGGAGAGGGGCGGCGGGCATAAGTCCTTCTGTGTTTTTCATCCACTCTAACTAGGTACCATGTTCCTTCAAAGAGTGAATCTATTGAACTCTGGGGAATATAGTTGACTAAAGAAAAGGCAGAGAATATGTGAAATTAGTTATGACCTGTGACTTATCAAGTCGCATATTTCCCTATAATTTTCACTAACGTCAGATTAATACTGAATATAGCCTAGATAGCTAGATATATTTATCTTATACATAACACATTGTTATATCCCCCTAATATACTTTTGGGTGTATATTAATGTATATTAACAACAATATTTTTACCCAAGAGATGAGTATCTTCTCTGAGCTTCATGTGTTCAGCAAAGACATCTGGTGTCACACAAGTTCTTGAGTCAAGCCTTGTTTTAAGATCACATAAACTTGCTGTTATTTTATCAAGAGCAGACCCTAAAATAATAATTCCAACATTAAAAAACCAAAAATAGCCTGAAAAAAATGTTGCCAAATGGGGGAAAAAAAACCTTTTCATTCCTTTTAGAACTACTAGCTATTGTTTAGTTAAAAGATAAGGTATCTGTTTGACAAAGCTTCCTATGACCTCTGACTAAACATTTGTTCAGTGTTAGCCAGTAGACAAGATAGGAAATAGATGAGATTTAAAACTATAAATAGCTTGTCTATAGTCAATCCGTGATACATTTTAATGTAATGCCAAGTCTACCACTAGTTTTTTTCCATGTTTTTGTTCCTTCTAGCTCAGAGAAAGCAAAGAAGTTCCTTTAAATATAGCCAAGACCATAAAGCTATAAAAATTAGATAATTTAGATATGAGAAAATGAGAAATTATTTGATGTTATTTACTCATGTGATCAGACTCAATCATTAGAGTAAAACCTCAAAAGCTGCCTGCATCAAACGGATATGCTTCCCTTTCCCCTGACTATATATCCTTAAAATACAAGTTAAAAGATAAAGTTACCTGCCAAAAAAGGGAAAGTCAAAAAATGTTTAAGCTGATATATTTTTTTTCTGACTTGGAAGGAAGGAGAGAAGATATCCTAACTCAGACATAGTCCTGCCCTTTACCTAGTTAAGATGGATTTTTTTAGATTAGAGAGTAAAAATCTGGCTATGTTGGAAGAAGTAATGAATATTAAAATGTTGTTATGACATATGGAGCAGATTCAAGTACTTGCTTGAGAAGCTTGCGGAACTGACCTTACCACAGCTGGTTCTCAATACATTCTTGTTGAAAGGCTAGTATTTACCTGGTGTGGCATCCTGTGTAACTTTAAGGGAGTACAGGGTGGCGGCGAAACCAGAACCATAAGAGAACAAGCCAATCCTCTTTCCTGCCAGCTGCTGGGGGGAGAACCTGTGTAGGGAGGAAAAAGTTACTAAGAAGTTTAAATGACCTAAAACTATGATGTATAGGAAGCTATGAGGAGTTGGAATAAAAATGTATCCTATAGACTTAGAGACCTAACCTAAAGCTTTATCACTATGATAAGCAGACTGAAACAAGCATTTCCATCTCCTTGAGAATGAGGAGGCTCAAATAAGTTACTTTGTCAATAAGGGATTTATGGTTCAATTGAAGGTCAAAAGTAATAAAACCATGAGAACAGTAGCCAGAAAAGCTAGTGTGAAATTAAATACCCTGGAATAATTGTAGCCTCACCCCATGTATCCTTCAAGTCAATGGAAAATAGGCTAAAGAGCCTGGAAATAAAATATTCTGTGACATGACACTAACGTGCCTGGCATCAAATTTGGTCTTAGAATGCTAACACTCCCCAAATGAAGGGAGTTAAATAGTTGAAATTTATACTTACTGTGCTAGAATAGAAGCAAGGCAACCATACACTGATGGTGTATACATATTTCCATTTTGATTTGATACAAGCAAAGATGCCTTTGTTTTCTGATTAAAGATTTCGGAACTAGCCTTCATAAATGCCTTTTCCACATCTTTATCAAAGTAGGTATCTTCTAATTTAACATCCCTGAAAGATTTGTAAACAAGATAGTTAAACAGTGTTCAAAGACTATATTCTTATTATATTACTGTACGCAATCAGTATTCTAATCTGCAAGTGTGTATGATTCTGTTTTCCCATTTGTTAAAAGCCAAATAACAACATGCTAACTGCTATGGAAAGTATAATTGTTGTTCAGTCCTTTTTCTCAGTGTTTTTTATAACGTTTTCTATAACGTTAAGACAACTTAATTCTAATAGGTTAACCAACCCACTAAAAAGCTTTGTTATCACCAAACAATATACTACTATTTTAAGTCTACGAAAATGTCTATTTAGTTGAGAGAGTCATTATATTACAGGAGCCAAGTCTTAAAAGTTGAGTAGAATTTTATCAGATGGAGAAGGGACACATGCAAGGAGAAACAGAATGAGTTTAAAAATCATAGCATGCTAAGGAGCCTTTAAAGAAAAAAATGTGTGAGAAATATGACAGCAGACTTTGACAGTGGCAATGTACAGAATAGATATGGGGCACAGGGGCTAGAGAGAGGCAGGGAGAAGAGTTAAGAGGCTACTGTAAATATAGGCACTTGTGGGGCTACATTATCATGGTGACAACAGGAAAGGAGCTAAAAAGAAGAAATCGGAAAATATGAGTACAATTACTAAAGAATTCATGTAAGTAAGTCACCATTTCTCTGGGACTCAGTTTCTTCACTGATGACATAAGTAAGTTAGACTAGATGACTTCTAAGATCCTTTTAATTCTAAAATTTTCAGGACTGTATAAAAATTGTTTAACATAAAAAATATTCTCATACAGAAGGGAAAAAACCATAACAACTTCTCATACCCAAAGGCTTCCAGGCCACTATAGATACTATTTTTATCTCTGTTCTGGTCATTAAGGAAATCATTCAGCAACATCCGAGCTAGAGATTTCTGAACCAGTTTGCAGAAGGGTGAGTGGAAGATCATGAAGCCAAAATCATTTAAGGTAAAATCTTTCTCATTTCCCTCTGAAAAAGAAATCCAAAGCAATGTTAAATTCATATAAGCCACTAACTTTTGAAGTTTGAGTTTTAAAACAGGGCTAGGATGGTTTTATATCTTTAAACAGCAAGTAAATATATATTGCATAGTACAATATTTTTATGGGTTTAAAGTATATCAAAAAGCATCCATAGAAAGAACAATATATACTATAATATATTACTGTTTTTCACACTTAAGAGTTGTAATCCATTAGTGGATTGTGTAATCAATTTAGTGAATCAGGGCCAGTATTTTTTTTAAATGAAATAGAATAAAGGATAAAATAGCAAACTGCATAACTTGCAGCATGGATAAGTAATTTCACAACACTTTTGAGTTTAGGAGACACAAACGATGTAATGCGTATTTCTTACAGTGGGTCTTCATAAAAAGTTAGAAAATCATTGTACTGTTAAATATATGCTATTAAATAGTAAGACATTTTACATACTACAAGAATACTTCTTTTCCAGAGCCACTAATCTTCTGAATATCTGTTATTGAATATTATTTTTAATCCTCTCATAATCTCTGTAAAGCAAAGTTGGACTATGGAAAAAGTATACTTTATATGATATTGTGTCTTTTAATAGCACGAAATACTGTCCTTTTCAGTACCTCAAGAACTTTTTCATGACTAACGATGGAGATTAATGATGACACTAAAAAAACAAATATGAATTCACAGGTAGAGTGCAAACAGACTGTGGGGGGAGGATAATCACATTTCAGTAAGTTATTTTCACCACAGTTTTCTCTAGATAACAGTTGCAAGCTAAAATCTTGTGAAAATACCTCTCATAGAAGATGAACAAAATTCAAGTTATTTTCTTTTACCCTACTTTTTATTTTTTTTACTGGGGGTAAGTCGACCTGAGTATTTTTGCAGAGATATATCTCATTTCCAAAGCTTACCTCTTTTCCTAAATCACACATTTCCCTATGAGAAAATGCTATTTGGTGGGTGAGAAAAAAATGGTTAAAAGACACTAATGAAGGATGCCCATGAAGCAGTTTCTTACTGAAGACACCCATAACATATACCATCCTCAGTAAATACCAAGCCAAGGAAAATGAAAAAAAAAAACAACAACCAAAAACCAAAAACCAAAAAACAAACAAACAAAAAAACAAAACCCACCTTTCTGCCATTGGGCACGGATTTTTTTGCGGTAGACAGAATAGCAGCGGTCTAATGCACTGAAGTAGCACTCTATGGAGAGTTTTCCATTTACTACAGGATATTCAGTAAGCATATCAGGCTTGTAAAAGTCATAGGCATGTTTCATGTGTGTCCCACGAAGTCCTATTAAAACCAAAAAGGAAGATGTCCATGTATTTCTGCTTCTTGATGTTTGTACGTCAGTAAGCATATTGCATTATCAGGGGCCTTTCTTAACTATCTAGTCAACTCTCACCACTTGCAGTGTAGGAATCAGAAGGTGCCACCAATATATAGATGAAACAACATATAACCTTATCCATGGACAGGCCCAAGGCTCCTTTGATATACAACATTTTCATTCAAGTTTTGTTTATCTGACTGGGAGATTACAATTGATTTACTGAACTGAAAACAAATTAAAATTGCCACTTACTATGTGACTATAGGCAAGTTACTTTATTAAGTTATTACTTAAACTCATTTTACTTCTCTATAAAGTGGGAATAACATCACTTACCTCATACAATTGCTATGAAGTCTAAATAAAATAACACGTATAAAGCATTTAGCAGGCAGTGCTAGCACTGAATGAACACTCGGTAAGTGCTAGCTTCTATTTTCAACTTTCTCAGCATATTGTGCTAATTAAAACACACACACACACACACACACACACACACACACACACACACAACTCCCAAATACTCACCTCGCCAAAATTAAAGGAGCATTTGCCCAATTAGCATAGCAACAGCTCCAACCCACCTGTAGGTCTAGCATTTCCTGTGGCATATACAGCAATATCTCCTGTAACTACTAGGGCATACCGTCCTGGAAAAAAAAAAAACCTTTTATTAGTACAAAAGAAAGTGATCAACACTATAAATATCAGACATGTAAACTGAAATTTTCCCCAGAATATGCTTTTCCCATATTTGATAAAGAAAAAAGGTCCGATTAAATTTTAATGATTTTGTCCTACACGATAAACAGTTTGTAATTCAGATGAGTTGAAAGTCATAGCTATCTTCCTAAATATATTCAAAGAAGCTTAACTGATAAAAGTTTGCATATGACATTAATTAAAAGGTTATTTTGGCCTATTCATCCTCAAGGAGTTTCTTTGGAATAAAGGCATGCAACATACCATCCCAATAGCTGGACTCAATCCAGTTAACAGCATTGAAGACAGCAGCTGTGCCTCCATAGCATGCATTAGTTGTGTCTATTCCTTCTATGTCTGTATTCCCAGACTCCTCAAAGAGTTGCATCAAATTAGTCTTCACTGACTTTGATTTGTCAATGATCGTTTCTGTTCCAACTTCTAGCCGCCCAATGCAATTATAAGAAAGGCCATTTCTTTCCATAAGATTCTGAACCACCGTCATGCAAAGAGAGTTGATATCTTCTCTGTCTGTACAGAAGCCCATCCTGGCCTGGCCAAAGCCAATAGTATACTTTCCAGCATCTACACCATCGTATTTTTCTAATTCTGTTTGATCAACATATTGAGAAGGAAAATAGATTTCAAGTGCAACAATTCCCACATCTTTTGGCCAGCAGGCTTCTGCATTCAAAGGAAGTGACCCAGGCATGGTGAAAGAGCTTCAGAAAGAAAAATAGAAAAAACATTGTTTCAGGTTATAAATTGCAGGTTGTCAAGTTCAAACTTGAGAAAACATTAAGAGTTCAACAATCATTTGATATATTAGTTTCTAAATTTAGCATGTTTTACTTACAGCAGTCATTTAAAAATATGTGGACGTAGCAATTATAGTATGAATGGAATACTATTATTTAAATTGTTGTCTTTCAGAAAGGCTTTCCTCCAAACTAGACATCTTTAGATTTAAAACACGATTATTAGAAGAAAATATTTAAATTAGATTCTTCCATGTTGTAAAGAACTATAAGATGAAATACAATGACAATTTAAATGTGGCCCACAAATTAGAATTCAAGTACCTGATCTATTCCTGGCCACCCAAAGAAGTTTAAATAAGTCATTCATTCATTCATTATAGGTATGTTGATTATTCACAGCTATTGACTTTAGAGGATTTTAAAAATTGTTAGATCAAACAATATTGCATTCTTTACTGATCTAGAGCTAAATAATCCCAGCAAGTAGAAAAGCCATCCTACAGAAGTCTGCCAAGCCAATCTGTACATGCCTCTCATATTATAATCCTACTCTTCCAAAGAACCCCCTACCTATAACCCAGATGTTTAAAATTTTAAGGAAAGACAAGTTTCAGGACCTATCGCAGGGTCAAATGTCAATATTCTATACTTTCTACAGCTAGTATATTGGCAATAACGATCATAAAACCACAAGGTATCACGTAGCTTCCAAATTAGAAAAAACAACTGATTTAAATTTCAAAACTGGAATCCACATATTAGTGTGGCAACCAACTATGAAATAACCTCCTAAAATTGCCCCTTCTTTTTTAAAATGGGCACTAAAAAGTTGGACACACTGTAAACCTTTAGTAGTGTCTAGATTTATTTACCAACAATAAAAAAAAAAGTGCTAGCTGATCAAGGTCATTGTTATGTGCCTATGGGCAAGTCACGTAACCTACCAGAGCCTAAATTTCTATAGCAGTTGTATTAATCGGGAAAAGAGAAATTATTCTAGATATTTCAAACAGATGGAGGGAATTCAATAACAGGGAAATGGTTACAAACTTGTTGGCCGGGCTACAGGAGCAAAGGCAGGCAGTTATTCAGATCCCATGAGCTTGCATTCCACTGAAGCTGCTGGAACCACCAGTACCAGCCCCTCTGCTGCTGAGCTAGAACCCAGAGACTGCAGCTGCTGCCACTGACAAACAAACAAGATGGCTACTTCTTCCCACCTTCTAATCGCACTTGAGTACTTCCTTCAGCAGTCTAACCGAAATGCACATGTCACAGGAGTCAAGAGAAATGCTGCTGTCAGGCTTTGAAGAGTGGTGCAATTTCCTGTTTAGGTATCACATAATTGGATGGTGCTGTTTAAGTGGCAGAATTTCAGACCTTCGTTGACATAAAGGTCTTGGCTTACGAGAGTTTACCTGGGTCAAACTGGTTCACTAACTTTCTACAGCATTTGCCAATTCGACAATAATTTGACTCCTAACAATGAAAAGTCAAATCTTATATTTATGTCATATGTCTTCTGCCACTGCAAATTTTGGGAATAGTGTTAGGTATAATGAAATTACAGACTACTACTACTACAGTGAGTTAATTATTAAAATCTTGAGAGAATATCTGAAGTAGGAAGGCTAATTTTAAATCATGAAATCTACACTTAGCCCATAGGTCATCAACCTAAAAAATAAGCACCTTGAAATATAATCACACAATCTCAGTTAAAAGTCTTAAGAGATACCGGTTGAATCTTCCTTCTAAATACTAGAATCTTATTTACATTTTCCCTATTCATTGAACAATGACATGTACATGCCAAACATTTGGGATAAGTTTAACAGATGATCTTTGCCCTCTCAAACATTCACTGTTTTGTGGGACAGTAAGATAAAAACAAATAATAATATAATAAACAACATGGACAGTCACATTATGTTTTGGAGAATTACCTAACCCAGCCTGGTGGCTGGGGAAGGAGTGAGAAGGCTTTTCAGTTACTGGTGCCTGACTTGAGTCTTAGGAATGAATAGGAATAATTGGTAGAGCTCTGCAGGAGCAGATGGTGGTGGAAGATTTTCAACAGGGTGGAACATAAACAAGGGCACACTATAAGGAACTATAAAAATTTTGCTAATTTACTGAAGTGAAATTTAAAGCCCAATGAGTAGATCAGGTAGGATCAGATCATAAAGTTTCTGGTATGCCGATATTAGGTGCTGTCTAGTGAGTGGATTTGAGTTAGGAAGCTGATAGAGCAGATAAGACATAGGTCACGAACTAGAGCAATTACTGCATGAGCTTCAAAAATATGGAAGGATCAAAAAATTGGAAGAAATTGTGATTGACTAAACGTCAGAAAAAGAAGGAAATGTTTACGATGACTCCCAGATTTGGAGCCTCAACTGTTTTGACTTGACCAGCTCACTGTTGGATACACTAAGTGAACAGAGGCACTTCCCCACTTTGTTCTACTTTTCCCCTCTCCCATGCAAACTCATCAATTTTATAATCTAAACTTTGCTACAATGAACTTGAAATGAAGACATAAAAGGACTATCTAATGTCACTATACAGATTCTAAGTTTACAGTAAAATATGACTGTCTTCTGCATAGTCCACAGAAAAGAGCTCTACAACCAGTGTTTAAAAAAAAAAAAAAAAAAAAAAAAGACTAGTCCATATACTTATAAGAGGAATCTCTCCTATATACTAGCTTCTAAATCACTAGAGCAGCGGCAGTAGGATTAACCAACCTTCCCAGTCTTTTCCACAAGGTTACCCTTCAGATTCTTTGAGCTCTTCCAACTGCTCTAAACATGCTAAGGACAGTTTCATTTTCCCTGCCTGACCCAAAAGCTTGCAATGTTTTTGGAAATAAAACGGACTAGTATATATAATCTTCTGAAGGTATAAATAAGTTTACAAAAAGCTATAATGCCAGGCTTAAATCCAAAATTAATCTATATGTATCACATTTACTATAACTGACTAGTTCTTGAATTATGGCACTTACAAAATAAAGTGTTATTCTTAAACCTCCTAGAGGTTAAATGACTTGCTTCATTCAGGAAAGAAAATGTAGCTTAACTAAAATAACCTATACATATCGAATTAAATCATGACTCTGATCTCGGTATGGGAAAAATTTCTACATTGTCAATATTGCTTATCCTCTTGGCTCTTTTCATTATACTCTTGGTAAAAAGCCATCTAACGTGAAATATTTAGCTTTCAGTTGAAAATGAAGAAAAGTAAGATTAAGAAGGGAAAGGGAAAAATTAATACAGAGAAGTAATTGCTTCTGTGGCATTTCGAACAACAAAAAGTTTTGATATAGTTTCTGGTCTGTAATCTTTATCCTATTAAGTGCATGCTCTCCTATGCTCTCTGAAGTAGGCCACATACATATTAGAAAAAGGAAAATAAAGGCCAGCTAAAGATCTGAGATTTTCATATTATGGTGTTAATCCCACAGAGAATGGGGATATTCTGGTTAATAATTCGCTATTCTAATCATCACAAAAAAATTTTCTAAATAGAATGAAGTTTAAATTTTGACAACTTAAAAAATTACCTGCATATCTTTTTAATTTTTTGCTGATAAAAAGGTACTTCACTATTTTTCAGAGCATTGTAGTCACAATAGAAAAAAAGTATAAGCAGGATGAGAATTCTGTATTTATGATAAAATGTGTAAATTTTCTTTTTAAATTTCATCTTTAAAAAGGAGGGAAAATGAACACTTACCACAGAACTCTAAGTCTATTCTAAAGTGAAGGCTCACTCCCTCTGGTGGAGAAAAGAAGCTCTAGGTCCTATTTTCTAGGACACAAAAGGGACCAAAAGGGACCAATATGCTCCTGAGAATATTTAAAATCTGTGAATGAAAGGGAACTGGAAAAGGCAGAGGGATGGGGGGGATAGGACAGGCAGGGAAATCAGCTGAGGATGCTGACACAAGGGTAGCCTTGACCTAGCCCCTCAGTGGCTGGGGAAGGGAGGGACTTCGGCATTAATCTCAAGGAGTATGATGCCAGTCTCCTAAGTAAGCTCTCTACCTTCACTCTCTCCCCTGCCCTAGGCTAACTTTTCCAAAATGCACATCTGACTTTTGCCAAGATGTTATTTAAAATTACTCTAAGTTTCTTCTCTATTATTTAGGGTCAGCCTCTTTGTACTAGATGAGGAGCTTCTAGAGAACAGGAATTATATTTTGTTCATCTTTGTGTCCCTGGTACCCAGCCCAGTTCTTGGCATATAGTAGAAGTTGAATGTTGAATTAATAAACTCCTACTAGCCTTTTAATCTAAAATCAATAACAAACTTAGGAAATCATAATATTGAAGCACACACCCCCCGAAAAAAACCAGAATCATAAGAGTGCCATGGCAATACGGAAAGCAATGAATGCAAATAATTAGATTATTGGTTCGAGTAAATTTGCAATCACTGTCCAATTATACATAATCATAAAAATCTATCCATAGCCCAGATATGTTATCTTTTGAGGCTGTAATTTAAAAAGCACTACTGGTATAAATGCTTGCCTGTGATTGTTTCTGATTAAGTAGTTTGCGTGGTTATATTCATCTAGATTTTTTTTCTCTTATGAATGAACACTCATTTTTAAAATTAGCCCTAGATTTAAACTATTAGTCTAAAAAACACAAAATTAGACAGTCTGCTGAAGCGTTATAGCATTAACTAATATTTAAAGATGAGATATAACATTGCAAGGGGTTTTAAGAATGTGTGATGCATATGAATAGTTATTTACCCTAGGATAAAAATTAAATCCGCCCCCCTCTTTTTTTTAGAGAACACTTTCCTTTAAAAGCATGACAGGATGCCATACCTGTGTAATGGATAAAGAACTTCAGTCTCCAGGTCTGTCACTGTTTTCTCCTTCAGGCACTAGGAATTTCAAATTAGAACTTTTTTAAAGTCATAAATTACCACACGAATTCAAATAATTTGACTCTAATTCAAAGTGAGTGAAAATAAACATTTTCTTGTCCAATTACATTATGTAGAACAGAATTTGTTCTATAATCAATTGATGGAAGTTCATATTCAGGCTTTGAACCGAGTATGATGCTGGGAGAGTTGTATTCTTAAATTTGGGTTTTCAAGAATTGGGGAAAAGGAATAAAGTAAGTTGTACTAAGCTAACAAACTTCTGGAGTAAAGAGATACATTCAAGAGCTTGCTCTGCACTTAGGACTTTGCAGCGTTAACAATGTCTCTTTGAGCCTCGATTTTCTCATTTCCAGGAAATTTTATTATCTTCATTTAATCTTATGCTCCTAGTTTTCAACTCGGACACCTTCGCCCTCCCCAACTTTTAGAGTGACTTTCTCCTTAGTTTTTTTTTTTATTAAAAAGATAAGTATTTGATGTATCAAGGCAAAGGAACATCAAGCTTCATCATTTAAATTATGTGGAAATAAAATGGAAGATGACTTTGGAGCATTTTCTCTAGTCCATCTGTTTTGTTGGATTGTTACTTGAGACAATAGTTCCTATGTTTAACAAACAGTTTCCTTTGCTCTCTAATTACTGGCCAGTTTGGCATCTGCCCAGAGACTACATTCAGACACTATTTAATAAAGCTTTATTTTTACATCATTAAATCATTTAGAGCTCTTTACAAACTTAGTTCCTCTTATGTCATTTATCCTCGTCCTCCAAAATAAATAAATTCTGATTTTTATAGAAAAAGACTACTACATTCCAAAAAACTTCTGATTAAGGTATTCTATATATGCTTTGAGAAAATAATCTATTTTCTTTATTGCCTAAAATTATGCTTTTGTAATCTGAAAATTAAGCAGACCACAGGTACGAGTTGTTACTGGTGGGAAAACATGATTCCCTCTCCATGTTGACACTACTTAAAAATGTGATATTTCTTCTTGAAACCATGTACGTATATGCATTTGACATTATTTATGCTAAAGAAATTTCCCCTGAACTGCCAATATTTCTTCTTTCAATTTTGATTATTTAAATTAGGGAGGTAGGTTGGGGGAGAGGGAAGAGAGGGAGAGAAAGTGAGGGATAAGGAGGGAAGAGAGAGTGGGTACTAGAGCAAAGAAAGAAATAAAAGGGAAAACAGATTCACAGAGGAGGCTGTGCTACTTAAGCCCTCTGGGAAAAGAGAAGTCTGGAGAACCAGTGCAGGCAGTGAATGCTATATTGGGGAAGAGTCTATCAGAAAGGGATTAGGCTTTCCATTCTCTTCTGCAGCTGCTAGAAGTGTTCTCTATTCTGACTAAAACAGCACTGCCAAAGTCCCCAAACAGGTTATCATCAGCTTATTTCTAACAGAAAGTGTTTTCAGAGCAAGTGATTGAGGGAAGAAGCATGGGTCAGGAAGCAGTTAATGAATTAAGGGTCTGGGCAAGTTACCAAAAAGCGTTTGGAGACTCCCAAAATTCAGCACATGAATTTTGCGTTTGGCAAAGATTAACTGAAGAATGATGAGACTGCCTAGAGCCAACTAGGTTCATGCAATGGTGCCTTCTTCTGGGGTTTAGTCAGTGTTCTGAATTCTTCCTGCTGGCTCAGCCTTGATTCAAACAGGTGGTCAGAGGAGTTCATCCAATACATATTTTAGTACGTTATAAACTATAAGCAATTATCTGATGATCTTTTTCACTATTACAGGAGAGAAATCCAGGAAATTGAGAATAAACTGCCTTTCTTCCATAAGAGCAAGCAAGCAAAACTGATGTTAAGAAAGTCTTGCCTACACCTGTTCAGTCTGGTCTAGTTCTCTAAGTATAAAAACATGGACATCCCTGCCTCCCCCTAGAGTTACTGGTCTACTTATTAGAGGTTCTACTCATATTCCAAGGCCCTGTTCTAAGCTACTACTTCCAGGAAGATTTCCTAGCGTTTTCTAACCAGAGCCTTGCACTCCTACAGCAGGCATGTCATTCACACCAAAGTCTTCATATTTTCTACTTGCAATAGAAAACTAATTATGGCCAGTCTTCTTATCCACACTGGGTTCCTAGACTCCTCTCAGGAGAGAAGCTGTACTTTGATTCTTCTGAAATCCCTGTGCAACCTTAGAGTAAAGAGCACTTAACTGCCATTTTTTGAGGGGCTGAATTTGAAGTTAAAACAATTATAGCACTGTTCCCTAACCTTTTTGGCACTAGGGACCAGTGCTCCTATGAGAATCGAATGCCTGATGATCTGAGGTGGAGCTGAGGAGGTGATGCTAACACTGGGGAGCAGCTGCAAATACAGATGAAGCTTCACTTGCTCAACTGCTGCTCATCTCCTGCTGTGTCGCCCAATTCTTAACAGGCCACAGACTGTTACCAGTCCACAGCCCAGGGGTTGGGGATCCCTGAATTAGAGGACGAATCTTGTAGATTCAAATATTTGTGGCAGCCCTCATTAGTAAATTCTTTTTGCTATCACTTTTAAGATGAGCTGCAGCACCAAATAAGCTCCCACAAAATTGGCTTTCTACTGCTGTTGTTCAAAGTAAATGGTAGGTTTCAACTGTTCTCAAATCCTAACCTGAGAAATGTTAAGAAGTCGAAATGGAATCAGAAGAGAACATTTGTTGGTCTTATAATCATTCCCACATGCACACATCCCCAATCACAAACCCTGCAAAAATGAAGCTTGAAAGAGTACCTACTCCCCTACTGCTCTAACTATACTCAGTTGACAGCAAGTGAGCACCACCATGTGCCAAGCATTAGGATGAATAAATTAGAAATTGAGTCTTACCACCTTCGCATAAGATTGGGTAATATGTTTCTCAACCTTTTTAATCTATATCACCTTCTTGAGAAACAAAAATATCACAGCTTCTATATTTGGTTTTTTAGTAACCCAACATAAAATTATAAGACTCTATAGTCCTTTCTAAATGAAACTCAGCCTATCAAGCTCCTCCATCCACAAGCGCAACTGTATCTCCCCACATTCAGTCCCACTGGATTATGATTTTAAATAACTCTAGGGTACCCAGGAAACATATTATATCAATATCAGGGTTTTGTATTTCCTGGAAGAAAAGCTATCTAAAATCTCAATCAAAAAATTCTTTAAAAAAATCAAACCTAATTAAGGGAAATAAGATGTAAAAACATTCTGGAGGAATGTTTAAGTAAACAAGATAAAAAGCAATGCCCAGAATTAGCTTAAAAGATGAAGTGGACTTCTATGGCCCTGAACATAACACCAATTTAACTCTCTCCATTGGAAACACCTTCCGAGAACTGGGGTTACTGACTAAACTAGAACTGACTGAACTAAACTAGAATTGAAAAAAGGGAAAACTTCCAATTTAGAAGAAACCTACAACGAAATGTTTTTTTCCCTATCGTAAGACACGTTGATTCTGCTCTCCTTATGCATAAAAAAACCTGAAGTTTTAAAATAAAGTTTTGATCAAAGAAAGAACACAAACTGCTTAGATGTCTCAAGCTGCAAAAAACCATTTGGCACAGATACATGTTAAGGAATTTCAACCTGCCTTCTGATAGAATCTGTGCAATAAAAGCCCACTCAGAAGGAAATATGTTAACTACTATTTGTCTTAACTTTGTCATTTATCTTGCCATTGTTTTTCATGATTCATTCCTGAAATAGAGCAGACGTTACTCAGCAGAATACATCACCCTACTGCAGCATGTTGGCAAGAGCATTAGCAGAAGGGAAAAGCTGCAGCAGAAATGAGCATCGAAAGAAGCCAAAGACCAAAGACCAAAGCCACAGGGCGAGCATGACAAGCAGACACCTCATATTACCTGTTGTCCAAATCCCTCCTCCAAGATGGGTCAGAGCAATCCTTTCTCTACCACTGGTCAAGTTAGGACACACGTTTTCAAAGACTCCATATACTTCGCTTTGAGAAGTCCTTGACTGTGGATGCCTGCCCATTACACCATCCTAACAGGTCAGGCTGGTCCTGAAGCTATTAGCAGGGAGGTACAGGTTGTCAGAACACTGAAGAACCCTATTTTTTTAAAAAAATGGGCATAAAAACATGGATGCCGGAAGGAAGGTGGGAGGCAGGAATCTGTGATATTTGAAGCAGAGAGCGAAGCAGTCAAGAGCACAAATACTCAGGCGCTTTAAATCACGGTTGTGGTGCTTTCTTGCACCTGAGCTTGAAAATAAAAGTAATGTTGCCTACTTTCCTTTCTCCCATTAACTCTCTAAACGTGGCGGCAGGAAGACACACCCCCCGCCAACCTACAACCTAAGTGTGATCTTCCCCACCCTTTGGTGGCCACCTTTTACCCAAGGCTCCGGGAACGCCCTGACAGCCCAGCTCCTTTCTTGTCCCCTCTTGATGTTCCCCCTCCATCCCCTCACGGCGGTAACGGGCACCGTCTTCAACGTTCTTTGCCTTCTCCCCTCCGCAACCCGCCTGCCCACACCAGGGTCCCTGGCTCCACCTCAGATCCGCCGCAGTGGGCCCCAGGTGCCTGCGAGGGGCGGCCCCGCAAGGCCCCAACTCACGGCGCCCCATCCTCCCGGGATAGGTCCACACCTCCGCCCTGACCCGGACGGAGCCAGAACTCCTTCGGGCCTAGTCAAGGACAACGCCTCCTCCCGTCCCTCACTCCGCCCGCGGCCCCTCAGCAGTCCAGCTCTGGTCTTTTGCACCGGGAACTCACCCAAAGGTGATCAGGTGGTACTGAAGGAAAAAGAGCGAGCTACCAAGGTGGAGTATGTGGCGCCTACCCTCCGCCAACAGCTTTATAGCAGCCCACCAACCCGACTCCGGCACCGCCGGGAGTCGGTGGGAGGCGGGACAGTGGCTCCAGTAGCCAATCGTGGCCGGCAGAGTAGCCGGGTAGTGCCCGCCCCCCAGTCCAGCTTCTACCAATCGGAAGGAGAGTAGAGGCAGCCTCTCACTAGGATTTTTCCCTCAGGGCTGGAAGGGCGGGGGAAGGGGCGGGGACAAAGGCAGAGGGCCGAGGAAGTGGGGTGAGAGAGTGACGTCGGGTGGCCCGAGAGCCCGCCTGCCAATGACAGAGCGGCGCGAGACGGCGAGAGCCAACGGGAGCGGAGTGAGAGGTTTTTCGACCAATTGGAGCCGAGTGAGAGGAGATGGGGGCCAATGGGGCCTCCGCGTCCCACCACTGGGGAGAGGTGGTCAAGTGTGGGAGAGATAAGTTAGGCCCCGCCCGAGAGTCTGTCAGGTTGCCTAGCAACCAGAGTTAGGCTTCACCTGTTAGATTTATGAAATACTTGATTTGAATTCAATCTTAACATTTTCTAGTTTCCAGGTCAGCCAAGTGCGCCTGCATAACAAGTTGGAGCAGAACATATCGTCCAGAATTTGTAAATCAGTAAATATTCTAAATAGCCAAGTCGTAAATACCTTTATTCAAAACTATGTTGACTTTTTAAGAAACTGCTGTTTGGGCAGTTCTTTCTGACTAAACTTAAGAGAGTGTGGCGTTAGACACCAGTGAGGAGAGAAAGGACTTTGTCTGAGCAGGGAAGTTGATCCCTGCTAGTGGGTGGACTCTGAGGGAAGGGGCTCCATCTGACCCGTTTTCCACTATATCCTCTGAGCTTGTTATGTGCTATGTGCCAAATAAACAGTTGATGAAAGCAGGAGGGAGCCCCATAATTCTGAGTATAGATAATCCACAGGATAAGGGCTACCTAGCTTCCCCAGAAAACAGATAGGAGCAATTCAAGTGTGAGGAAATCACTGAAACACTATTTGGGAGAATCCAAAGGACAATTATGGCCTTAAATTAGACTCTGCTTTCTCTCGTCCTCAAAGAAGCGATAATACTTCACTTTGGTGGTGTTGTGTCCAGAATAACCAGACCCAACTTGAGTGCTCTTAACCAGGAGACAGTTTATTAGCCGGCGGCTGTCCTTGCAAAGGAGCAGCCCCAAAATGCCAAGATACAAGGTTTTTAAGCCCTAAATCCTATTCCTCATTCTGTCTTAAACACAAAGGTCCATCTTTCTCCTATTCACTACCTGTCAACCCACTGGTCAGGTGTGCAAGCGGGAAGTACAGAAGCAGAAAGCTTGTGTTAGAATGTTATGTTCCTATGGGTGATTGCCTATGTTCCCATGGACAATAGCCAGTGTTCCCATGGGCGATGGCCAAACAGTAATTTTCAGCTTATATACAATTGATTATTTTTCATGCCACGCAAGCAAGCAGGGTTACACAGGCTAAAATTGGCAGTTAGCGTATGAGCTCATTGTTACAAGTTTCATGATTAACAGAATGTGGTTAGGGGTTCCAGAAACTAGGCCTAAGTTATAGACTTCTTTTGTCCAGTTTCAGGTTTTAATTATTCTTTAACCCTTTCACATTTCAGCGGGCTGTTACAGTGGGGGACCATGAGAGGTTTAGGGTTGTTTGTATCTCTCACCCTCTGGGTTTGGAAACTGTTAATAAGGGGATGCTGATGATTCTGTGCATCACACTACTGTTCTGTGAAATTTATTAGCCACTATAGGTACTAGTGATGCAAGACAAGGCAAATTTCCCCGAGTTGGCAGGGAGACCAAGTCCTGCATGGAAAGAAGAGAGTCCTTTGAGAGAGAGTATAGAAAGAAGTCAACACACAAACCAAAGTTAGAGTCAAAAGGAAAGTTTATTAGGAAAAGGATAACATTCCACAGACAATGTGGTCTCCTTTCAGAGGCAAAGAGTGAGAAGGACTAAGAGAGACAAGACAGAGATAAAGAGTACTGAGGGCGGGATGGAAAGAGGGACAGTGAGAGGGACACTGAGAGACATGGACAGGCAGTGAGTAGGGGACCCCAGTGTTTAGGGATTTCAGTTTATATATCATTCTTTTTAAAAATTGTTTATTGGGGTAAATTGGTTATTACAATATATAATTTTCAGGTGTACACTATCATTTGACATTTTTATATTATATTGTATGTTTACCACCCAAAGTCCAGTTTCCTTCAGCTACCACAAATTTGATCCCCTTTACCCACTTCACCCTCCCTCTGTCCCCCTATATTTGACCCCTTTTACTCCGTCTACCTTCTCCCACCTCCTCCACCTCACTAGTAACCATTAGTCTATAGTCCTCTGGTAACTACTAGTCTGTAGTCCATGTCCATGAGTCTCTGTTTGTTTGTCCTGCTCATTTGTTGCTTTTAGGTTTATATCCCACATATAAGTGATATCATGTGATTTTCAACTTTTTCTGTCTGGCTTATGTCGCTTAGTATGACTATCTCGAGGTTCGTCCATGTTGTTGAAAATGGCGGTATTTCATCTCTTCTTATGGCTGAGTAATATTCCATTGTATATATGTACCACTCCTTCTTTAGCCAATCATCTATTGTAGGACACTTCGGTTGCTTCCATGTCCTGGCCACTGCGAATAATGCTGCTATGAACGTGGGTGTGCAAATATCTTTTTCGGATATGGGTTTTAAAGTCTTTGGGGTAAATACCCAGTAGAGGGATTGCTGGATCATATGGTAAATTAATTCTTAGTTTTTTGAGGAACCTCCGTATTGTTTTTCATAGTGTCTGTACCAATTTGCAGTCCCACCAGCAGTGTATGAGGGTTCCTTTTTCTCTGCATCCTCTCCAACACTTGTTATTACTTGTCCTGTTGATTATAGTTATTCTAACAGGTATGAGATGGTATCTCATTGTGGTTTTGATTTGCATTTCCCTAATAGCTAGCGATGTTGAGCATCTTTTCATATAGTTGTTGGCCATTTGTATGTCCTCTAGGGAGAAGTGTCAGTTCAGGTCCACTGCCCATTTTTTGATTGGATCATTTGGTTTTTTGTTGTTGTTGTTATTGAGTCATATGAGTTCTTTGTCTATTTTGGATATTAGGCCCCTATTGGAAGTGTTGCTTGCAATTATATTTTCCCATTCAGATGGTTGTCTCTTTATTTTGTTGACGATTTCTTTTGCTGAGCAGAAGCTTTTTATTTTGATGTAGTCTCATTCATTGATTTTTGCTTTTACTTCCCTTGCTTTTGAAGTCAAATTCATAAAATCCTCTTTAAGTCCAAGGTCCTTGAGTTTAGTTTTTGTGTTTTCTTCTATGCATTTTATTGTTTCAGGTCTTATATTCAGGTCCTTAATCCATTTTGAGTTAATTTTGATGTGTGGTGATAGACAACAGTCTAGTTTCATTCTTTTGCAGGTGGCTTTCCAGTTTTTCCAGCACCATTTATTGAAGAGGATTTCCTTTCTCTACTGTATGTTTTTGGCTTTTTTGTCAAAAATTATTTGCCCATATAAATATGGATTTACTTCTAGACTCTTGATTCTGTTCCACTGGTCCGTGTGTCTGTTTTGCTGCCAATACCATGTCGTTTTGATTATTGTTGCTTTATAGTATAATTTGAAGTTGGGCAGAGTGATGCCTCCAGGCTTGTTGTTTTTTCTCAGGATGACTTTGGCAATTTGGGGTCTTTCGAGCTTCCATACAAAGCTGATGATTTTTTGTTCTATTTCTTTAAAAAATGCTGATGAGATTTTGATGGAGATTGCATTAAATCTGTATAATGCTTTAGGTAATATGGTCATTTTAACTATGTTGATTTTTCCTATCTGAGAACATGTACTGTCTTTCCATTTCTTTGTATCTTCTTCGACTTCTTTTAATAGGGTCTTATAGTTTTCATTATATAGGTGCTTCACATGTTTCATTAGAATTATTCCTAAGTATTTTATTCTTTTTGTTGCAATTGCAAAATAAATTATTTTTTATACTTTTTTTTCTGACACTTCATTATTGGAGGATAAGAAAGCTATGGATTTTTGAACACTGATTTTGTATCCAGAGATTTTACTGTATTTGCTTATTGCTTCTAGTAGTATTCTTGTGGAGTCTTTAGGGTTTTCTATATAGAGAATCATGTCATCTGCAAATAGTGAGAGTTTGACTTCTTCATTTCCTATTTGGATGCCTTTTATATCTTTCCCTTGCCTGATTGCACTCATTAGAACCTCTAATGTTATATTGAATAGGAGTGGCAATAGTGGGCAGCCTTGCCTTGTTCCTGATCTTAGAGGGAAGGTTTTTAGTTTTTCACCATTAAGTATAATGTTAGCTGAGGCTTGTCATACATGGCCTTTATTATATTAAGGTACTTTCCTTCTATACCAATTTTCTTAAGTGTTTTGATCATAAATGGATGTTGTATCTTGTCGAAGGCTTTTTCTGCATCTATTGATATGATCATATGATTCTTATTTTTTAATTTGTTTATGTGGTGTATCACATTAATCGATTTGCATATGTTGAACTATCCCTGTGCCTCTGGGATGAAGCCCACTTGATTGTGGTATATATCTTTTTAATATGTTGCTGTATTCGGTTCGCTAGTATCTTATTAAGGATTTTTGCATCTGTGTTCATGAGAGTAATTGGTCTGTAGTTTTCTTTTTGTGTATTATCTTTACCAAGTTTTGCTATCAGGGTAATATTGGCCTCATAAAATGAGTTGAGAAGTATTACCTCTTCTTCGATTTTTTTGGAAGAGTTTGAGGAGAATAGGTACTAAGTCTTCTTTGAATGTTTGGTGGAATTCACTGGTGAAGCCATTTGGTCCTGGACTTTTACTTTTGGGGAGGTTTTTGATGATTGTTTCAGTTTCCATACTGCTGATTGGTCTATTTACATTTTCCAGTTCTTCTTGATTCAATCTAGGAAGGTTGTGTTTTTCTAAGTACTGGTCCATTTCTTTTGGTTATTAAATTTGGTGTTATATAGTTTTTCATAATATTCTTGCATGATCCTTTGCATTTCTGCGATGTCAGTCATAATTTCCCCTCTTTGATCCCTGATTTTGTTTATTTGTGTCATTTCTCTTTTTTCTTTAGTAAGTCTAGCCAGGGGTTTGTCAATTTTATTAACCTTCTCAAAGAACCAGCTCTTCGTTGCTTTTATTTTTTTCTATTTTTTTTTTGTTTTGATTTCAATTTCATTTATTTCTGCTCTAATTTTGATTATTTATTTCCTTCTGCTGATTTTAGGTCTCATTTGTTCTTCCTTTTCTAGTTTTTTAAAATGAAGCATTAGGTTGTTTATTTGAGTTTGTTCTCGTTTTTGGAGGTAGGCCTGTAATGATATGAACTTTCCTCTTATGTCCTTTAAAGAGTTCATAGGCTAAAGAGTGGAAGAGAAAAAAATAAATATAACAAAGTGCTGGGCTTTCAGCCTCTTACTCACTAGATAAAGAGTAGGAGAGGGTGGGGTGGGAGGAATCTTCAAATTTGCCAATAAGGTATCTCCATCTCTTCAGGTTTACACAGCTTTCTTTTGCCTAAATAGTCCGTCAATTCAAATTTTAATTCCCTGTGAGGGCTATTTCTCCTCAAACCCTTCTACCTGATATGATGGCTTCTGGGTTTTATGGAGCTTTCTGGTGTGTTGCTAGATCAGAGGAGGTAGCTCAGCCCTACTTGTAGGTTCTGGTACTAGCCTCCCTTTGCTGACCAGGACCTGGCCTTGGCTCTCTCTGGTGCAGCAGAATTCTAAGGCTCACCACAGCTTTCATTTGATGCCCTACCCGGGAGTCTGCCCTCAGCTATAGGCTCATTCAACCCTGTTTGCAATGAAACCCCTCAACGCTGTCAATCAGCATTTCAGCTACCTTCTTCCCTCTGCATGACAGGAAGAGCTTCTGTAATCCTTCCACACAGCTCGGAGGCCGAGGGAGCTCAGGGACCTGTCCCTACCTGACTGCACAATGGCATTAGTTATACTCTACTTCCACTCTAAAATAGGCTCGTGGTTCCCAGGGAGATATTCTCCTTGCTCCAGAGTGTGCTCTGTTCTAACGTTCTTAATGGGACTTTGAAAACCCTACTGTTTTAGCACTTCCACCTCAACAATCCAGTATCGTTTCCAACACTACTCCCTTCTAGGGTTCACCTCTTGCCCTTCCTCTTTCTAAGCTCTCAACCCTGAAAGGGTTACTACTGTGGAAGGATGCATGAAATATAGTTTTTAACAGTTGTAACATAGTTAAAGTGCTACACAAAAGAAGCATGCCCAAAGGACCATGGAAGTTCAAAGGAGGAATATCTAATCCACCCTGGTGGTTAAGGAAGGCTTTCCAGAGCAAGTGATACTCATTCATTTACCACCTTCCAAAATCTTTATTGAGCACTACTGTGTGCCAGACACTGTTCTAGGCTCAGGGGTTCTGCGTGGTGTTACACAAGACAGATACAATTTATGATGCAGTCAAACTTAGTGGAAGAAAACTAAACACTATGTAAGAAAAATAGTAATTTGAGGTCTCTTCGAGCATTGATAACATGATAAGAAAATAATGCAGAGTAATGAGGCAGAAAATGACTATGGAGTAGTTTAGTGCATGAGGTGATTAGGAAAGATCTCTGTGAAATAGTAACACTTGAGGGATGGGAAGGAGCCAGTCTATGAATTCTGGGGGCAGAGTGATGCAAGGGGAGGATCAAACAGGGGCAAACGCTTGCCTGTTACAAGAACAGGAAGCAAAAGGCCCATATGTCTGAGCTGAGTTTTGAAGGACTACCAGGAGTTATGTAGGTTGAGGACCAGAGGGCAGGAAGAAGAGAAGGTGGGAGTGGAGAAGAGTCTTTTCAGGGAGAGGAATTCATCAAGGGTATAATGTGAAAACTGCAACTTTAATCAAGAGTAAAGTCGAAGTTGTGGTAACAGTGAAATCTCCCTGTGCTATTGTTGTTGTCATTGTTGTTGTTTTAGGTAAAAGGGGGTGTTAATGGAGCAGGGTGCACTATTTTCTTTGTATCATTGGGAGGGAACTGAGTGAGTTCAATAAAATGTCCTTCCTACACTCTGATCCTGAAAGTAATCGACTACTCACTTGTCAACATTTGTAATGAGAGTTTCAGTCTATCTATTCTTTTCCGGAGATTCTAATAAGTGTCTTATTTACATTATCCCTTCAGTTAACCCCACCGGATAAGCCCCAATTTACAAATGAGGACACCAAGGCACAGTTAGGTAACTTGTTCCAAGTTATTCAATTGCAAAGCTGGGTTTCAAACCCAGGTGTTCTGATGTCAAAAGCCATGTTTCTTCCACTATTCTGTATACCCAAAACACAGTGTGCTCAAAGATAGGGTGGACTGGGATGGGGTGGTAGCTGTTGAATAAAGGAAGGTAGGTAACTTCTCCCAAGAGGCCTCAGAGACAGCACTTATTACCCTGGGTAATCTTACAATAGAACAATTTTGGTGCTTGGCTCATGGGGTCAGCAGATTTCTTTTATCACCTTGCTAAGAACAAGTTCATTTCTGAGGGGTACTTTACATTAACCACGTTTATGAGGCATAAAATCAGAATGCCAATTTACTGTTTATAGTACAAAAGGAACCCAAACTCTCAAAGTCTATATGATTCACCTGCTAGGTTAACCTACACAGGAGCCAATTCATCTCAGAACACTGATTGGTCAACTTGGAATTGGGGAAAAAAGTTAGAGACACCACTCTTTCAAGCTCTTGGATTAAGATAACATGATGTATCCATTTCTCAATAGGATGGTTTTCCTAATAGGGGTGCAGGTATACCAAGGCCATCAAACTACCGACTGCCTCCACCCATGCCACTTTAATGATGACTTTGTTAATGAGATTAGAATACTTGAGGTCCGCTCCTAAGCTCTCCTCTTCTGAGGACTGTCCTTAATTGGGCACGGTTTGCATTTGTATATGTTCCCTCTTGTTTTATGAGCCCATGGTTGACCATCTCCACTTCCAGATGTCAATTCTCTAAATAAGTCAGTACAATCAATCAGGTTAAAGTCTAGTTTTAACTGGCTGAGTAAAATTTGGTTTCTTTAAAGCGACTTTTTCTGCTCCAGTATGGGTCAACTTTTTAAAGCTTATTCCTCAACAGATGATCTTGTTTCGGGGTCCTAGAGGACACCTCATAGTAGACTCCACCTTCTACATACTGCCCTTGTTCTCCCTCTCCGCAGTGTATAGAAGAAAAGTATTTAAAAAATTCTGGTCCACAGCCTGAATTATGCAATGTGGTTATAAGTGAGTCACCCCAGATTTGGAGCACACACACAAGGGTGAATGTTGAGACCCCAAGCTGAGAAATAAAGAGGCACTAAATAACTTACACACAAAAAAAGCAATATTGGGGATAGATACATTCCTTCGAAGGGCTGTGAATTGGTGAAAAGAAAACCTTTCTAGTTAATTACCACCCGCTCTACCTCCACAAACTAAAAGAAGGTGGGATGGCAAGGGTAAGAAGAGAGGGTCAAGGGTCATCAGCCCCGGGAGGAGTGTAATATTCTAGGGAGAGGGCAATTTCTTCTGGTCCTGTGGAGAAGGGTGGTTCTTCCTCTATTCTTCCTAAGTTTACCCAAGGTTTGGAGTTGTTGATCAGAAGGGGAGAGTGACTCTCCTCTCCTCCACCAGCTGATTGCTAAGCTGTGAGGCCTACAGGCTTGTCCCACTGCTGCCTTAGGAGCACTGTGGGGCATGGAGAGAACATTCTTGGAAGAGCTTTACATATATCCCTGGGGGAGGAGAGGAGGTGCCTGCTTTTTAGTCTGTAGATTTTTTAAAGAAAACTTGTTGGAATGGTCACACGAGGAGGGTAAGGGTGGACTGTAGTCCATTCTTGCAGAAGAGGATGGGGGAATACCCCTATCTGAGGATATCGCAACACTAAGAGAGTATGAAAGAGAACCTCTGTGGGTCCCATGGCTTCATGTAAAGGCGCTCATAGTACAGGAGGCGCTCATGTATGGCTACTACGGACAAACCTTGCTATGGTTTTGCTTTGTCACACCCATGGCTTTGTTTGGCTTTTGGCTTCAGGCTTATTTCCTCCCAGAACAAGATAGTTGCAACAGGTCTAAACATCATGTTTTCACATAACAATAATCAAAGGCTAGAAGAGAGGGAAAGGGTGTTTTTCTCTAAATCCTTTTGGAAAAGCAAAGACAGCTTTTCCAGAAGCCTCCCAATTCCCGTGGATTTCCTCTCATAGCTGCCTGGGCAGAATTGCACCACATGCCCATTCCTAAATCAATCATTATAGGGGAACATAATTATCATAATTAACTTCAGCCTTTCCTAAAAAAGTCCTGGATTCTGTTCATAAGGAAGATGGAGCAAATGGCTGAAGGATAGGCGAGAACTGTGTCCCATGTGGAGAAGTTCCCAGCCAGGAGCCGTTCTACTTGAGCAGCCCACTTTCCGTGTGTGGTTGTGGGTGCCTGGGTTGCATGGAGGTTGAGCTAACACAGGGCTCTTTCTGCCAGGCTTGGAGATTTTCGGCAATATACTTCTTTTAAACCTTAATTAGTTGCTGGTTGATTTAATCTGGAGATTTCATTTACTGGTGTATTAGCCAGTCCTCTTGGTTGTAAGGAACAGAAACCAACACAAAGTAGTTTAATCAATTGGCTCACATAATGAAAACTCCAGGCAGATGGTTTCTTTCAAAGATAATTGGATCCAAGAAGTCAGTTGATACCTTTTACTATTATTGTGCCATCTTTCAAGAATGATTTCCTTAGTGTTAACATTTTTCTCAGAAAGGCTCCTTCCTTGCTTAAGATTCCCATCCTACAAGGTTAGTAGTTGGAAACAAGACAGGCAAAGTCCTTGTTCCCATAGAGCTTACTTCCTCGTGGAGTGGCCTAAGGAAAAAACAAACTCCTGTGTGTCTGCTCTATTTTCAGTACTCTACTATACAACTTAACTGCTGACACCAGATGTGGGCTTTCCACACATTGAGCAATTCTTTGACATCAGCTAGGTGTCCTACAATTTGACTCAATTCTGGCACTATCTACCAGGAGACAGCATCAGATCCCACAAGTTAAGGGCCCAACCCTACAAGACTGTCCCCATCCCAACCCACTTCAGATACCAATCACAAGTCTGGGTTGTTGCTGTGCTTCTGGCTCACATGAATCGGCGATTCCCAAGATCCCTTCCCTGGGGTCAATTAATTTGCTAGAGCAGCTCATAGAACTCAGGAAAATGGTTTACTTACTAGATTACTAGCTTTATACAAAGAATAGTAAAAGATACAAGCCAACAGCCAGATGAAGAGATACAGTAAGGTCCAGAAGGGTCCCAAGTACAGGACCATTGTCTCCATGGAGTTTGGAGTGTGCCACATCCGAGCATGTGGGTATGTTCTTGTTCACCGACCCAAATCTCTCCAAACTCTGTCCTTTGGGGTTTTTATGAGGGCATCATTACTCAGGCATCGTTGATTGAATCTTTGGCCATCAGTGATTGAATTCAATTTCTAGGGCACTTTCCCTTTCTAGAGGTCAGGGGCTGGGGTTGGGGGTGAGGGTGGGACTGAAAGTTTCAACCCTCTAACTGCAGCGGTGGTTCCCCTGGCAACCAGCCCTTATCCTTAGGTGCTGTCCAAAAGTCACTGTATTAAATAAACTCAGATGCTGTTGAAAGAGGTTTGTATGAATAACAAAAGACACCTTTATGGCTCTTATCATTTAGGAAATTCCAAGGGTTTAGGAACTGTGCCAGAAACAGGACAAAGTACAAAAATATTTAAAATATTTTTCTTATTATAAGTCCCACTATCAAAGGTGGGGAGAAGCCAGAGAAATACATTAATAAATTTATAAATAAGTTGAAATGTTTCCAGATAGAATATTATCCAGAAAATAAAGCAGGATAACAGGATAGAATATGATTGGCTGGAAGAAGGATAGTGATACAAGAAGTGATGAGGAAAACACTCATTTCTTTTAATAGCTGAGCTGAAATATCAGGGTGGAGTCAGCCATATGAAGCTCTGGGTGTTCCAAAAAAGGTCAGTAAGTACAAAGGTTCTGAGACAGGAATAAACTCTGCCTCTTTGAAGATGGGACAAAATGCAAGCATGACTTACCTGAGTTTTAAAGAACGAATAGAAGTTAGCTAGACTTGGAGATGGGCGGGTGGAGATAATCCTAATTTATTTTAGGCAAAGAGAATAGTAGCAGTTTGGGAACCATAACTTTAACCTAAAGAGAGAAACTCATCTTAAAAGTGACAGTACACCCTGAGAACAGGAAAATGTGGAAGTTTTGGTCAGTAGCAGACATCCTCCATCTAGTATGCTGGGTTTTTCCACTGTTCCAGTCTGGGAAAAAGGAGTGAGTTCAGTGCAGGGGCCTTCCTCACCGTGATTCTAGGAGTTATCTGCTAACCACATATATGAAAATGTTTTAATACCAGCTACCATTTATTGAACATCTACTATTTTCTAGGCATTGTAAGAGACATCTTAGGTACATCATCCTATCCACCAATCTTCAAGAAAATATTATTCCCAATTTACAAGTGAAGAATTGATTAGCAGAGTTTAAATAATTTGTCCATAGTAAATGACAAAGTTGAGGTTCACACCCAGCTCCTCTTTGCCAAAACTCATGTTCTTTCCATTATTCCAGTTATCTCAAAAAAGCATAATTGTTTTTAGGGATGGAGCAGGGTGGTGTACATTGGAAAGTGAAGGTGGGTACCTTGTCCAGAGAGACCACACTGGACGGTACTCATTTCTTTAAGGGATGAACATGCACAGGTATTTGGCACTTGGCCTTGTGGACTCAGAAGCCAGCTTTTAGTAAAAGGCTCAGAAGTGAAATCACATCAACCAAGTTTGTGATGTGTATTATAATATCATCAGAATGCCAGTTTCAAATATGGTTGCCTGGAAAAGCACAGACAAATAAAATATAATCAAGAATATGAAATGTCAATTTGCAAACCTGTTTTAAAAAAAACACTTTTTTGAAAATATCTTTGATGCATGCAGGTATGTCTTGTCCAAGATTGATATTTCTTTTATGTGGGAAAAGCGCAGGGAGCTCTAACTCTCATGGCTTCTAACCCAGCAAATGAAATGTTACTGTGTAAAAGTTTGTTTTAAAATATTAATTGTGTCTTCCATTATAAACTTACTCTCAAAGTGAGAGCCCCAAATCGTAGCAAATGTTAAGATGAAGAATAATAAAGGGGCAAGATGCCCAGAACAGTTACCAACATTATTATGGAGCTAAAAACTTAAGAAAAAGCCCGTAAGAAAAAACATGAAAGTTTGGTTGCCATTTTTGAATATTAGCTTGAGGTTCAGTGTCTGAACAGAGAAAAAAGGATGTTAAACCACTGTACCCACATACTGAATGCTTTCAGTTTAAAAAGTAGTCAAAATGTGTGATATAGTAAACATGAAAACTTTAATATTTCTTGGTTTAGGTATTTTCTTACTCGATTCTCCTAGTTGAAATAAAGATAAACATTTATTGCTGTATTAATTTTTGTTTTGTGGACTTTAATTCTTTAAAAGTCAAACTTCATGTCTTATCTCTCTGGCAATAATAAAGGCATGACAGAATATGAAATCGTGGGTTTAGACATGACCTATTTTAACCCATGCATACATTTGGTTATTTGCACTAATGCCAAAAATAGCTGTCGTGCACGTGTGTCTTTTTTTTTTCCCTCTGTCTTCTTAGTATTTGAACCTCCTTCCTACATTTAGAGAATTTTCTGTAAATGTTTTTTTGACATCTTCCTCCCACAATCAGGAGATGAGAACAGAAGATAATAACTTTCTCAGATGACCTAACCATTAGAGAGAAAGCACATGTCTGGACGCAGACTGTCAGATGCATCTGACTGGGACTTTAAATCTGAAACTTGTTTTGGAAAGAAGCAAAGCAAGTGGAGAATTTTTCCTGACAGTGGCTGCCACGGCTGCACTGTCCATTTTCCATAGGCAAAGGCCAAAAGTGTGTCTGGGATCAGGGATGCAAGCGAGCTACAGCTCTTACCTGTGTTCAGCAGGAGTGGCAGGCCCTTCCTAACCAGCATGACTGTGGCTGCTATGGGGACTGGCTAGCCTCCCTTCGTTTCCACCATTTTCCTATCCTGGTTTTTTAGTCTTCCCTGAAATTCTCAAAGATGCCAAATGGTGTCTGATGCAATGACTAACTTGCTGTGGTTGCATCTTGCTGAATTTATCGTACATAATTTTACGTTAAAAATAACGTCTGCAATTCTTTGACTCTCCCTGTTGAGATCTGGAGATTATGAACATGAGATTTTAATGAATATGAGTTATAATTCAACTGTGCCTAATTTTTTTAAATTAAATTTATTGGGGTACATTGGTTACTAACATTACATAATACAACATCTGTATATTTTATTGTATGCTCACCAGCCAAAGTCTAATCTCCTTTTAACACCTTGTAATTTGACCCCCTTTACCCTCTTCATCTGTCTGTTTAAAACTTGTCCTTCTGAAACTAGGAAAATAACGTAAATGACATACACCTTGTTGAATTGGGAGGGAGGCATATTGAGGAGGGAATGACTGTTACTGGCCTCTCTGTACTTACTTACTTACTCCTCCTCCCCTAGGAGGAAGGCATGACTTATCTAATGGAAGCATTAGAAAAAAACACCAGGTGTGTGTTCTCCCTCCCTACTGGGAACAGTTGGCCTGCAGAGGTGGGGAGGGGTGCTCTCAGTTGCTCTTTACCATGTAGTAACTTGCAATAGCAGTCCGGCCCTTCTGAAAGAAGCCTGACCTGATCCTCCATGACCTGTGCCTGGAAGGACAAGTCTGTGATTTTGGGGTGCAGTGTTAGGAAGCCCACAGATACCATGTCCTTTAACTTAGTTTTCATCAAAGGCAATACTCAAATCTCAACCCACAATTGTTTCAGAACTGGAAGGAGAAGAGGACTGTTTTTCACTTAAGCCCCTTCAGACTCTAACAGATTTATACAAATTGTTCCATGTGTACTCTCAGAGTAAAATTTTAAAAGTCCATTGTCTATTTTGCTATTTTTTTTTCTCCTATTAGTTTGGACCCAATCAGGAAAGAGAAAATGCACTGTAATTTAAAGAGGAAATTTTTAATATAAAGAATTATTAACTAAATGACATGATTGATATCAGAGGGATTGGCCAGTCCAGAAGTAAAGAGAACTCTATGGATATAGGATAGCAGATAGAAGGAGCGGGCACCATCCCTAGGGCTGAAAGACAGCACGAAAGCAGTAGCCTTCAATCTACCAGTCTGAGAGCCAGACTTTGTGGGAGAGAGCTTGGCCATGGCTCATGGACTCATGGAGCAATCATTGTGGTGCCAGGCCTTTTATAATTAGCTGGTAATTCACCCTCTAGAGTGTGGCTTATCGGAGACACTGGTTACAAAACTGTTCAAGACCAGGGAGCAGGTTTGGGGTGGGGGAAAGCTACCAGCCTCTGGCTGCCGCCACATGTCCCCCTACTGCCCCATGCACTGTGCTCTGCAGGAGCCTGTTGAGAGGGGCACACGGAACCAAGAAGCAAAGCCCCCTTTTCCCCTGGCAATGTCTTTCTGAAGAGGAATTTTCCACTCAAATGGCCAATCTTGTAATCAGCTCTTTGTTCTGCCTTGAGGTAACGACTACCGCCCTGTCCAGGACCTTTGTACCGGGCTTCAAAAACTCACCTACTCTGTTTGGCAAAGCGTTGGCCACAGATCTTGCTGCACTCTACTCCAGTATGTAGATGATCTGTTGCTGGCTAGTGGCACCCAAGAAGGCTGCTGGAAAGGTACTAGAGCCTTGTTGGCCCTACTCTCTACCATGGGATACAAAGTGTCAAGGAGGAAGGCTCAAATCTGCAAACAGGAGGTCAGATACCTTGGGTTCATCATCTCAGAAGGACATTGGGCACTTGGACATGAAAAGAAACTGGCCATTTATTCAAAACTTCAGCCAAACACTAAGAAAGGGGTTTATGAATTCCTAGGGGCTGCCGGATTCTGCCGGATCTGGATACCAGGTTTCTCTGAAATCATCAAGCCACTGTACGAGGCCATAGCTGGGTCTGGTAAAGATCCCTTGGAATAGGGCTCCAAACAAAAAAAAGGCCTTCAGAAAAATAAAGAGACTTTTGACCAGTGCCCTAGCATTAGGACTACTGGACGTGACACGGGACTTTAACCTCTTTGTACATGAGAAGAATGCCTTACTGCATTAATGAATAACCAGGGACACAAGTGGCTGATCAACTCCAGGATAACTCATTATCAGGGACTGCTTTGCGAAAATCCACGTGTCCACCTCAAGACTGTATGGATGTTGAACCCTGCTACTTTTCTGCCCACTGAGGGACCTCCTGACCATGATTGTGAAGAGGTCACAAATGAAGTCTACTCAAGCAGGCCAGACCTGACTGATGTTCCTCTTTAGAACCCAGAACTGGTATTGTTCACTAATGGGAGCAGCTTCATCCATGAAGGATAGCGCAAAGCCGGCTACATAATAACAACCATAGAAGAGGTGATTAGAGCTGCGGTTTTGCCACAGGGTTGGTCAGCACAGTGGGCCGAGCTATGGGCACTCATCTAGGTGCTGCGGCAGGCTGAAGGGAAATAGGTCTATATCTATACTGACTCAAGGTACACCTTTGCTACTTTGCATATATGTGGAGCCATTTATAAAGAGAGGGGACTACTGACGGTGGGAGGAAAAGAAATCAAGAACAAAGAAGAAATCCTTCAACTGTTAGAGGCAGTCTGGAAGCCTTCTTAGGTGGAGGTCATTCACTGCAAGGGCCACCAGAGAGGAACCGACCCTGTCAGTAAGCGAAACCGACTGGCAGACCAAGCAGCTAAGGAGGCTGCCAACCAACCAAGTGCCACAACGGGTCCTGAACCAGCCTCCAAGGTTCTCCTAGCACCAGAATTGCCTCTGTCCTCGAAATACAGCAAGGAAGAAGAACAATGGGCCTTAAGTGAAGTGGGAATCAAGAGAAAGGAGGGCCGGTGGGAGCTTTCAGACACCCAAGCTCCCAACCCTGTGCACCCAGATCAGTGCTAGATGCGAAAACTACACATGAAACAATGCTGACCAAAGGCCAAAATCCAATCCAGGGATGCAAATGATTGAGACTATGCCCTTCAAAGACCTATAAGTGGACTTTACTGAGATCAAGCCTTGCCAGGGCCACCGATACTTGCTTGTTAGTTCGCAAGTACTCCGGATGGGCTGAAGTTTTCCCTACATGCACTGAACGGGCACAAGAAGTAGCTAGAGCCTGGTTGAGGGAAATGGTTCCAAGTAACACAGGCTGCTTCGTTTAAGAAACCTATACAATTCTCATGGAAATCCAACATGAAGACTATACAGGGTTACTAAACAGAAATTCAGGTTACTGTCAAGAGAGGCCAAATGACTGCTTAAGCATCTTTCCTTGAGAATCTTGCTCCAAACCCTCCCAAGAAGAATGCCTACTCTTACCAGCATATAAAAACCTCACCAAATGGGTCTTTATAGATACTAAGAGAAATTCGTTACATTGGAAAAATGAAACCTCTGGAGCATCTCAGGATAATTGCTACGGACCCCTCCAAACCCCTCATGGGGGCAGTTCTAGCAAGAACACTTTTGACCTTGGAATCTGAAAACAGCAGAAGGCTGAATGATCACCTTTTCACTATTGAGAAGAGTTTTTGTCTTGGAACCCCAGATATATTCTTTCATTGTGGCGATTCATATCTCTGTCTCCTGGCTAACTGGGCAGGGACCTGTCCCCTGGTTTACTTGGCCCCCGAAATAAATATTGCTCCTAACAACCATTCTATAACCATCCCTCGAATACACACAAGAACCAAGCAAGGGATACAATTCATTCCCCTTTCTATAGGCCTTGGCATCGCCACAGGGGCAGGCACAACCGGCCTGATCTCCTCCCTGTCTTATTACTAAAGCTTATCTAAAGACCTATTTGACAGTTTAGACACTTTACAAAGTCAATTAGAGTCCTTAGCAGGAGTAGTCTTACAAAACCATAGTGGACTTGATCTTCTAATGATTGAAAAACGAGGGTTATGCTTATTTTTAGAAGAGCATTGTTTTTATGTTAATCAATCTGGTATAGTTAGAGATGCAGCCAAGAGACTTACAGAGAGAGCCTCAAAAATCCGCCAACAATTGAATGAGTCATGGGAGTCCTGGTCCAGAATATGGAGTTGGGGGTCCTGGTCCAGAATATGGAGTTGGGGATCCTGGCTTCTCTCACTTACAGATCCTTTCCTCATGTTCTTCATAGCTCTTATTTGGTCCCTATATCCTGAACTGTCTTGTCAAGTTTGTCTCCTCACACCTAGAATCCACAAAGTTACAAATGGTTGTGACATCCAGACCACCTTTATACCAGCCCCCAGGCCAGGAAGATCAGGAGGTTGATGCCCTATAAGAATTTAAAGGACATCCAAAGTTGGGATTGAAGAGGCATCTTCCACTCAGATGGTTAACCTTGTAATCAGCTCTTTGGTCTGCTTCTGTAGCAGGATGACCTCGAGATCACCTGAAGACTCACCCTCCCCTTTGCTTGTTCTGCCTAGATAACAGATGTATCCCCTTTACTTGTTCATGGATAAGCCCTATAAAAGTAAGTTTACCCCTGAGCTCAGGGCCTAGATCTTCAGAATGCTAGCTCTGCTGGGACTGCCGGCATAATAAACCTGAGTTCTCCAACTCTCCAAGTGGTGCTTGGTTTCTCGCCAGTCTGATTTTTCTGCAACATTTCTAGCACCCCACTACTAGCAAAGCTTAACATCATGCCAAAGGAAAAATATTAAAGTTCCAGAACAGTTTTCACAGAGTAGGCAAAATGGTGAATTTGGAGCTGAGAGGCAAAAATCCATAGCTGGCATACATAGATATGATTTGATTGTATTTTATAATGATATTGAGTTGGCGTATTTTTGGATAGAAAAAAAAAGGCAGTTCTACGGAAAGTAACCTCACAGGGTGATCTGATCATAAATTCCTGACTGAGCAGGTCATGGTGGGTAGTCATATCCCAGGCATATAGGTTCTCTACTAAAAGGCTTATCTTTGCTTTAAGCCAGACCTGTCCGTTGTTTCTGTACATCTAGAATAACACACCTTTGAAATAAGCTGTAACCACCCTCAAGGGAGCACATAGTCTTGTTAATTATCTTGTAATCCAGTCCCCCTTGCTTTCTCCCATCTCCATGTTATCTTCCTTATGTTCCCTCCTTAAAATCAAATGCATAAAAGAAGCTGCAGAACTGTTATTCTCTGGAGCATTTGAGATCTTGCTCCCTGGCATATGTCGTCAGTTTGGCTCAAATAAATTTATAAAAATTCACTACAGGTTTGGACGTTTCTTAAGATGATAATATTTTTACTTGGAAGTCTCTGTCCTAGTTTTAGTGGCACCCCTGCTGAAGGAGCTGGCCCACCGATTCTCACCCTCAGCAGGTGTTATCAACCAATTTAATTTCCCTATGTACCATCTTGATGCTCAGTGTAAGAAAATACTCCAGACTAATGAGCCTCTTTTTTTGTGGTTTCCTGTACCTCTGTGCTGCACCATCATTTTGTTCCATAAGTCTCTGTTAGGACATCTCTTGGCCTCCCAGGTTCTTAAACCAGCCATGAGTTTTGCAGTTATGGCCTTCCTCTCTGATGCATGTCCTAATTCTCCTGGCTCACACATTTAACTGGCTATGCTTGTATTGTTCAACTTAAGGCCCATATCTCACAGAACACTCTGAATTCTCCATCTATTTCCACCTCATTCAAGGGGCATGCCTTCCTTCAGTCCCTCTTTTGTTCTGTCTCTGCACCGGGGGTGAAATGTGGCTTTGACCTTTGTACCACTCTGCACGGAAAAACAAAAAGCCAGGTAAAGTCTTACATTTTTACTACCAATAGCACTAAATGAATGTCCCTCATTACTTACAGAATGAAATACCAAAGCCACAATCATTTAAAGCTCTCCATAATATTATTCTCATCTGTCGCTGAATTTTCTCACCAGACCAGGTGATTTGTTCTTCCTCTGTACTTTTTGTGGATGAAAAAGAGGTGCTATAATAAATTACGAATTCCTAATTGGTCAGGTCCTGGCGTGTAGTCATGCTCCAGGCGTATCACTTGTTTAGTGAAAGGTTTTAAGCCAGCCCTGAGGATTGTTCTTATGTATCTAGGTTAACACACGTGTCAGAACCGATACCGTTCAGAGGCATAACCGCACTCAAGAGAGTGTTGTGACCGAAATAACCAGGCCCAACTCGAGTGCTCTTAATCCAAGAGACAGTTTATTAGCCGGCAGCTGTCCTTGCAAAGGAGCAGCCCCGAGACGCAGGGGCACAAAGGTTTTAAGCCCTCGATCCCATCCCCCACATCCTTAATCTTTACACAAAAGACTATATCTCCTCCATTCATTAACTGATAACTAAGAGGTGGGTAAGCAAGCAGGGGTACAGAAGCAGAATGCATCATTGTTAAAATATTTTGTACCTATAGGCAGTGATCCGGCCAGTAAATCCCTTTAGTTAATAAATTTTTAGCAGATAACTAACTAGAAGTGAGACATGGCGGTTAGCACGTACCATGTCTTATCCTTAACCTATTGTTTCTAAAGGTGAGGTCACTACAAGAGCACATAATCTTAACTAATCTGTAATCTAAACTCCACCTTGCTTTCTTCCCCACCTTCGTGTAATCTTTCTTAATTCTGAATGCATAAAAAGAAGCTGCAAAACTGTTATTTTCCAGAGCGGAGCATTTTAGTTCTTGCTCCCCGGCGTATTTCGTCAGTTTTGGCTCAAACTCACAAAAATTCTTTACAGCTCTGGGTTTTTTTTACACCGGCATTTTCCACTTTTCTGATTTGGCTTGTGCTCATCGAGAATGTCTTGCCCTCTCCATCTCCACCCACCAAAATCTCATCCGTCCTTTAAAGTCCACAACACCCGCTCCATGAATCCTTTGCTAGATGTCAGGACTCTTTTCTCACAACCTTATAACTCTTATGGAACATATGTTACTCTTGCTTACATTATATTATTTCACATATCGGTGTTAGTTCCCACTTGTCCTCAGACTGTAAGCTTTTGGGAACAGATACTATTCTGGGTCATGTTTCTATTGCCTCTAGATTCTAGCACAATGCTTTCCCTAAAGTATATTCTTAATAACTATTTTCCGAAATTAATGTATTTGAGCTGGGTCATTATTTCCTGGACATTTTTGTGTAATGAACTGCACATATGATCTCTGAGTCAGGAAACTTGGCTTTGAAGTTACCTTTGTTAACCTCATTTTTTCTGGCCCTCATTCTCTTCATCTTTAAAATGAGAAGTTTGTGTCAGATGATTTTCAGAGTTCTTACGATGTTCTTAAATTCTAAGATTTTTTTAAATGCCTAAAATGAGAATGCTGACTTGTTCTCACAATTCCTCAAAGAAATAATCTTTGCTTGAGGAGAAATATATGCTACCAGCAATCAGGGGAGTAGGACACCTGGTCACATGTATTAGGCTGACAGCAGGAACAAGGTTGCAAATGAACAGGCAAGAAAAGAAAGTGACGGGACTATCTCAAAGAGAGGTGGGTCGACCAGAATTTCTAGGCCTCAAGGCAAGAAAGAAAAGAGATATCAATGAGTGAAATTAAAGCAAGAAAGACAAAAACAAACAAACAAACAAACCATAATTGAGTCCAATTTCAGTGCAGGAAACTCCAGATGTGGATGACAGGAAAGCCAGTAAGGGTTATTGTCATTGATCTTCAGCTACGGCATTGGGGAATTAGGCCTGGTGGCAAGTGGAATCAGAGGGGGAAAAAAAAGCAAAAACACGAAGAAGCTCCCCAAATCATCTCCTCGTTTCAAAAAGTTGTAGTATACTTTATCTTCTGTTTTTGTGTTCTAATTCCCTCCCACCTAGGTCTTGATAGAGGAAGGGCATTGTTTATTCAACTGACTTTTTCTAACTTCTCCCCTGTCCCATACAAATCAATGAAACAAGTTATTTCCATGCTGCGAAACAAATAATACATGTGACTAAAAGATAAGGACACATTATTTTGATGCTCAGTTAAGATATCTTGTAATCTCATCAACTGAATTGTCCACTCCCACCGCAGGCCCCATGGCCCAAGGGTATTTATTGTCCCAGCTGTGCTCAGGGACAGGCAGTTTTTGTGCTTTTGTTCTGGCCTTATTTCTGCTTCCCGGTTGCTGCCTCAGCTACCAATGACCCACATGAAGTTGCTGCTTCTAGAGGCACAGACGTGCTCTGTTCTATTAGTGACAGCCCCCAATGTCACCACTCAGGCCTTGTGAAGACACTGCTCTCCCCTTAGCTCTTTTTTCTAAAACACAAGGCAGATCCTTCCCCAACTCTCCACTGCATGACTGAGGCCAGGCTGTAATGTTTAACAGGTGCTCAAGTGCTAGGAATCAGAGGGTGAAAGTCTGATTGGAGAGAATATCTTCACTCTCAAAGGTTTTTCTGGTTTTTCTCACTTTAAACAAACCAAGACAGAGTTCCCCAAACAGAATAATAACTGAGCACCTCTTATGTATCAAGCATTGTGCTTTACATTAAAACTTCACGACAATCTTTTTTTTTAAAATGACAACACGAATTGATCATTTTTAAGTTCTGGAGGTCCAAAGTCCAACTGAGTCCCGCTGGGCTAAATTCAAGGTGTCAGCCAGGGCCGTGTTCCTTCTGGAGCCTGTGATGCAGCATCTGTTGTCTCGCCCTTCCCAGCTTCTGGAGGCGGCCCACGGTCATGGGCTTGTAATCCTCTCCTCCATCTTCTATGCCAGCAACAATGAATCGAATTTTTCTTACAGCACATCATAGTTCTTCTCAGAGACAGATTATTCTTCTGCTGTCATATCTCCTTCTCTGACTCCACAACAACAATCTCTTGAACCAGGTTTTATCCTCCATTTGCAGATAAACAAACCAGAGTTCTATATACCATTTCCTGTTCGCCCCAAGAATACTCACCAGTGGCGCTTGCGGCTGCAGCGTTTACCCCAAGATAATTCGCGGGTTATAGTCCTAACTTTATGACACCCAAAGTTTGCTGTGAAATAGCTCGCTTTCATTATTATTTTTGCATCGCTCTAGTATATCAATAGTCTTTGGAAACAAATAACATCATTCCATTTTTGGCATTTTGTTTTTAGTAGTGGTATTTCCATTTACAAAATATAGTAATTCTCAATTGCTGAAAATATCAAATCCTAGAAAATGTAGCATTCTTATGCGCAATGTTAACATCGTTCTCAAACATTTGTTAGCCGAAGATTCATTTGATGAATCCAATTTACGTATACATTTCTGTTACATTAGGATTAGAGAGAAGTTCTGTTTAGAAATAACTCCAAGAACAGTTTTTATATTTTATTTTCACATTGAAAATGAGTCAAATCAGCCTCAAAGAGTGTGTTTATGTAAAATGACACTGGCAGTGAGCTGCATTTTTTTCTAAACGGGAAGTATGTTATAAGGATTTCAGCGAACGCCTGTCTGACCAAAGCACCCAGTGCTTTTTCTACCACGTAATGCTACACGGACAAAAACATTAGCTTTCCAAAATAATAGTCATTTTATCAATAATATTTTGGAAAAATTTCTTTAAATAAGAAACTCTCCTACTTCATTTTAAATTGCTTTCAATTTATAAAAATAAATTGTATACTGAGAGTTTTCAGAAACATTATGAATATAACATTTTAAATCTATCCATTCTACTGTTGATGAGCACTTAGGTAGTTTCCCATTTGGGGGCTGCCATAAACATTTTTTTTAATTTTTTTTTTAGATTTTATTTACTTACTCACTTTTCACCTATCCTCTCACCACCTTCCCTTTGGTAACCATCAGCTTGTTCTCTATGTCTATGGATCTTTTTCTGTTTTGTTTTGTTTTGTTTATTCATCTGCTTTTTTTATTTTAGATTCCACATATAAGTGAAATCATACAGTATTTCTTTCTCCGTCTGAACATTCTTATACATGCGTTTTGTGTGTGTGTGTGTGTGTGTGTGTGTGTGTGTGTGTGAATATATTCACTTAGATGGATCTTACTTGAATGTGGAATTTCGTGTCACTGGGTAGGATTATGACTTTAGTAGATACTACTAGACAGGTTTCCAAAGTGGTTTTATTAATTTACATCCTCTCATCACAGCACTTGGGGTAGGATGGGATGAACTTGGAGTTCTCTTAAATTTACCAGAGGGAAAGAATGATTTTATAATTGTAAAAAAAGTGCTATAATTTTCAAAAGAGCATCAGATTGGTTATATAAATTGTAAAATATATGTCATAGTTCTGTTTGTTTTGTGATAATTTACAAATCCAGATCTCACAGCGAGGGGTATTCATACCACTCTTTGCCCACCTTCCCACATTTGTTAGTCAGGCTCCATGATATGAATGGCAGTATTTTGGATTGTCTGCTACCTAACCAAATTTGGACTAGAATAGTTAGTTTCTATAAAATGTAAGATTCTTTTCAACTTAGACTAAATTGAAAGCTGCAGTAGTCTTCCCATCAAAAGGGGTAAATATAAAACTCACCCACCACCCCAGGGTGACCAAAACACAGAGGCAGCCTTTTATCTCAGAGAGAAAAAGTTGTGGGCTATGCTGATGGAGGTATTTGAAGCAGACATTTTGCAGAATTATTGCAGGCACAGCTCTCCCCAGCAATAGAGTTGATAAGAACTCTATTACTCAAGAATTTTAGAACTATGAAGAGCTTCAAACACACAAATAGAGAATTCTCTGCAATTATAGGAGGAGCCTTGATACCTCAAGTAAATGACTGACAAACATAAGAATAGCAGTATAAATAACCTGGCTATCTGGTGAGTGAAATATCTATATTACATGAGTAATATAGAAAGTAGCTGTAATTCATCAGGCTCGAGTTGCCTGACTAGTACATTATATAGAGTTCATTGTTAGACTATTAAACTCTAGTACACTACCTGGCCTGGCAGAGAACAATACTTACATAGTTGGTACAATAAGAGTGCTGTTTATTGGTTGTGTTAATTTTCTATTGTTCCATAACAAAATGCCACAAACTTAGTCACTTAAAACAGCACCTATTTATTAGCTCACAGTCTATAGTCAGAAGTCCACACATGGCATCACTAGGTTCTCTGCTTACTGCTCAAAAGGCTGAGATCAAGATATTGGCTGGGCTGCATTCCTTCTGGAGGCTCCATGGAAGAATCTGCTCCAAGCTTATTCTTCTTTTTTGAATTTAGTTCCTTGTGGTTGTAGGACTGAAGTTCCTATTTCCTTGCGATCTGTCAGCTGGGAGTGACTCTCATTTCTGAGTCTACCTGAATTTCTTGGGATTTGGTCCTCTCCGTGTTCAAAGTCAGCAACGGCATATTGAATCCTTCTCATGTTTTGAATCTCTCTGATTATCCTGCTTTGACCTCTAGATCCAAACTTAAAGGACTACTATGATTAAGTCACTTCCACCCAGATTCTCTGTTTTTGTTAAGATCAACTGATTTGTGACATTAATATCATCTATAAAATACCCTCACTGAAACACCTAGATTGGTGTTTGGGAGAAGGTGTATGCATACCAGAAAAGGGACTTTTTGGGGGGAAGAGGAGGTCATTTTAGACATTTTCTAACTCAATTGGTTTTCACTTTTGGACTCTACCTTAAATTCTAGACCAGTGATTTTCAGTTAAGGTCAGGAGCAATTGTGCTCCCTTCTCCCAAGGGACATTTGGCAGTATCTGGAGACATTTTTGGATGTCATCTAGTCGGTAGAGGACAGAGGTACTGCTAATCCACCTACGAATGTAAAGTAGAAGCCCCACAATAAAGAATTATCCAGCCCAAGATATTAGTGGTGCTGGGGTTGAGAAGCTCTGTCTTAAAGAAAGCATGAAAGACAATTATTATTACAGAACAGAATTTTAGTTATAAACCTCAGTCACGTAAATTTAAAAGTATAGCTGATATGACATAAGATGGAAGATGGAAGGATAAGAGGAAAAGAAAAGGAGTATGGGGTATTGTTACATATTCTAGAATTATTGGACTAATGAATGGAAGGTGGGTATATTATTCAAAGTTACAAAGATAAAAAAATAATAGTAATAAAACTATGAAGATGAGGAAGAAGAAGGGAAGGGAAATAGGGAGTTGTAAAAAGACAATAGATATTGCCTAAAATTGATAAAAATAAGATACTTTAAGCATGTCATTTGAAATTATGGGGGTAACCAGTGATGAGGTTCAGGATATGCTACCCCAAAATATGGGACCTTGACATACTGAATATTTTAAGCTGAAGGAGTATGAGCAAATGGCAGAAGTGTCACTCTGACCTTCCCCCAACGCTTCTCACCTGAAATGGGTCATAAAACCCCCGGCGAAAGGTACTCTTATCATCCTTAGCTCCAAAGGTAAAAGGACATGGAGAAAAATCCTAACAAACAGGCCTTGCTAAGTTTCCCCCAGTGTGTTATACTAATATCATACTCTCATTCCTCTATGACTGTCCACTCTTCGTCAAACCTAGCCCAAAATACTCGGGTCTGCTTCTTCAGGTCTTCATTTCCTTATGAAGGCTTCCATGTCATGAAAAACTTATATTAAATCAATTTGTATGCTTTTCTCCTGTTAATATGTCTTTGTCATTTTAATTTTAGGACCTAGCAGGCCCCCTAAGAGGACTGAGGGGAAACTTCCCTCATCTGCACCACAGAGGAACTAAAACCTGGTTCCTTGATGACATATACAAAGTTCCTAAGATTATGAACTTTCCCCCCTCCTTTTGGCTATATAACAAACTGTTTTAATCCACAGTCGTGCCTTATGGTTCCATTAACTGTATTCTTCAATCAAATCTTTGTGGTTAAAACAAACAAACAAACAAAAATGGCTAAAAGAGATTACCCCAAAGAAGTAGGTCTGGGAATTGGAAGGATAGAGTGAGATGATGTTGTTTTTCATTATAAATTCTGCTGTACTAATGATTTTTTTTTAACTACACACGGTATTACTTTAATAAAAATATAACCTAAAAAAAAACTTAGAGAGTTAACCCAGATGATCTACTCATATATAGTACAGTAATGGTATTAGTAACACGATAATGTTTTTAATAAGCACACGATAACCTGTAAAGTAGAATTTCTTTAAGAAGCTACACATGGCCTTTATCCAAAGTTTTAATTATTTGCATTGTAGTAAAATGAAATATGAAAAATATAGCATTTAAACCTACTGTCGTTATAACTACACAAAAGTTGTATAGTATTATGGTTCTAGACTGGGAGAGACAAAGTTGAAAATAATTCAAGTCACTGGTTGAGAGGATTAGAGACTAATGTCTTTATTTTATTAATGTTGGTTATTATGATTAATTTCAAACCTTGGGATTTATTTCTGTTGCTCTCATTATTATTTTACTTTATTAATTATTTCTTATCTAATGTTGCGTTCTTTGGCTTTTAGAACCTGCAGTTTGATGATAATTGGATGATGACAGTACTACAAGATTAAAAAGGGATATTTAGTACTATAGTCTATCTGAATGTTGTGTCCCCCTGTAATAGCCTGCTGAAATGTGAAAGGGTTAAAGGATAATTAAAACCTGAAACCGGACAAAGGAAGTCTATACCTTAGGCCTAGTTTCTGGAACCCCTAACCACATTCTGTTAATCATGAAACTTGTAACAATGAGCTCATACGCTAACTGCCAATTTTAGCCTGTGTAACCCTGCTTGCTTGCATGGCATGAAAAATAATCAATTTTATATAAACTGAAAATTACTGTTTGGCCATCGCCCATGGGAACACTGGCTATTGTCCATGGGAACATAGGCAATCACCCATAGGAACATAACATTCTAACACAAGGTTTCTGCTTCTGTACTCCCCGCTTGCACACCTGACCAGTGGGTTGACAGGTAGTGAATAGGAGAAAGATGGACCTTTGTGTTTAAGACAGAATGAGGAATAGGATTTAGGACTTAAAAACCTTGTATCTTGGCATTTCGGGGCTGCTCCTTTGGAAGGACAGCCGCCGGCTAATAAACTGCCTCTATAATCAAAGCACTCAGGTTGAGTCTGGTTATTCCGGTCACAACACCCCTAAAACTTGTATGTTGAAATTCTAGGGCCTTTGCAGGGAGCCCTCATGAATGGGATTAATGCCTTATAAGAGAGACCCCAGAGAGCTCCTTGGCCCTTTCTACCATGTATGGGCACCGTGAGGAGTCAGGGGTCTACAACCCAGAAGAGGGTTCTCATCAGACACCGAGTCTGGGAAGCCACGATCCTGGAATTCCCAGCCTCCAGGACCATGAGGAATAGGTGTTCGTTATTTATAAGCTGCCTGGTCTTTGGTATTTTGTTATAGCCACCAGAACTGATTAAGACATTTAGGAACCATTTTCCTCAGATTACCTATATTACTGTATTATCATAGTAAAAAGCATGATGGGGTTGAGTGGAAGAATGCTGTATTTTTTAACAAAATCTGTCTTTAAGTTGAAAAGAAGAACCTGGAGAGGGACGTTTTGCAAAACAAAGATTATGAACAGTGTTCAATTTCCTCCATTGCCTAAGATTGTGAAACAATAAAATCAGGTCGTGGCCTGTTTTAATTTATCAAGATAGTTATTGTCAGCATCAACATGCCAAGTAGCAGCATGTTTTACTTCTAGACTCCCCAGTAAAATTGTCAACAGGCATCCTCAACCCCTTTGTGAAGCACCCCAGGCACAGATTTCTATCCGAATTCCTCTCCCTCTGCCCCACTTTTGCGTCCATACCTTCTAGGGTCCGCTGCTGGGGCTGATGGAAAGATTTGAGACCTGGGTACAAGGCTTATCTCTGCCACTTACTGTGTGTCCTTGAGCAAATCATTTAACCCCTATGAGCCCTCAGGTTTCCTCATCTAAAAAAGTGAAACTATCAATATAAAACTCACAGGATTATTGGTGAGAATAAATAAATCGCATGCTAAATTAGTGTCAATGAGCGGTGTTAAACAAAGGCCTCTTGGTGACATTTAACCTACATCAGGCTCAGCACCTCCATGTGTCCCATCATTACCTTCAAGTCATCCTGGGACACCACCGCCTTGGACTGGCCAGCAGGGAGGCACAGGACACCTGACACCCGACAAAGCGGACACTATGCTTCTGCCATTTAATGGCTGTTTACAAAAATCAGGTCTTACTATACACCTGAAGCTTCTGTGGACAATGAGGAGGCAAACAGGAGAGTGATGCAATGGTTATCGACCCACAAGGTATGAGAAAGCTGGGTTAGGAGTTAAAAGCTGTAGGATCTTCATTTAGGGAGAGTGGAAAATCATTCCACATGGTATCCAGTTTCAGACCCCTGCTCCAAGAACTGACTGTGGGGTGTAGATGGCTCCTGGAGCAAAGCATTGTTTTTCAGCATCAGAATTAATCAATTCAAACAATGGTAGTTATTTTATTTTATTTTATTTTTACTTTTATTTTTTTGTTGTTGTTAATGGTAGTTATTTTAAAGTGATGTTTTAAAATGATATCCAGCTAAAACTTTTCTACGTAGAAAATAAACTCCAATGTTCATAAACTCTAAATAATGGAATAAGAAATATATAAATTCACACAGGAAGCATTCTTACTGAAAATGTTAAGCCTGAACACGATCATGAGGAAACTCAGAATGTGAAATAGATTCTGGCCTAGACTCTTTTTAAAAAAGTCTATGCCATAGGAAGAAAGAAAAAAAGCAGAGAGACTTTCTTAGATTAAAAGATACTAAAGAAATATAATGATTAATTGCAATATGTGAACTTTGATTGAAAAAATTTTTATATATATATATGTATATATATATATATATATATATATATACATATATATATATATAATACTCTGGAAATAGTTGGAGAAATTTGTATGTGGAATATACATATGAAATTGTAAACTTCTTAGGTATAAAGCTGATTATGTGATTATATAGGAAATGTCTTTATTCTTGAGGAATGCCAAGTTGTAACAGGAAAAAAAATTAGGAGTTAAGTATCATGATGTTTGCAATGTATTTTTGGATGGTTTAGCAAAAAAAAGTTATTTACTTATATTATATATATAAAATGTTTTATACGCACACAGTGAGAGAGAAAACGAATGTAGCAAAATATTAACTATTATTAATCTAGGTGATAAGTATACAGGCATTCATTGTACTATTCTTTCAACTTTTCTGTAAGTTTGGAAAAGTTTGTAATAAAAAAGTTGAAAAAATTATATCTGTATGTTGTTCTTAAAATATTATGTGAAGATAAACATTATCTTTTCATTTAGTTTCTTCAGCTGAGTATATTACTGGCTACTTTTGCATACTGTATAATTGTTTCTTTAAAAAAAAAAATTATTTTGTTTTGCCCTGTTGTCTCCCAAGAAGGATTAGTCACACGATCAATTTACAACCAATCATGGCCAAGTTCACTGCAGGAATCGTCTTTATAGGTTCATTTGCACACTCTCTAATAAGGAGTTTTATCACCATGAATTTTTTGTTTCCTCCGATGTGCTCTTTTACTGTTCCTCTTAAGTTTCTTCTTATGGCAAATGTTGCCTTTAACATTTTTCTTGGCTGCTTGTTTTTTCATCCACTGCTTAATGATAGGATTGTGTGGGCTGGCACAGATTCTTCTGTGCTTATCGTGAAGGCTGCCAAAAACAGAAGAAAAAAAAGTCACTGATAGAAAGTACAAGTAAAAACTTAGTGACTTATAGGCAGTTCCTAATTTTAGACAATATATTCCTAGAACCTGAATCCTAAAACTGAGCACCACAAGGTTGAATCTTAACTTTACTATGCTGATGCCTGTGGTTCCTCAGGTATCAGCAGAAAGTATTAAAAGGAGTTGAAACTGGAGGACGGGGGAGGTGGAGGGCGGAGGAGGAGTAGGGGAGGGGAAAGAGGGAAACGAAGAGAAAACAATTCTTTCTCCCCCAAGCGTCATCCAATAAAACCAATCCATGCCTCACTGCCTCTCTCAGACATATTCTCCTCGGTTTTTCTAGATCCTCTCAGCTAGGTGCCCTGTTTTTCCCTTTGAGTCTCCATGGCACTGATTCTCTCTCTTGTGGCACGGAGCTTACTTTGTCTTTTATTGGAACGCTTGTCTTAAACTCTTTCCTTTCACTGTGGCGTCACACTCCTTGAGGGAGGAATAGTCTGGAAGTGTCTTGAAAGGCCGCGTTCACAGTAGAATTCGGTCATGAGTTGTAGATATGCAGTGAAAATTGTTCAAAATAAGAACAATCTGGTTTTGTTTTCAATGAAACGAAAATATTCTAAGCTTTTGTTAATATTTTAATGCAGTATAGACCTATACCACATCTCAGAATTTGTCTTTTCATTTTTCTGTATGAAAATTTGATGTTGGAGACTCTTAGAGCACAATTCACAATTTCTAGTAACTAGACGAATTTCTTGTTATGAAAGATATTGTGACTTTTAATTCCCCCTTAGGTGCCATCCAGTTTTCATTAAAGGCCAGAAATCCTGCTGGCTTGACATATACAATATTTCTATGTCTGGATAAACTGAAACCCTTGACCCTGTTATTTGGGGGAGAAAAAAAGCAGAGAGATAGAGAGTAGGCTGCCATTTCTCCAAATGACCCAGAGGAATCATAAGCTAATGTGGGGACTGTTGAAATGGAAGGAAAAGTTGGGAAAGGTTTGAATAAGCTTAAGCATAATAAAGCCAGCATGTGGGAATGTTAGTTTGAAAGAAGTGAGGCATCTTAATAGGAGAATAATACATTCTCTGTGTTAGATTCAGAGGTCTTCAAAAGAAAAATTACTTCGCACTGTGGCCAGTTGGTTTGCCATTAGCTATTGCAGGAGAAAACTTGGCTGTAGCAATGTGGGGGGGCGGGGGGGTGGGGGGAAGGCAAAAGAGTTGAAGCTCCTACACTTTCCGAAGGACTAACACTCTCTCCTTCCTGGTGGTGTCAATAAGATCCTGAGCAGACATCTAGTGCAGAAAGACTCCCCTGGCATCCAGATAAATCCAGAAGTTACACAGGGGAGAACAAGAACTCCACTCCATTACTCCCTGGGGAGTGAAGGGCTTCTGGGAGGGGCGCTGGCTCTGGGACTGAGGGGAGAGCTGGGCGGGGGGACAGAGACAGAGGACCCAGAGAGGCGAAGAACTGTAGGAAAATGGGCAACAGCTACCATATGGGACCTTCTAAAAGTCCTACCTAGTGTGACCTCAACCACTCGATGTAAATGAGGGAGAAAAATCTGCTACCAGAACACAGCTACCAAATCCAACATGCTATGATGTTTTAAAATCCTAAAGTTTAAAAACTGCTTAAACCTCCACTTGCATCCCATGTGTACTCCACTGGGATAAAAAAAGATGAGGTAATGCCAGGCAAGGAAGCTGATTCCACACTCCTTGCCCCAACTCCATAGTATTGGGGTGGGCACCAACTCACCCCACTGTGAATTTCTAGGTTGGGAGTTAGACTCTAAGAAACCATAAGGCTGATCTGATTCTTTTACAAGAGGGTAGCTGATCCAGTGGACAGCGAGATCAATTTACAAACTTATACTCGAATAAAGTAAATATTTTTAGATCCAGGTGATTGGCTTCATCATTTCCCTTTAATTAAAATTGAGTCCTTATTAAAATAAAGACTCATGTTTTTTATCATATTTTCCCTTGTTAAAGTGAGGACTGACATCATTTCTGTTCTTATATCTTTTAGATTTCTATCTCATACCTGCTTTTCCCAAAGAAACTTCTCTGAAAATCTTGTTACTGATAGTGTCCCCTGATAATCTCCAGCATCTGTCTCCTACTGTTATATGCATACAGAAAATTCCTGTGGTTCTTTCCCTATGCCTTCCTGGAAGTCCCATAGGAGCCCTTACAAACTCTGAAGTTGTCTTTAGACTGAGGTTGACATATGCCAATGAGGTGAAAGGAATTGAAAATTAAGAAGTTGCTGTTATTGAGAGTAGCCAGAGCAGCCTTGGGCAGATTAAAGTCAGCTAGGTAGATAGACCTGCCAAAAATACCCAGATATTTCTAATCTTCCAGGGCATTGTCTATCCATGAACTGCCTATGAATTTTCACTCTCCAACTGCTACCAGCACTGTTTATTAAAACACAACTAATAGATTTATGGCCAGGCCATAAAACTCCCTCCATATACTAAGGGAGTTTTTCAAAGAAGTTGGGAACTTGAAGCAGCCCTCAGGAGGCACTTCATTAGCATTTCCTGGATCACTATAGAACACACTGGTCCCTAGTGACTAAAACACATGAGCTGATGGGTCCAGCGTGGTGGCTGGAACCGAGGAGAGAGGCTGAAAGAGTACTCACCCCTCTCCCTTCTCTTGCACAGACACTTCATGCTTATTAAAATTTGGGCCAGAATTGCTTTCCGCCACACATCTACTCCCAAGTATGATTTAAAAATGTTTTAGATCTAAGATCTTTTTCAGGATCTTATAAAACCTATGGACCTTCTCTCCAGAAGAATGTTCACACATTCATACTGACAAATGTCAGTGACTTCACAGCCCCCTGACCTGAAGGAAGTCTATCTGGACATCTTATAGACTCTTTTCTCTGAACTCCTAAGATCCTTGGAGCAGTGTTTCGCAAAGTTGGGCAATAGATGGATTCTTTTGGAAGGGGAAAAAAATGTATCTTAAATTTCAGAAAATGGTCTGCAGGACCCAGCTTCATAGACTCTCCTAGAGACTCTAGAAGGCAGAATCTAGTCTGTCACTGCTGCACCCCCAGCACATAGAATGGTGTTTGCTACAAAATCATTAATCAATAAATATTTGTTGAATCCATTGAATAAATAAGGAGGTTCCCCAGTGACTCAGGAACTCAGGCATAAGCAATGGATCTATTTGTAGCTCAAAGAAGGGAACACCAAATGGCTTGTTGGTGACACCGGGAGACATAAGTGGTGTTAAAACCAGCATACCAAGGAGATGCCTAATATGCTGTTGTCATGAATTGAAGGTGCCAGATGCAATGAAGTTTTGGGAGAGCATGTTATGGTCAGTCTCACCATCACTTTTGAGAGAGCTTGGAAATGTACAGGGTACTGAAGGAAGAGATCTGGACTCGCATCCCATTTCTGCCATTCACTTGCTCTATTTCACCAGGTAAACTTTGTAACCTCCTCAGTCACATCCTTCTTTTGTGTGACATTGAGGTAATTAATGCCTTCCTCGCAGCACTGTTGTCAGCATCCAGATTTGCTAAATACCAATGCATTTCATGTTTCAAAGTCTCTGTGGAGATGTTAAGTACATTAAGTCTAAAGTTTTTAATAACTGAGCCAGAAGTGGAGGTACGACGGGTGAGAGGGGTTACCAGAAGCCAAAAGCCCAGAATTGATAGCAAAGAAGGGCATTTGTTCTTGTTTGCATGTAGCACTGTGACAGGTATGACATCTCTACACTTCTTGTTTGCATGTAGCACTGTGACAGGTGTGACATCTCTACACTTCTGTTTGAGACTTATGTACACTCCTAATAAATTCAGGGACTAAAAATGATAGCAACTCACACACTTGCCTGGAAAATGTTACAGTTAAAACCATGAAATAGAGCAGAGTCACCACCTGTTTTTATTTTTGTGCCACCCTCCCGCCCCCCACCTCCCGCCACACACACACACACACTCAGAATGTCCCTTGCTTTTGTAGGAAAGAAGTTTTTGCTCTTGTTCAGTGACCGAAGGCATTTGGCCCTAATCACAGCACTACAGTGAGGAGCAGAGGGCTAGTGTAAGACTCAGCGTGGGGTGGGGGTGGGGGGTGGTTGTGTTCACTCCAGGGAGCCTGGGGCAGAAAACATGAAATATTTCCTCTCCCCTCCCTTGTTTAAGTGATTATTTGTATGTTGTGTATCAGACAAAGCCTCTCCAGCCAATTGTTCATTAGCCGAGAAATGGTCACTGCACAGGGTTAGACTTCGCTGCTGAAGAGCACTCACATGACAGCAGCCAAGTCACAATCCCCATCAGCTCTCTGAATGCGACAAGTAGTCACTCTTTCCAGAAGCCTTCTGGAAATATGACGTGAAACCTCAGTGCAACAGCTGGAGGCAATGGGAAGTATGGCTGAAAGAGGAAAAGAAAAAAAATGTTAAATCTTACAGTGTAGAGAACAATGGCCTGGTTCTCACCTTAAAGACTCCTGAAAAACAGAATGTTAATCCATCTGAGCAAGGGGCAAACATGCACTGAGGGCTTCGTGTGAGCAAACCTGGGGCAGAACATGCTCTACCTTCCAGAACTAACACTGTATTGGGGGGAGATAAAATTAAGTACAAGCAAAGACATAGGACAAGTGAAGAGATGAAAAAATGCCGCAGACAACAATGTTAGTGGAGTTTCAGACTGACATGATAGAAGATGAAAGAAGTGAGGTTGACAACAGTTCAGAGGACAGTGACCGCATGGGGCCCTGGAGCCGGTTTCAAAGTTTCCCACTTGGGAAGGACCCGGCTGAACCTTGAAGGATTTGGATGGGCAGAGAAAAATAGAGACTTATCCAGACTAAAGGAAGTACATGGTTAAGTGTTCCAAGATGGGGAAAAGCAAGGGGCATTCAAAGTGTAGAGAGAAATAGACCACTTTGAATTGAGTAGCCAGGAAGGTAAGTGATGGGGCATATGGCTCAAAAGACGGACTGAGGTCACACACTGAGGCCTTGAATGTCAATCTAAAAAGGTTTAGCTTTTATGCAATGGGGACCATAAAGATTTGAGAGAGGAGAAGGGTTTTAGGAAAAGCTATCTTGCAGTGATAAGCTCCCTTTTAGGCTGGAGTGACTGGGGCAAGAGGTCAAGCTAGGAGGGACTTATGTTACCCAGCACAAATATAAAAGGAACTCTAATCCCCAACTGAAATCTGTATCTGTATATTCCTACCTGCCACTTGCACATGGTATTCTCTTATGTTTCCCATTCCATCAGGTAGGTAGTAAATTAAAAAATATATTTTTTAGAATTACAGCCAAGAAGCCATAGGTAGCAGCCTGATAACAACAGACAGAAGTTAGCCCCTGATCGAGGGGTTAAAATAAATGGTTAGTGTCAGCTCTAAGCAATAGTGGTACTTGCACTTGGGATGGGGGAAAGTCTCTGTGTTCATGCTTTGCCCATCTGGAAACATCAGGCTTACTTGCTGTGGAGTACAGAAGGACCTGAACATCAAATTAAGAATGCCTATGTGACTCTTTCTGTCTCCATTCATCCATTCACTTATCTGTTTAATTATTCAACAAACACTTATTGAGCAGTTAAAATGTTCCGGGAATAATGCTAGTCACTGCGGGATACAAAAATAAAACAAAGGCCCGTGTCCTCAAGAAGCTAATGTAGAGGAGACAGATTTAGAACTAAATGCTTAGGAAACAACCCCCCTGGACCACTATCACTGAACTTCTGGAATTCTGTCCTTCTGAAAGGCTTCCACAAGTCATCAAGATGGGTGTACGGCTGTTCGCTATAGCAAAACATTAGAGACCATCTGAATGTCTACCAGAGTGAGATAAATCATGGTACGTCTAAATGGAATAAAGGATGAAATAGACGTATATACACTAACATATATGAATTCCATGATTGAGAAAAGCAAGTTTCAGTACGAGAACTATAAATGATCCCATTTTTATAAAAATGAATGTACACATATACAAAGAGGAAAAGATGTGGAAATATATATGCCCAAAATTATAAGCAAAGACTACTTCTAGAAAGGGGGCACTTTTTCAACTAGCATGCAACACTTGTAATTTTTTAAAACTTCCAGTACTATGAAGATCCAAAACAAGTTTTATAGAAAATCAGATGATTAGAGAACTCCACCTAGGGAAAATAGGGTAGGCATCAAAGAATGTGAAGTTTGGACTCAGTTTCAAAGGAGGAGTCAGAATTCCCCTTACTGAGAGGGGGAGTGAGACATTCCAAGTAGAAGGAACAGCAACTCCAGAGCCCCGGGTAGAAGAGGATAAGAATGCTTGGTTAGAGTATTTACCTCACAGAATCTAACTCATGGAAGTCTAACTCATGGAACCTGGTATCTTGGACCAGGGCAAGTCTTCTCTGGCAAGTCTTCTCTTGTCAACAGTGGTACAAGGAGGAAGCTCTGCACCGACTTCCTGTTTGGTCCAGGGCCTAGGAGTAATGCCTTGACCTTGGTTTTGGAGCCTCAGGGAGGATATGTATAAAATTCACTGGAGCTCTTCCTCTCCACTTTCCTCTCCTGTCCCACCTGCCCTGACCAGCTCAATGCTGCTCCATTTGGAACAGAATCTCTACTTGAGATATAAACCAATAACAACCTAGCTTCAGCCTAGTATATGTATATTTTTAATCTCAGGAAATTAGAATATACATACACTCTCCAAGTATACATTAATTATATATTTACATAAAGTCTTTTACAAAATGTATGTCATCAATAACTTCTAAACCATGCATTTAAATTAATAGATGTAGTTGCAATATACCCACACAAGTGATACAAAGTGCTCAGCCTCTTTTCTGTTCCAACTTAACTGTCATGTGAGTCTGCAGCAGCCCAAATAAGGAAAATGTTTACATTTCCCAGTGCAAGCTATTTCATGCCACAAGGATCTCCCTCATTTCTCTCAATGTAGATAGACCCAGTAAGGATTTCATTTTCTTATGCATATAAGGAGTGTGTGTAGAGGCACACCCAAATACCACACAATCACATTTGCTAGAATATGAAAACCATCATTTGTTCAGCAAATATGCATTGAGTGTCCATGATGCCAGGCCCCGAACGCAGCATTAGAAATGTTGAAATAAACGAGGCATCGTTTCTGCCTTTGCAGTGTTTAATAATCCAGTGAGAGGCAGGCAAATAAATAAATAATCACAACACAGCAAAATAAGTGTTAACAGAGACATGTTCAAAGTGTGATGGGATTATAAATGAAAGACACATTTTGAATGATTCTGTTTATATGAAATGTCCAGAATAGACAAATTCAGAGACAGAAAGTAGATCAGTTGTTGCCAGAGACTGGGGTAGGAAGGAATGGGAAGTGACCGCTAACAGATACGGGGTCTCTTTGGGGTGACGAAATGTGCTAGAATTAGAGAGCGGTGATGATTGTACAATTCTGTGACTATACTAAAAACCACTAAATTTTATATTTAAAAATGGTGTGTGAATATTTCAACTTTTAAAAAAGTACTGTAGGAGAACAGAGCACTGGTTATCTTTACATTTGTTAATATATTTATTTCCTAAAACCAATATATTTTTTTTTAGTTATGCTGTGCTGCCTATTCTCCAAGTCAAACTATTTTAATATCCCCCAAAAGATTTGGGGTTTATTCATCCATTCATTCATTTACCCCTCTTACAATATAAGAATTACTATGTGAATTCTTATAGAGTGAATCACTATCTATATCTTTGAATTCTTATATGTGAATCACAAGGCTAGAACCTGGAGGTAGAAAGATGAAGAGTTACTAGCTTCAAAGAGCTAATAAAAGAGCTACACAGACCACTGCTATTAGCTGCGACCCAGGTAATTATAAAATAGGCAATGGACATTCAGAAGCATAGTGGGGATTAAGAATCATAGGCAAACCTGTTTAGAAATTTGAATTACCTGAGTGCTGACATCAATTCAAAGAATAGTTTTAAGCCAGAAAGGCACCCAGGACCTATATGTACTTAGTAAACTGGTACACATTTCTCAGATACAAAGGTAGGATGGGCTCACTTCAAGATTACTTGACCTAAATCAGATTAACTGGAGGCAGTTAAAGGAGAGGCAGACCAGCATTTATTACACGTTGACAGATGTGACTGGTGCCCTCATGAGGGAGCTGGAAATATAAAAGGCCAGAAATGGTAGAATCCTTTGAAGACTGCTGGAGGAGTCAGGCGGTGCAAGATGTTTTCAGCGCGGTTTGGACTAGGACAACGGTTAGATTCTTTTAGATAACATCGCCCCCTAGAGGTTTTCTCATGCAGTCTTCAGTCAGAATATTTCCATTTTTAAAGAAGGGTCAGCAACTTCCTCTGATTTCCACGTACAAGAGATTTAGGAGTGAAAAACAGGATTAGGTGACATTTCTCTTGCATTTACATAGTTTTTATTCATGTAATATTTTTACTTGTTTGTAGAAGCAAGCTGATAAGAAATTAGGAAAACTAAGCCTTCCTCAAGACTACCCTGGTGCCCCCATTACATAAAGCCAGGAACACCAAGGGAAAGAACCTGCTTTTATTCCAAAACAGGAGTTCACACATAGACCTGTCTGATGGAGAAGGGTTCCCTGGAAGGAAACATGTGAAAATTATTGCAAATAAGAAAGAAGTCTTGCAGAGGGGACTTGATAAAGCAGGAGGACCCAGAGGTATAAACAAACAGGGATCTGAGGTTTGTTGTGAGGCTTTTGCATCTTCACCCTCAGCCCTTTCCTTAACCCCTCCAGAGATGCCCCTTTGCTTTGGGGAGTGCCTTCTTGAGTGTTTCAGCTCAACAGCTCCCCCTGTGAGTCTCCTTTGAAAAGTGATTTATGAGAGCAGCACCTGCTGGCCTAAAGTCAGCCGTTTAGAGGAAGAAGGAGACCACAAGAGGGTAGGGAGCGGGTCAATAGCAGCTGCCCAGCAAAGGCATCGTAGAGCTGCAGGTGGAGCAGCCTCCCTATCCTGTCAGACCACCTTCCCTCAGATTCTTAGAGGGAAAGGACTCTTTTCTAGGACCCATAATTTAAGCATTATCAAGAATGTTTGGATTGGGGGACCCTAGTGAAAACCTACAATGACTGCTAGGTAAGACAGGGTCAGGGAGGAGAGCTGGGAACATTATAATTTCTATTCACTGGCCAGTGAAGCCCAGACCATACAGTTTCCATGTGTAGCTTCTGATGTGTGTATTCACTGAATTGAAGTTAAGATTTGAAATATTTTTCAAACGTTTGGGGGATTGTATCAAGGATGATTTACTCTCGTATAAGAGGCATGAAATAAAGTAGGGAGAATATCTTTCTAACACAAGGCAGAATGTGGCAATGACTATGTAACAAATAAAATAAGTGTCTGGAACTGTGAAAGGCAGAAGAGATAAATTATAACAGAGATTCAGGTACATGTTTACCAAAGAGGTAGTATTGGAACTGGAGACTTGAAAGATGGATAGAATTTTAAAAGGTCAGTAAACGTAGAGGAGGCAATGGGTGTAAAAGCACAAAAGTGGAAAAAGACAGAACTTATGCAAATTTTGTTGGAATAACAGAATTAATGAGTGCAAGTTGTAAGAGGAAGATGTGGAAGGCATGTTGAGACCAGACAGCCTTGTATTTTATGCCAAGGAGACAAGTTCAGTAACCTCTTTCTGTGGAAACGTTTTTAATCAATACATGATTTACCTAAACTAACACCCTTCTGTGGAGAACTAAATGTGAATAGATAATTGATGACTTTACTACTGTCTTTCACTTGTGAAATGTTTCAACACAGAGAACAATAGCAAGAATGATAAAAACACATATACCCACCATCCAAATTTTACTAATTTTCATCCTTTCTCAGGTTTGCTCTCAGCCTTATTTTTAAGAAATCTTTTCCCAATACTTTACTGTTTCAAGCAAGGCTACAATAAACCCTCTAATGATAAGAAGAGGTTATATTTATTAAGTGCTTACTCTGTACCAGGCACTACTGTAACTACCACATGTGAACTAATTCATTCACAGTTGGGTAACTCATTTTCCCCAGATCAAAGGGCCAAGAAATGGTGGGACTAGGATTGGAATCTAAACCACTGGGCTATGCTTTGCTGGCTCTTCTATGTCTCTTTAAGTCTTCCATGAGAATTTCTCCAGGGCAGTGGTTCTCAAACTTTAATGTGCCTCCAAATCATTTGGAGGGCTTTGTAAGCCACAGATTGCTGTCAGTCCCTCCCCGACCTCAGATTTCTGATTTGATATGTCTGATGCAGGTATGTTAAAAAATTTTACACTATTGTTGGGATTGTGTGAGATTTTGTAGTATGTCACTTGGAGTTATATTTTTAGATGTACACAGACCTGCTGGTCCACAGCTAGGATTGGAGTGAGGTACAAAATTTAAAGGGGTGCCAAAAAACCCAGTAGTCAAAGATAAATTACATTTTAATGCAATATTTTTAAAACAAAAGTTAATACAAAAAAAAAATCTTTGATTCATGAAATGCTACAGTTTTAAATAAAAACAAATTTGACCTTGCACTTTAACAACTCACCTAAGCCACCTCACTTGCCTCATCCTATTCTCAGCCCTGAGTGTACCTTCGTGTTGAACTTAGCTTTTTCATCCTTCACATTTTATAAGATTTCTCTAGTCCTATTGCAGCTTTTTTGCTTAAGTTCTATTTTTCTGATATTAAATGTGCAAACTAAACTTTTGGTTAAATTTTACCACCTTATTTTGTGGTTTTCATTCAATCATCCTTTTTTTTTTTTTTGCTTCCCCCTCCCCGCCCCCTTTCTTTCTGCTGGATTAAATTTTCTACATTTCCTTTAATGTGTGTAGGGGTTTGTTTGTTTGTTTGTTTTTAACTGAAAATTTAGGCTGTGTTAGGTCAAGAAAAAATGCATTTCGGAAAATATCAACATCTCACACAACCATATTCGAGACTGAATCCTTTGAGTAAGTGTATTGTTTTACTAATAAAAGTGATTGCCACATCAATAAAATTCCATAAACATTTACTGAGCACCTGCTCATATCAGTCATTGTTCCAGACACTAAGTACTGTATACAAAAACGAATAACTCATAAAACCTGCTCTCAGAGTGCCCACAATAGCAGATGTTTCTCTAACATTATCTTACATATCTGACTGCTGAAAGTGACATTGATACCCATTCCTTCCTAGAAATTTTTCATATCTTTGGTTTATAAGACACTAATCTTTCCGAATTCTCCTAAGACTGAGAAATTATCTTCTCTGCCCCTGGAACTCCTCCTCCTCAGCCCTCTCCTCAACAGCTAGTATCCCTCCAAATTCCATCCTTGACCTCCACTCTTTTCTTTCCATCTACAGCTTCTCATGTTTAAAATTACTACCTATGTCAGTAACTCCAAAACATTTTTGTCTGCGTTAACCTCTATCTCAATATCCTGACATTTATCCAACTGCTGTTAAACATGCACTTAGTTACCTCACAGGCTAACTCAATAAAAACCCAACGGAAAACACCATCTCCCGCAGCGTTAATTTTACTCCTTTTCTCACCTCATTCAACTCATTTACAGTTACCCAAACCAAAAGCTCGTGTGTTGTTCCATCCTCCTGCACTCCCCCACAGCCAGGCACAAACTTCTGTAAGTTTTACTCCTGGAACATTTCTCAGATTTGTCTTTCCCTTTTCATCCCTATAACCATTGGCCAAATTCAAGACCTCGTTAATTGGCTACTGGCTTATTGAGCCTCCTAGTTGCCTCTTTTTTCCCAGTCTTGCCCAATCTGCACATGAATCCTACAGCACTCTGTGCTTTCCTGTCTTTCCCATATATATAATTAAATGTTTATGTGATTTCGTCTTTTGTTTGTGAGCTTCCTTGGGATATATTTCTACCCATACTACAGCAGAGCGTTATTGCTGTTGATTCTGTTGGTTCTATGTTGTTATTGTTGTTTACAGTAGTAAGTGGAATAGGCGATTTGCCATAAATGTCTGTGCCTGATTTGGTTCTGTCAGTTTCGGTCACTGGAAGGTTTTAAAGAGGTCCGTGTTCAAGATCTGTTAAGATGAATGCTAAAACACTAACACATCAGACTTGTGATATAAAAATTAGGTTCTGGGTTTTAAGGAAAGCATCCTGTTACTATAGAGAGGTGAACCAGCTTTCCCTCTTACTTGGATGTCTTGCACAATTTCTTGCTACTCAAAGTGTGGTCCCCAGCGTTGCAGCGATGGCATCATTTGAGGCCTTATTAGAAATGCAGTTTGAAAAGCTCTAATATAAAGAGCACTACAGAACACAGCAAAATGGAAACAGCAGAGGTACATGCCATTGTTGGAGAAAGGACTCCCAGAATAAAGATAAAAACATAAGAAAGGTTAACTCAGTTGCTGACAGTATCGTAAGTCTACGAGTGCAGTTTAGGAAGGGTACTATGTAAATAAACGTAATGTTCCAGATGTGGTTAGTTAGGGATACACTTCCTATTCTGGTGGACTTCACACTTGGATGCCTACAAATAAGGGTGTCCACTGCTGTCACCAACTAGGTAGGAAGGACTCACCTAGCCATGATGCATGAAACTGCTATGCCCAAATAAAGTTCTCCCAGGTTATTTTTGGAACCCTGGGATAATGGGGAATGAATGAGGGATTTTCTTTACCTTAATATGAAGACCTTTGGTCATCAGTACTTCTCACAGCATGGAAACTGGAGTGGTCAGGGGGTAGTCCTGAAGAGGCGCTGAGTAATTTGGGGCTACAGAGACTTCCTGAGAGTCATTACTGCACAATAGTTAAGCACAGGGAGACAGACAACCAGATTCGGGTCCTGGCTCTGCTGACTAGTATCTGATGTTGGGTGAGTCACTTAATTCTCTTAGTTTCTTTATCTGTAACATTAAGGATGGTAATAGCACCTACCTTACAGGGTTGTTGTGAGGACTGCATGAATTCTTACATTTAAGTACTTAGAACAGAGGTAACAAATAGTAAACACTCAATAAATGGAAACGAAAAACCCCACCATTATCTACAGGCCAATACGCAGCCGAGTGCCTGCTCCATAGTAGGTATCCAGGTGTCTAAAGTGTTTGTGGAATGTGCCCATTGTTACCCCTCAGCTTCAAATTCACCCTTAATTGCCAATTCTATGAAATTAGGATGACCCCTTTAAATATTTTTCCTTCTCCAGCTGTCATGATGTTAAACGTCATCTGTAGAGAGACATGGCAGGAAGGTTTTTCTTCCGGCTCCAGTGTGCTCCTCTCAGCAGGCTCATGCAGGTCCCACTCCTGCAAGTGCAGCAGCTTCCCTAGAACCAGGCTCCGGTAGTGATTGTCGGCTAGCAGAGCTCCCTTTCGGTGGTTTTGCAGCAGACTGCCTCCAGTGAGACACCTCCCTGTGAAGAACTTTCCGCTGCCAAAATTAAGTGATTTTTTTTTTTTTTTTTTTTTTTTTGCCATTAGGTGAGCCACAGCTGTGCCTTCTCCAAGGTCTGGCTCTCATCTGGGCAAGTAAGGGGTGCAGGATCTCTTCCTTGAAAGCTCTATTTCAGCCCTAGAAATATCTACTATTCCTATATTCTCTAAAGAATATTTTTAAAAGTTAGTACTTTACTTCTTTTTAACATTTCACTTGTTACAGTTAATCGTTTGTTACACTGAACTTTCCCTGTTCAAATTATTGTCTAGTTTCTGTCTCTTGATAGGACATTTCATTTATTTATGAACAAATAAATGAATGAATAAATGACACTCAAACATTCTAAGTTGTTCCAGGAAGTTTGCATGTTGTCTATAAAACAAACGATGCAAACTTTTATGAAAGGACTATGTGTATTAAATGGATATACTGTTATGACTAAGTAAAAAAGGATTAATGTTTTGGAAAGATATAAATAAAACAATATGTAGATTGAGGTCCTATTTATGGTTTTAAAAATCTGTACAGATGTGCATGGGTTCATATTTATAAATGCATAGAGGAAGTTGTAGAAGGATATACATAACCCAGAAAGGCTATCACCTCTGGAAAAGGGAAAGAGATTAAAGGAATGGAGGAGACATTTATTTCTTTTAATTCTATATTTTAAATTTAAAAATTTTGAAGTGAGTATTTGTTGCTTTTACAATTTTAGGAATTAAATTCTTTTCATTTGCGACTTTTCAATAATTTTAATTTTATTTATTTATTTATTTTTAGATGAAGCAACCCTTGGTTGACCTCACAGATTGCAAGGACCTTGTCAGTCTATGATCCCTTATTTTTTAAATTTTTTACTCCTACAGCACCTGGTCTTCCCAGGTAGTTTCCCATCCAAGTACTAACCTGGCCTGACCCTGCTTAGCTTCCAAGATCAGAAGGGATCAGGCTTGTTCAGGGTAGCATGGCCATAGACAATAATTTTAATTTAAAAAATTAGCAGGAGATAGAAACTTATGAGAAGAAAGGGAAGGAAACTAATCATTGTTGAGCACCTACAATATGCCAGACACTTTCCATTTATTTTCTCATTTAATCACGAGACTAACTAGGGAAGAGAGGCATTGTTATTCCTATTTTACTGATAAGAAAACTGGACCTCAGTGATTAAGCAATTTCCCAAGTTCATGTAGTTAGAATTCTGACTTGGCCTTTTAGAGTCTAAAGCCCAGACAGTTGCCAGTATACCTTCATTTCTCAAACTGGGTTTCATAGACCTCTGGGAGGTGGCCCATGGATGTGTTGTTCTCAGGATTCATGAGCTCTCTGGACAACTCTTAAATTTTAGTATGTTATTTCAGTGCTAATCGTTAAATAGATATGTCGTGGAGTTTCTTTGAAAGACCATCTTAAGAGAAAACTTTCCGGACAATTTAATTTTGCTTTTGTTCATACTGGTGGTATTACCAAGTCAGACCCTACCTTAACTGTCCTGGACCAATCCAAAGAAAACCAGAGTGGAATTTCATAATGCATTCACTCTAAGAGAGGGCCAAATTATGTTAATGTGGTTCAAATAGAAACAAATGGTGGGGAAAAAAACACTTCTCTTTCTGAACATGGTTGTATATGCACATAAAACTCAAAACCTGCACCTCAAGAATCAGTGTTCTATATTCATGTTTGGAATGGTGATTTTAGTTTTGGCCAAACAGTAACTATTATATTAAATTAATGTTACATTGAAGTCTTCTTGTCTTTGTAGTTGTTTTAACTTAAATTTTAAATTTATTTTGGTTTTATAATTGCAGAAGAGATATATACACAAAGGGTTTATAGTTGATTTTATGTTTATGCATCAAGTAATAGGGTAGAATAATTTAAAAGTCATTATTGAGAGTATAAAGAATGTTTTCCTTTAAAGGGGTGATATAGGACTCAAATTTGAGAAGATTGCAATTATATCACTCTGCTTCTCTAGACATAGAAAAGAACATTTAAAAAACCCTGAGCTACATTATAGATATGATGGCTGGGTTTTTGAACTAAAATCTAGACACTTTGTCTAACAGGGCTACTGAGGAATGTAGGATGTATTGTTTTAACTATAGGGACACCTGGAGAGAAACTAAGGGCAGATTACTGGGCATATGATGTCGGAACTCTCAGGGACCACTCTTGGTGATACGGAAAGTCTCAACTGTGCAGAACAACTTTCAAGCACAAATGCATATTCTTGGCACTGTCCCCTAGTGAGTCTCCTATGATTAAAACAGATAAAAGATAGTTTTCTTTTAGGATGAAGCAGCAAGTTCCTAGGACTTAAGAGCCATCGTCATCTGAGAAAGTAGATTGTCAGTTAGCAGGAAGACAATTTGGGACTCAGTGAAGCAAAATCCCCCACTGTGCATCTGCTGAACACAAGCGGAACCTTAGTCTGAACATACAATGAAAACGGCCAGGCCCACAAAGCCCTAGATGTGGCTTTAAATGACCTGGCTCAGGGCTACTGAGAGTGGATGACAGACATTTTTATAGTCTCGATATTGATTTCTGGGAGCCAGCAGCCACATCAGCAGTTGTGGAGTATGCCCTCCTGCCTTTGGGTGGAATCCAAGGCTTTTAATTATGGGTAAATCAGCCGCTTCCTGATTTATGCAGAACCCTTTGGGCAAATGCCAGTTACTGAGCCATCACATGGAGATGGCCATTTAAAGCACCATTAAGATAATGGGACAGTTAATGCCTGGAAGAACAAAATGTATTTCTCAAAGTCCCAAACCGGCATAGGCCACTTCCCTATTCCCTCCCCCAGCCTGCAACAATTCCCAAGGCCACCTATACTTCCTCCCCTGCACTTCTCTGTGCTCCCCACCTCTCTCCCTCCCAACCTGGTCTTCTTGCCCCCTCCCCACCCTACCCAGCCCGAATCCCTTAGAAAAGGGGTCCCCAACCCTTAGGTCGCAGATCAGTACCAGTCTGTGGCCTGTTAGGAACTGGGCCACATAACAGGAGGCAAGTGAGTGAAGATGCATCTATATTTGCAGCTGCTCCTCAGCCCTGGCATCACTACCTCAGCTCCACCTCGGACCATCAACCATTAGATTCTTCTAGAAGCACCAGCCCCTGGTGCCAAAAAAGTTGGGGGCCACTGCCTTAGAGCATCCCACAAGGCACCCTGGACACAGACACTGGAATGGAAGTTTGCTATGGAAAGCAGTGAGGTTATCTTTCTCAGTCTTACAACTCTTCTTGGGTCTACTCTCGTGTATTTTAACCCAACGTCACTTATTTTTAAATGGTGAAGGGTTGGGGCTTCTCATACAATGTAGTCTTCCTCTGGCCCAAAATACCTTAGGAAAAGCCTTGAGATTAACCCAAAAGGCTACTGTTAGGTCTCCTCGGCTCCCTTTCTTTCTTATCATTACCAACTGTTTGCTGTCCCACCCCTTCTGCCTGGACTCAGTCCCAGAAAAACTTGGCCTTAGGCCTAACCGAGCTTCCCTCATGACCCCTCTCCCCTGCGGCCACCCTTCCCTCCCTCCTCTCTTGTAAGAGGGCTGCCACTCCTGCTGCTGCTGCTGTGGGGTCAGCGGGACACAGGTCAAGAAGCTGAAGGGAGATCCATCTACCTTTACTTCAAAGCTTTATGAGAAAAAAATTTTTGCAATGCCGAAACTGGGAATAAAGCCTTAGCAGGTAGACCTTTGAGAAACAATGAAAGCCGGTCCTGAAATTTTAATGGTGGATTTTTCTGAAAAAAAATTTACAGAAAAACCTTTTGGTTTTGTCCTTGACAAATCAGATTGATAGAAATGAAAAAGGGATTATCCAGATTTTTCCTGTGCTCAGTAATACAAACCCAGTCCCTTGCTGCATTATATTGGGTTCCTAAACAAATGTCTACAGGAACCAGGAACTTAGGTGACAGCTAACTTCAGGAAAAAACAGAGGCTGGTCTGTTTCAGCCAGTTCTTGCCAGGGAACATGGAATCATTGCTGCCAGATCCGATTTTTCAAGAGAAGCTTTAAAATCCATGTGTATATATGAGTATGTATATATGAAATCCGTTGGTTTAAATTTTTAAAAAGCGGACCAAACAAAACTTATATTTCACCTCTGTTCTGGATTTAGAGAATCTTTTCAGGGTAAAGTTCAGAAAAGAAGACAGTGGAAAAGAGTCAAATCAGTCAGGTATTAAGCATCTATATTTTGAGTTTCTTAAATACAGTACAAATGATTGCCTCCAGTCCAAATGCAGTTATAACCTCCATATATATGCTAGCAGCTCACAATGTAAGTTCTCTTTGATATAATTTGTATAGTTCAATCTCTTTTATCATATGTTCCTTTTTAAGGTCGGATTGTAGTTTTGGATTTTAGTATCCACAGAACTGACTTTGTTCAGAAAACAAAACTAACTAACTCTGAAGGTCAAGTCTGTCTTTCTTCCAGGAATATACACACTTTGCATCCAAACAGTTTTGCACATTAGGGGTAGGAGAAGACAGATGGATAATACAGGCTTTCTTCCAAACTCCACCTGGGGATTTTCTAAGATATTGTCATCAGAAAAGGAAATGCAACTCAAAATTGCACTGCTGTGGGAGGATCTCAACTAGCAGGTGGCAAATTACTAACATTCTTGTTCAAACGAGGTTCCTTCCTGAAAATTATTCTTGGAGATCAGGAATATAAACTTATTCTCTTGTAGATAATTGGAAATTCCTACCTGAAGAGATCGAAATTCCCACCCCAAATTGCTGGCAGTCCCTGACTCTCCCAGCTGTATCTGGGGAGGCAGCCCCCTCTCCTTCCACCAGAGGTTAAGAAAGCAGGTGCCCCACTCACCTTCTGAGGTGTGAAGAGCTACACAGGCAGCCAAGGCCAGGAGAGTGAGTCCCTTCTGCATTCCTGCCTGCCCCACCAGCACAGACCGCACTGCAGGTGAGTCTGTAAGATCAGGAAATGAGGCTAAAGCTGTCCTTGAGTACAGAGAAAGAGCATGGAGGAAAAGTAAGCCAGGAGGCCCCGCCCTGGGAGGTGCTGGGGTACCTATTTCTCAAGTTTCTTTCCTGGAGACCAGGCGCTTTCTTAAGACCAGGCCTGCGTTCAACCATCTGTGGCTCAGGAGCTGTCAGCGGTGATCTGGCAGCCGGTGAGGTCATTGTGAGGTCATTTGCATCGGAATCACTTGGAAACCATTTTAAAAATAAAATAGCTATCTATAAGAATTCCTCCATGGACCTGTAAATCAGAATTTTGAAGTAGGAGACCAGTAATTTGAATATTTTCAAAGCTCCAGTGGTGATTCTGATGGACACCCCTATCGAGAACCATTGCATAAAGGAATCACAGTTTTTAAGTAGCTTGTTGAAACTGAGTTTCTGGGGACAAGGGTGACAAGTCATAAAAAAAATTATCATCTGGTGGAAAGATATGAAAAAATTCAACCCCACTCTTGGCTTGGTTTGCAGCCAAATTGTTTCCAATGAAGGTACTAGATTATTTAGGAGAAAGATAAGCAAGGTAGAGGGGCCTCTGCCCTCTGGGCTGTGCCTGCTGGAAAAGAGAGCCCAGAGCAGGTGTGAGCAGGTACAGAGTCTAGTCCAGCTTTGTTGTTATTTGGTTTTGTGAATAAAACCATAGAGTAAGGCGAGGGTAACTGGATTCTAATCCCACCTTTTCTACTAACTGGCTGCACAAGCTCAGAAAATGTACTTAACTTTTCTGTAAGTAAGGAGTCAGGCTGGACAACCTTCCAAAGTCCTGCCCTGCTTCCTCTCTAACTGTGCCATCACGAGGAAGCTTCTTGTCCACGCACGGCCCTCGAGCATTTGAAATGTGCTCGTCTGAATTCAGATGTGCTGTGTGAAAAGAATGTCTGATTTTCAAGACTTAGTACAAAAACATATAAAATATCTTGTTAATAATTTTCATATTGGTTACATGCTGAAATGGTAATGTTAGGCTCTACTGAGTTGCATAAGATATATTATTACAATTTCTTTTTACTTTTTTAATGTGACTACTTAGAAAATTCTAAATTACAAATGCAGCTTACATTATATTTGCAGTAGACTGTGCTCCTTTAAAAGTTAAAAGCTACAGGTCAGAACTGTCCCCTAGCTGTCAAATTGTGGCACTTAACCAAGCTCTAATTTCACTATCAAGAACTGGAGTTATAACAAAATGGGAAATGGGAGCTTTGGAGAGCATGGAGCCAGACAAAGATGGCGGCCTACTAAAAGAGAAGACCCAGTCGCGCAGGGCAGCAGACTGTGCAACTAACCAAGGGGACCTTACCACAGGTCTCAGTAATAGAGCACAGAGAGTCTGCGGAGGTGACTGTCATGCCTGTGAATTCGTGTGTCCCCACCACAACCACAGCAGCCTCTCTGGACCAAGCAGTGTGCTCTAAAGGTAAGAGTCAGAGAAGCTGCACAAAAATTCTATTCTGAAACAGCCAAGTTTTACATATTATTTTGATTTACAAAAATTTACAAAATTATTTTGATTTACAAAAACAACACATGTGCTTAAGCAGTCATTTACCAGTCTGCCCTCCCTAAGAGTCCTTCCTGAGAATGGCTTCTCTGCAGTAGGAAAAAGCCTCTGTTCAGATGAAATGAAGGGTGATATTGGGGAAGAGGAGTGAGTTTTAATCGAACAGGAAGACTGGACTCAATTTCGACGAGCCCGGGATTAGACAGATCCTGTGTACTTACTCATGCACTTATTTCCTTCTCTGTCTGACAGGATAGCTTCCCTTTCACTGTGTGCCTATTTCTTCTGCTAGGAGACATCACCATGGGCCTGCCAGGAAGACAGCATGGGGATAGACTCCAAAGATTTAGAAAGCTCAGGGCTCTTTCTTGAGTCGTCACAGGTTATTAGCATTTTCCCTTTCCTTCCCGCTCCTTCTTGGGGCCCACTGGAGTGAGATGGTGGGTTGGGCAGTAGTGATTGGGAGACAGTTGGCATGACACATGGAACTAAAAGCATTAAAGCCTGCACTCATGAAATTGCACTCATGAAAATGACAGCCTTGGGTCAGGGTGCTATGTTAGCTCGGTGTTAAAAAGCAAAGCTGACATCCATCAGCAGGAACCAGTAAACCACTGGAAAACCCTATGCCACATCATTATGTAGTAAGACATGAATGAAAAGAATGCCGGGCGGATCAGTTTTGATTGGGGTGAGAGCAAAATCGAATGATGGGATTTTTGCCTGGAGAGAAGATAATGCAAGCTATAATTATGAGGGGTGGGGTGGTGTCTGTGTGTAACAGGATGTTCACTAGGCAGACACGGACCAGAATTAACTAGGAAGGAGCTTCCAACGAGTGGGGTCAGGAGAACAGCTTTGATTATTTAGATATTTTTATCTGGACTTGGGCCTTCTACAAAACCAAATGAAGAGGAGGCTGGGAAATGTGTGCCTTTTGGACCTAACGGATAAGGGGGAGGGTAGAGCCAGAGAATGGAACAGTTTGAGGACAACCTAAAACTGTGTATGGTTTTGTGTTTTCCATTGTGACATGTCCCTGGAACACCAGGGATTCCTGGAATACCAGGATGCAAAGTTTTTTAAAAAATACTTTTTTTTACTCTACATATTTTTTTCAGGAAAAAACAAATCATTCTCACTTTAGAGAGAAGTAAAGTGTAAACCTCAGACTGTTATAAAAATACTGGATGCCATCCATGCTCTAGATAAAATGACTGGTTTGAATTAGGGGGATGAAGATTTCAAAACAGCAGTTTTCACAAAATAAAATTAAGCTAGTGAATTTCTCTTGAAGATTTGTCTTGAAATTTTGTATACAGTGAAACTATTTTGAAAAGCATGTCAACATTTAAATGTCTGAGAAGAATTTACAATTTAATGGACCCCCTCCCCTGAATCTTTTGGTGCTGAGAATAATCAATCACCTTTTAACCTGTGTGATATTTGAGTACTGATTTGTAGTAATGGATTTGTTGAAGCAGGCAGAGCCAAACGAGAGTTCAAATACTGTATGGTAGATTCTTAGTTATCATTTTTAAATATAGTATGTTCTCTTCCAATTACAAAATAATATGGGGTTCGTTGTAAAAAATTTGGAATGTGCAAAAAAGTATAAAGAAGGTAAATTTATCCAAAAATAAGCTTTCTTAAACTTTGGTGCATGTTCCTCCAGTCTTCTTTCTGTGCATATCTAGTCATTCAGTCATCGAACAAACCTTCATTAGGGATCTACTGTATGCAAAATATTGTTAGACAAATGGCAAGCAAAGAGGCCGTGGTCTCTACTGCAGAAAAGACAATTAAGCAAGCCATAATAATAAAATCTAGTATGTGCCAACACAGGGAAGTACAACGCTTAGGGCACTAATAGCAAAGGGGTTTCACCTAGTCTGAGAATAAACCAGCTCTAAAACATGCTTTTTAACCGCTGCCTAGGTATTGTACTTTATTGACCCCACCTCTTAATACTGAACTTTTAGATTGTGCGGTTTTATTTTTTTCACTATTATAAATAATTCTGTACTGTATCACATATAATTCAAACATTTATGCTCATTCTTTAGAATAAATTCTGAAAAGCAGAATTACAAAATTAAAGGGAATGGTTATTTAAAAGACTTTTGATACATTTTCAGGCTGTTAGGCTGAAAATGTTACCTACGTTATTTTTTCTACAACACTTGCCACAGTTTTTTCACATGGCAGGGCCCTTCCATCCTCTGAAGATCTATTTCACAAATCAGGATTTAAGGACTTTCTTGTGCAAGGCCTTTGACACTCTCAATGCACCTTGTGTAAATAGGGAAAGTGTCCCTCGCTGGGCGGACACAGCCTCGGGACCCACAGTTTGACAAACAGAAGGTGTATGCAGAAACAAAAGGCCCCTCAGCTATTAAAAAAGAGTGTGTGTGTGTGTGGGGGGGTGCCTTCTTCTGAGAAGATGCAATCAGGGTATATGACATGACAAGCAAGCATTTTCACCCCTACTCCTTCCTCAGCAGCTAGCCTTCTGCAGTGCACAAACTATACAACTGTCCACAGCAGCCCTGATCTTCCTGTTTCTTCTCTGATCCTGTTGCTTGGCCTGGACCATCTCCCCAGCCTCTCTCATCCCATCTAGAAAACTCCTACTCAGTCTTTAAAGGCACAGCTCCAACATCAGTCTGTGCATCTCCTTGCCCTTCTTCTCTGCTTCCTCACCCTCAACGAGGCCACCCTCTGTTCTCCTAGCCTTTCGAGCTGTGCCTTGAGAGCAGGAAACTCTTCTAGTTAGCTTTGCCCCCCCCAGCGCAGCTCAGGCCAGACACACTGAAGGTGCTTCACTCACATTTGTGAAAGAATGAGTACACTGTTACTGTACTCACTACCTTAGGTTTTCATAAACTTTTATTCTAATCAAAAATAGTTCTTTGTAAAGTATTTGTATGAATATAAAATACAATGTTCATTTATATTACTATATAATTACATTCATCACAATATATCATATGAAAATATAAAAGTCACTTATAACCAAATATCCAATCAAATATGAACTCCTCTGTAACATTTGGATTGAGGTCCTTTTAGATTTTTTTTATTTGTTCGTAAGTATATTTTATTTTTACCAAGATAGAGTCATATAACTCTTTTTGTTCTGTGGCTTTGTTTTTCAGTTAATAGATCAAAAATGATCCTCCACAGCTATATCTATAGATCTGTATTGGTTTTCTCTCCCAAGGGATTAATAGCCTTCAATCACATAATTATGCCATAGTTTATATACTTAATTTTCTCTACCGCTAAAAATTTAGGTAGAAATGCTATGATAATCAGTCTTATATACTTTGTTCGCTTGTCTCAATATTTTCTTAAATTCTTAGATACGAAACTTCTCAAAGTGTATGCCCATTTAAATCGTTTTTAATATATATTGCCAAGTTATCTCACACTATTATGAATGTATGTGTGCCTCTGTCCTCTAAAAGAGTGGGGCTCAGTGAGGGCAGGACCGGTATCTTATGCATCGTTATACATCCAGTGCTAGTACTCAGCAAATACTAGATGCTTAGTGTTTGTCGAATTAACTAGGAATTGAGTGATTCAAATAAGCAGGCGTTCATTCGATGAGCAAAATCCTGCCAGTGTGGTTACAGAAGTCTACAGTTGGTACTCTTGGCCCATTCTGAATATCTATAGCCTAGTTGGTAATAATATTTTACATGTTCATTTCTCAGAAGGAATTGTTTTCTATACAATGCAGAAAACAAAAAATCATACATTGAGTTTTTCTGAAAGCATGGCGATGGTTAGTCATAAAAATATACATCATCCGAGGGTTTATAGGCTTGAAACAAGGTACAAGGGCAGTGAGCGAATGTGTGTGTTTATTTCAGAAATCTATTCTTTATAAACAAAATAGAATATCTTCCAGCTGAGATGGCTTTTAGAAGAGCCAAGCTAAGTCCCTTTCGGTGCTGTGGTTTCATGGTCTGCACTCTGTAATTAAATGTGTGATGGGGTTGGGCACCAGGTATGCCAAAGTAAACAGAGAGGAAAAAACGCAGGACTTATCAGTGCCAACAGAGTTTGAACCTAGCACTGAATTTCTTATTCCTGATTAACACTGTGGTTTCCGTTCCAGACTTAAATGTGTAACTTTTAAAATTTGTTTTAACTTTCATGATTTCTAGATATATAAATAATCCAAATTCATTCCAGTAGTGTCACTATCAGTTTTATTATGATTCTGAGGCACAGATGTTCAGGGACTTGCTTAAGATAAGTAAATAAGTTGGAAATCATGGAGCAGAATAGTAACTCAAGCTAATAAAAGCAAAAAGAATGCTGCTGAAGATATCTGAAAAAGAAGAGCACTGAGGGATCTTTCTGGATTAAAATGTATTGCAAATCTACTGTAACTAAGACACTAGGCACAGATGCATAAATCCAGAAGAAATAATGCTTGTGTGACTTTAATACATAGTAAAATTAGCATTTATATTAGGGAAAACTGCGGCTTATTCAATGAATGGTTTTGAAACAACTGGTTGACCATGTGGAAAAAAGTAACAGTAAAGCTTTAAAGTCCAGATGTGTTATATATTTAAAGTAAAGAATTAAAATATAAAATTATCCAAAGGAAATATGGAAGATTTTTAAAAAGTTTTGGAGTAGGGAAGGACTTTCAAAGCATAAAACAAGACTAAGAAATTATCTAAGCCAGAAAGAAAAGAATGAAAAATTTGACCGTACAAAAAAGTGAAATGCCATTATGGAAAAATAAAACTCAATAATAGACAAATAGCAAAAAGTTATGTGGCGGCGGTGGGGTGGTGGGAGGGGAGGGAGGAGTGGGGAGGAAATTTGTAAAACAGCAGACAAAGGGCTGCTACATAAAAGATCTTGTATATCAATCAATTGGGAAGAGTCCGACGACTCAATAGAAAAATGGGCTAAAAAGACTTATAAACATTTTTTAAATGCTTGATATTATTCAAAATTACTTAAACACAAATAAAAGCAAAACAGAGTGTGATATGTTCTCATCTACCAAACTGTCAAAGATCAAAGTGTTTCATTTACAGAGTGTTAGCAAGTATTTACTCATATGTGGTTAGCAGGAATATAAATTAATGCCAGTTCTTAGGAGGTTAATTTGGCAATACTTCTTAATTTAAAATGAAGATATCTTTTAAGAGTTGAAGTATTGGAATTTACAGTACAGATACAGACACATCTGTATATGCAAAGATGTAAATGTAAGAATCTCATTGTAGCATTGTTTTAAATAGCAAATTATGAAAAACAACCCATATCTCTATTTAAAGGATATCAGAAAAATAAACTATGGCACACCTTCACAATGAACTACAATTCAACATTTACAAAGAATCATAATGATGTGTTATAAGAAAAGATCTCTGGTCTATAAGGGAAAAGACAAAACAAGGTGCCAAGCAGTGGGAAAATATATAGTCCTGCTTATAATCCTTCCCTCTCTGTTTATTCTGGCATACCTGGTGCCCAACCCCATCACACATTTAATTACGGAGTGTAAATCATGAAAAGGTTCTCCTGAAAGCCATCGCAGCTGGAAGATGTTCAATCTTGTTTTTAAACAGCACAGACTTCTGAAATATCGCATACTCACTCACTCACTGCCCTTGGCCCTTGTTTAAAGGCATGTATCTATATATCCATATATATAACATATGTATAGACACATAGATTCATGTAAATGCTGATATATGCATAGAAGATTTCTGGAATGATGAAGCACAGATTCTTATTGTGGTTGCCTCTGAGGAGGGTGAAGCTCTGGGATGGTAGAAAAATCTCCTTTTCAATATACTTTTTTATGGCTTGAATTTTTACTAATTATATTCATTTTCTATTGCTGGATTACAAATTAGCACAATCTTAATGACTTAAAACAACATCTGTTTATTAGCTCACAGTTTCTATGGATCAGGAGTTCAGTACGACTTACCTGGGTCCTCCGCTCAGGATCTCACGAGGCTGTAAAGTGTCAGCAGGGGTTGCTGTTCCATCTGAGGTTTGAGGTCCTTTGCAAGCTCATGTGGCAATTGGCATCCATTTCTTCAGTTATCGAACTCATGGTGGCTTGCTTTTTCAAGACTAGCAGAAGAGAGAGTCTCTGATCTCTTAGTCCTCTTTTAAAGAGCTCACCTGATCAGGTCAGGTCCACCAGATAATCTCCCTTTTGATTCACTTAAAGTCAACTTTAAGGACTTTATTAAATCTGTGAAATTCCTTCACCTTTGCCTTATTCTGTTGGCTATTAACAAATCACGGGTTCCGCCTGCACTCAGGGCCAGGGGATCACACGATGGCGTGGATAGCAGGAAGCAGGAGTCACCAGGGCCTCCTTAGGATTCAGCCTACCATATCAACATCACCAACTATAAAACCACCATCGCCATCGCACTAATATCTGATACTTACAGAGAGCTTATTTTGTAGTTGGTGGTGTTGTATATATTAAGTCACTTATTGGTCACTTATTGATGTAAGGACTCTTATTACCACCATTTTACAGATAAGAAAACAGAGGCATGAGTTTAAGTAATTTGCCCAGGGTCATAGAGCTTCTAAGTGTTGGAGCCAGCATTAGAACCCAAGCAGTCTACGTCCAGAGTTCTGTGTTCCTTACTACACTCACTATGTATACATTTTTCAGAAACAGTGGTCAAAAATTGTTTAAAAAGTATTCTAATGACTGGGGTTGTATAAAAAATATGCCAACACTTGTGGTTTAACAATCACAGCCTTTATTTTGCTCATGAATCTGTACTTTAGGCAGAGGATGGCTCATGTCTGCTGCACTCAGCATCACCTGGAGTGGTGAGAAGGCTGGGAGCTGGACTCATGTGGAGGGGCTCAGTCCCAAGTCTGGCAGTTGACGCTGGCTGTGAGCTAAAGACCGCAGTTGATTTATACGTGGGCCTCTCCATGCGGCTAGTTTGCCTTCTTCACAGCATGGTAGCTGGCGAGTATCTCATAAATGAGAGAGCATGAACTAGGTGGAAGCTATATTGATTTTTATGACTTGTCTTGGAAATTTATACAGGTTCATTTCTACTGCATTAGATTAGTCAGGATAGTCAAAAAGTCCTACCCAGGTTGAAAGGGAGGGGAAGTAAATGTCACCTCTCAATGGAGAGTGGCAAGTTTCTGGAAGAGCATAAGGACGTGATGTATTGCTGTCAGTCTGCCTTAAAAAGTTGGATCAATTTATTCCTCTGTCTCAGAATTAGTCTGTATCCAAACCATCCCAATGATTTAGCTATTATTTCCTTTAAAAGCATCAAGAAAAAGGCCCCACAATATTGAATAATAAAATATCAAAGTAATATCCATCTTTCTTTCCTCTTACATTTCCCTTAGGGTGAAGAACAAATGAATTATAAACACCTATCAGGTCTTTGCTGCTGGCTTTAAACCTCAACAATTATGTTTTCCTTCTTTTGGCTGACATTTCAGGGAAAAAAAAAACCCTGAGTTAGAACTGTCTAGGACATGTCAGTTCTTATCTTCTAAGAAAATAAGGAAGGGTGAACTAGATGATAACCATTCAGTCATTCATTCATTTAACAAAAATGTTGAGTCCCCACCTTGCGCTGAGCACGGCTCCAGGAAAAGAGTAAGAGATGGAGACAATGTCTTTGCCCTCAAGGAACCGTGCTGGTGGAAGGAGAGAGAAAGAGAACCGACAATTTCAATATTAATTCCTGTGGTAGGTTCCACCACATTCTATTCTTCAGGGTGAGTCCTTGGTTACTCTCCGAAGCGGGGTCAGTGAAGACAACCACCCTTACAGGTCCTCAGCTGGGTCTTTATCTTGTCTGAGATTGATGCTGCCTAGCACCCAGGTCCTCAGAACGAAGGCTACTATTGCGTTAAAATTAGTAACTCAGTTCCCAAACTGTGTGCCAAGGCACTCAGGGTGCTGACATGAACTCTTAGGGGTGTTATGGGATATTCTAAATTTTCGAAGGAACACAGGGACACCATGCAACTACTACTGTTAAGTCATTTGACTCTAACTAAATAACAGGAACTATTTAGCATTTCTTTTTTCCTAGTGGTATGGTGAAAAAATTACTGAGACATTAGAAACACCAACCATAAGCCAAGAAAGTTTGGGAACCTATGGAGAATTTTATCTATCAATTTCCCGGTTACTTCCTTATGTTTTTCTCCAAAGTGAACATACACTGAGATGTTCTTTCTCTGAGGCAAGGCCCTGTCCCTCCTGGAGAGACATCTCCCTAGGCTTTCGGAGGGTATCCTCAGGTGGGCTTCATTTCCAGCCTCTCCCCGCTGCTGCCTCCCTTCCCAAAGCCTTCTTCCCTTAGGACTCCCCTGTTCAGAGCTCCTTCGCCCAGGCCCTGGCACCTCTCTAGGGAATAATCGAGTCTCAGTCCTCACCAGCGGTTTCTGGTAATGCAGATTCCATGTCCATCTTTTCCTCCTTTGCCCAGTTATTGCTCTCAACAACAGCTAAGGGTAGGGGAGAAATCGTGAAGGGCTGTATCAGTTCAGCACCCAAGATTAATTTCCACTTGAATCTCTGATAAGGTAAGACGTTTCTGTTCCTTTCATTAACATATATTTGCACTGGTTTCTTAACCAGTATCTTCGTATACTAAGATAACACTTGCCTCGCCTGAGCAGTCTACATTAACTAATAACAAATGGTAAATGCCCAAGTGTGTTGTAATTTCAGGGCTTCTCTCCTGACCTTTGTGGCGGGGTGGGGGGTGAAGTGGCTGAATAAGGATAGGACAGGAAAAGCGCATAGCGTGTGCCACCCCATCACATTGTAGTAACCACAAAACGGAAGGATGCAGAAGATTGCGCTGAAGCCCTAGCTCTACCCTGGAGGCTGGATTGAGAGGTTTAAAATGACTTTCAGGCAGGACACAACTTGAGATGAGGAGAATAAGAGCTACCCAGACACATAAGTGGGGGAGGAAAAGCCTTCTTTCCAACAGGAACAGCATTTGCCCAAAGGCAAGCCTACACAGTCCATGCTAGGCACAGAAAGTAGTCCAGGGCTCCATGCGAAGAGGCCAGACTTGCTCTAAAACGGCTACAATCAAGAAGAGAGAGACTTGGTTTCCTTTGGTAGGGCTTAGATATTATTTCTAGTGTTTTATTCTTAGATCGTAAGTAGTCCAACTACATAAGTCACTGGCACTGAGTACATAGGTTTCTAATGGATGCTCTGTGCTTCGAACCATCAAAGTCCTTGATGGGAAGTCCACATGGTTATTTGACATCAATTAAAATGCAGGAGCTCTAGGATTCAGCCCCCACATACAGCCTCCAGGAGGAAAGGCAAACCCGGCTGTGCCAGCCTCAGGCTTAAACCTTTAGATGCTTCCCCAGTGCCCTCAGGATAAATTCCCAGCTCCTTCACAGGTAGACGAGGTTTTCCAGGACCCTGACACATCAGCTTGCTCCTCTCCCACCCCTCTCCCACCTCACCCCTCTCCCACCCCTCACCCCTCTCCCTCAAACTCTGCTCCAATGCTGAATCACCTCGGGTCCCACCTGGGAGCTGTCACTCGGAGTGTTTGCAAATGCTGTTCTGCCTTCAGGAGTCTTCCCACTTCTTCCCATCACCTCACTCTCACCTTCACTGGAGCCGCCGCACCCCCCGCCCTCTGCTTTTCTTTTAGTTTTCAGGGACCTCCCCTTTCTTCCTTAGTGGGGCTTCAGAGGTCCCGTGTTAGCTCTCACTATGGCACTTATCACGCTGTACTGAAACGTCCCATCCTCTGTCTGTCTCCACAACTAGCCTAGGAGGTCTTTTAAGGGACTGTGTCTTTTTCACCATAAGAGCATTAGTTTTTAAAACAGGGCTTGTTACATAGTAGGAACACATTAAACATTTGTTCAGAGGTCAAGCAAACCAACATTATGTGAGGGCAAGTATGGTTGGTATTCATTTTCACCGAAAGGAACTATGAATATTTAACTGACTAAGACTTTTATGAATTTAAATCTTTATTTTTTTAATGGAAAAGAGAAAAAGAGTTCGTATAAAGATTCAGTAGTTGTGCATGGGGAAAATAGAGGATAAATACAAACACAAGTGTTAATAGCAAGGGAAAAAAGGGCATTATCATCCTAAGATCAAACTTAACTCTTGCAAGGCTAGTTGGAGGTTATTTCCCCCAAATTTGAGGAGCCCACCGTTACTGGGACAAGGAGCTGGAGACCGTAGAAAGTTAGAGCGGGAGGGGAGTCTTGAAAAGCATCTGGCCTGGACCTCATCAGCTCAAAAAAGATGAGCGATTTGTCCAAAGACACCAGGGCACAGGATTGAAGAGAGAAGTCTCGGGTATGTTGCGGGTGGCTTGTCAGCTCATATTAAACAAATGAAAGCACCACCAACAAAACAAAAATTAAAAAAAAATTAAAAGTAAGCAGAATAATGTCTCCCAAAGATCCCAACATCCTAATTTCTGGCACCTGTGAATATGTTACCTTATGTGGCAAAAGAGGCTTTGAAATATGATTTAGTGCCTTGAGATGAGGAGGTTGTCCTGGATTATCCAAGTGGACCCCAAATATCACATGGGTCCTTAACCTGGAGAACCTTCTCCAGCTATGGTCAGCGGTAGATGTGACTATGGGAGGGGGATCAGAGAGATGCAATGTAAAAAGGAAAATGACCTATTGCTGACTTTGAAGATGGGGTAAGGGGGCTACAAGTCAAGGAATGCAAGAGGCTTCTAGACACTGAAAGAGGCAAGGAAACAGATTTCCCCCTAGAACCTCCATCCAGATGGAAGGCATCCCTGTGGAGGCCTAATTTTAACCCAGTGAACATGTGTTGGATTTCTGACACACAGCACTCACTGTAGGATACTGCATTTGTCTTGGTTAAAACCATTGAGTTTATGGTAATTTGTTACAGTAGCCAAAAAAGAGTAATACAGGACACACACACACACACACACACACACACACACACACACTCCATAACCCTAAGCAGGGCGAACAGCTTCCCATCTGTCTTCTATATTTCTTCTCACTCTTTTGTAGTATTTTTACCCTTTCAAAGATCCCCTAATGTTTATTTTAATTCCATCTTGCTTGGATTATGTTGAGATGGGAGCGTGGGATTTTGCAGAGTGATTTGCTCTGGGTCTCACATCCTAGGAATGGCAGAGCCCTTCCCAGAAGGATAGGCCTGGGGCCCATGCACTCTTTGTGAACCCAGATTGACCAAGAGCACCCCTGTGCCAATTAATTTAGAATCTAGAGAAACACCAGAGTCTCTGCTGGCCAGGGAACTAGGCCTAGCACTGAGAGACTATTGTTATAGACTCTGGGCAAACAGCTGTGGAGGTCCAGGAAGAGGGAAGTATGGTATTTACAAACAGTTTTCCAAGAACAGCAGGACTTCACAGCTTACGATGTGGTCCTTAGAGCAGGCTGTCTTATGAATACTTTTAAGAGCTCCAGCCACTCCCTGTGATTATATGAAATAGCTGAGGGCAGTGAGGTATGACCACTGCCATTTAGATATGTTACACTGCCTGCGGTCTGTTATGTAACCACTATACCACATTTTATACTTTATTTAGCATTACCCGGACATTTAGAGAAAATTTTCTCCCTGCCTTCCATTTTTTGTGCATGGTGTCAGTATCAATGACTTGGGAACCTGTGTGGTACTCAAATTGAGTCAAATCAACATTAATGAGTAAGGGTTTGTGAATTCGGATGGATGGGTGCTTTCTCTGAAAGCTCATACAGGTGTCTGAGGAAGATTAGAGTTCGTGTCAGATAGAGCTCTAGTCTGATACTCCCCTCCTGTCCAGGCAGTTATGGGGCCAAAGGGTTTGGACAGCTACCCGGACCTCGAAGCAAGATTAATTAGTGCTGCTGGGTATGTAAGCCCAGTAACTCCTTGCAAGGTGGGTAAAAAGCGTAAAATGCTTCAGAAACCTTGATTATCATCATCATTCCTGGGAAGTAATGCCAGGAAGGGGACGCAGGTGGCAATGCCTTGGATTTATGCAAAGTGCAAAGTACCTGGGGAGCACGATTATTCATAGGAGTTTCTCGGACTGAAGGCAGGCTGTGAGCTTCCTGCATCTAACGTGGGGCTTAGAAAATTGCTGGAGTCTGATGAAATAGTAAACTAAGTAACAGTCAAAGCTATGTGGGTCTAAATGAGGTGATGAATGCAATGTAGAGACAGAGGCGCATGTCAACAGCTTACTGACCAACCAGGACAGTTAGCACCAGAGTCCACTGTATAAGACTCTGAGGAACAGCGAGTGTCACGTGCTGGTGTCAGGGAGGCCTGCTCTACCGCCTGAGAATTACACTATGATAAAAAAATGGAAATATTTTCAATATAATAGTATACATACTTATTGTAAAAAAATTAATACGTACATATAGAATAAAAGCAAAAGCTCCTCATGACCCTCACTCCAGAGATAACTGCTATTAGCTAACTGCTTCGTAATGAGGTTTCAAATTATTTTCTACACATATATGTGCCTATTTTACAAAAATGGAATCATGCTGTTCTATTACCGGATTTTATTTTTGAAATATTCCATGCAGATATTTTTGCATATCGTTACATGGGTCTGCTTCATCCATTAGTGTATTCCACTGTTTGTATAATAATTCAGGGTACTAATTCTCTAGGTAAAGACTTTTAGGTGGTTTCTAGGTGCTTTTTTCTTTTTCCCTTTAAGCGACCAATAGATATCTTTTTCTTCTTTTTTTCCTTCCTTTTTCTATACTTACCTGTTTAGTTCTTTAGACTAAATTTCTAGAATTGGAATTAGACATTTCTGGGTAAAATGACTTATACTTTAAAAACATATTACCGAATTCCCTCAGGCAAAAAGTGTGAATTTATTGTTCCACACCAACAACGCCCATTCACTTACACTTCCTGCTGACACTGGGTGTTCTCAATCTTTCTAAAATTTGCCAAACTGAGAATAAAAAAAAAAAATCATTGCTGTTTTATTGACATTTTAATTAGATTCAATATTTTGGGATTTACATTTAAATAAAAGTTTATTTCTATAACAACAATTACAATACCTATAATAATTTACAATAATTAGAAATAAGCATTTCTTGATGTACCTGAGAGGTAAAAAGCACCCCTATAACAAAATATCTATAAATTCATAATGAAACTGGATCAAAATCAACCTCTTACCACATCTACAGATTTCATTAGAATTAAATTCAGCATGTCTTTTATCACATGAAATAGACCTTAAAAACAATATCAGTTTGTCAAGAGAAGTAGCAAACAGGTTTTTCCAGGAGATCCTAAGACTAAGAATATTCATCAATGTGGAATGATTTATAAGCTATCCTGCCTGAAGGCAAAATAATAATTAGATCTCTCTGACATCCTGTGAAGGTACAATTTTGTGTTTGGTGCATCACATAATGAGATGAGAATATTAGTAATTAGGAAAAGAAATTCCTGGCGGAGGAGAAAAAAATGGCGTAGATGATAGAGGCTCTGTTCATCCCTCTGGTGACCAAATCAAAGTTGTGACAGAAACAAGGAGCAACAGCAAGGAAAAATCACCTGGGATCTAGATGAACAAGCCATACAACTAGGGAGAAATCCAAGAAATCACCCTGCAATAGCAGAAGGTAGGACAGGGCAAGGATGCGGGGCTGCCGGGTCTCAAGCGGCTGAGTGAGATGGAGGCTGCAGCAGCGACAGCGGCAGACACCTCTAAAAGGGGCCGCATCCGCAGGTGGATTTTCGTGGTGTCGGACCTGCTCATTCTGAGCACCAGTGCTGATTCCACTGCGCACAGCGGGCACCAGGGACTTACAGGGAGACATGTTGGAGTGAGGGCCAAGGCGAGACTCGCTTGGTATAGAAGTGCCCGGCGGTATCCATTATTTCCTGTTGAGCCCTCCCCGCCGCCCAGTGTGTGGACACAGCGCTGCCACTGCCGAGAAGTCATTGAACTGGATAACAGAGATCGCTCTGCCCAGAGGATTCCCTGAAACCCCGCCTCCCCCAACTCGGGCCCCACCCAAGCCACATCCAGGTATATCTTCAGCAAATCAGGTGTTCCTTGCTGAGACTCACACTGGTAGAGGTAGCTGGCTTCGGTTTCTGGTGTGGCCTTTGAGGCAACTGTAAGCACAGCATCTGTGGATTGCTTGCTGAATGTTAACAGCTGGCCCCGGAGGGGTATAGGCTTGGGCTAAGTTTGGCCTGTTGAACCCCTCTCAGGACTGTGCCACTGGACAGCTACTTCACAAATCCACACTAATAAGACCAGGAGACTTAGGAGCTTTGCTTAGTACATAGAAACAGACACGGAAAGGCAGCCAAAATGGGAAGACAAAGAAGCAGAAAGCATATGAGAGAACAGAACAGAGATCCAGATATAATGGAGTCAAGTAATCTAACAGATGCAGAGTTCAAAACACTGGTTATAAAGATGCTCAATGAACTTTTGGGAAATGTAGACAACTCCAACCAAGAGATAAAAACCATAAAAACAGAAATGGAAATTATATCAGGGAACCAGTCTGAAACTAATATTCTCATCTCATTATGTGATCCACCAAACACAAAATTGTACCTTCACATTATCTGAGATGAGAAGTGTATTAAATGGAATAAAAAAAAGGAATAAACAGAGTGAATAAAGAAGAGGATCACATGCCCTATCTAGAGGACAGGAAAGCCAATCAGGACACCTAATCAGAATGGCAAGAAAAAAGATGCCAAGACTATAAAAATAATTTAAGGAGGATACAGGACACTATTAAAGCTCCAAATATTCGTCTGATCGGCATAACTGAAGAAATCAAGATGCTGAACAGCTGTTTGAAGAAATAATGATGGAAAACTTCCCTAACTTGGTGAAGGAAATGGACACAAAACCCCAAGAAGCTCAGAGAATTCTAAAAATCAGGGATCCAAAGAGGCCCACACCAAGACACATCATAATTAAAATGCCCAAGGTTAAATACAAAGAAAGAATATTAAAAGCAGCAAGAGAAAAACAGATACCTATAAGGGAACACCTATAAGACTGGCAGCTGATTTCTCAAAAAGAAACTATGCAGGACAGAAGGGCTTGACAAAATATATTTGACAGGGTGAAGACCCAGGATATACAACCAAGAATAATTTATCCAGCAAAGCTATCATTTAGAATTGAAGGACAGAAAAAGAGCTTCTCAGAAAAAAATAAGCTAAAGGAATTTATCACCACCAAGCCAGTATTACAGGAAATGTTGGAAGGACTTGTTTAAGAAGAAAAAAAGTATCGAAAACAGGAATAAAGAATGGTAGCAACTACATTCCTATCAATAAGGACCTTAAATGGAAAAGAATTAAGTGCTCCAATCACAAGATAGAGTGGCTGAAAGGATAAGGAAACAAGACCCCTACATATGAAAAGAAAGGGGATGGAAAAAGATATTGCTTTGATGGACCTAGAAGGTGTTAAAGTCAGATAGAGAAAGATAAACACTATATGATTTCACTTATATGCGGAATCTAAGGAATAAAAAGAAACTAATAAAAAACAGACTCACAAATATAGTGGACAATTTGGTAACCAACAGAGGGAAGGGGGGTTTGGAGGACTGGGAGAATGGGGTGAAGGGTTAAAGAAGTACAAATTAGTAGCTGATGGATGGTCACGGGGATGAGGAGCATGGCATAGGGAATGGTGCTTGATATCGTTGGCTAAGGGGGAGGGCCAGGGGAGGGAGGGAACCATTGGGGGGATCATTTTACAAATGATAGATGTCTAACCAATGTACTGTATAATTGAAACTAATTAAAATTTAAAAAATAAAAAAAAATTTTTTAAAGTACAAATTAGTAGTTGATAGAGTCACAAGGATGAGGAGCATGGAATAGGGAATGCAGTTAGCGTCAATGTAATGGCTAGGTGAAGAGCCAGAGGAGAGAAAGAGCAATTAGGGGGATCATTTTATAAACTATATAAATATCTAACCAATGTACTGGATACTTTAAACTAATAAAATAAAAAAAAGAAATTCCTTAAGGGCTATTCCTTCATGATTTGAGTCCGGAGGAGAAACGATGGGAAAACAAATGGAAACCTATCTGCTCATTTGATAGCTATGTTACTCATATATTCCACAGTCAGGAATCATATAACATGACGGACATTTTGTTGGGTGTGCTGGCACACTGGTAAAATCCCAACAGATTCCTCTGTCTGCCCTGCATGAATGTATAGGAATATGTAGAAGAGCACATGAAGCACCTAAAGCAATGGACGCTGCCTGCCAAATGATGCATCGAGAGAGTAAACAGAACTTCTTTCAGTCCAATGTATTTCCAGTAGGAAGTAGTCTTTTGAATCGTGATCCTTATGAATTTGGTTTGGGGTATCCATTGGTTATTAGTCTTCTAGAAATAGTCATCATCTCCTTTGTCTCACTTGTCATAAGGAGGAAAATCATAAGATGAGAATTCTATTTCATCTTGCTTTCATGTTGTGAGAGCTTGTGTTTGTAACCAGTAAGAACATTCTCAGGTTTCCGCCATCTGAGGGGCACAGGCGGTTCAGTTTGAGTCAGGTGGCTAGGCAGCTGGCTAGGAGCCAGAGACATGAAGTGACAAGCAGCATTCTCTTTCTCTGAATATATCAGCTCTCAGAAGTGTTTGTGTTAATCAGGGGTCCCAGTCTATAAGAGGCTGGTCATCTTTCCCTTCATTGCATTGTTTGTGCTGGGGAAATTCCCACTCCAGTTATTGCCTTCCCAGTAACACAGTTTCATGAATCAGTGTCTCATCTCTGTGGGAGATTAGAGTTTCAAAACCACTTGTGATAATGAAGGTTTTGCTTATTTAGGCTATATTTGGGGGTGGCCCTGGATCTTGGTAGGGCAATATATTTTGGGTCCAATTCAGTGATGCCTGTTTTGTCCAAGGTTAAGCCATAAAAGCCTTATTGGTTTTAAGCCACAGAGAGGCAAAGAGTTGGCGCAAGGAGGAGAGGAGAGGAGAGGAAAAAGAACATAAAGAGAAGCAGGATGGGTCCACAGCAGTGACTCTTGAAGCATGGTCCCTGAACAGCGGCATCGGCGCCAACTAGAAACTTATTGGCAGTGCGCATTCTCAGGGCCTCTATCAGGTCAAAACTACTGGGGGGCGGTGTCTCTGGCAGTCCTTAATCATCCTCACAGGTGATTCTGATGAATGCTTGAGTTTGAGAAACACTGGTCTAGAAAAAGGAAACAAAGACTGGGATCTCAGAGATGAGCAGTGTCACCTAAAAAGGAAGTACAGAGGCCTGTCATCCTGGTGGATGGCTGATGTGAGGTGGTGATGAGGGCCAGGGGTGCAGAAGAAGTCCAGATTTCAGGCAGGTCACCTGATGACAGGATAAAAATCAAAGGTTGAAATAAAAAGGGGATCCAGGTGCTTAGATCATCAAAGAAGGTAAAAGTGAGTCTTAGAGGGTAGCATGTGAGGGTAAGGACGATAGAGTAATAAAAGCTATCAAACGAAGAAAATTGAGAACTATGATGGACAAAAGGTTTAGCTGTGACAGTGGTTGAGCAAAGACTAAAATAGCCCCGATTTCTCCCCCCTTCAGATGGGAAAATGGAAAAACGAAGTAATTGTCCCACCAGCCAAAAGAAAAAGGAGCCAGGAAGTATCTGCCTGATTGGATGGAGGTTGGGGGGTGCCTGGGAGAAGAAAGGTCTAAGTTAAAGAAAGGGGGTGAAGATACATGACAATTTTAACCCACATGCAGCAGGGGTTCTTAGCCCACCTCTAAGGAAAACTAGGCTTGTGGATGAGTAGAAGATAGTTCAGAGGTGGACATTCTCCTGAGTATAACTGACATGACTCCAGAAAACAGTAGAATGGGAGGTCAGATCAGTGAAACAGTCAATAGAGAAACACTAAGTGAATGGAAGACATCTAGAGGATGAAGAAAATACACACATGCAAACAAGATACAACCCAACTTCCAGTACGATACACTGACGCAAACTCTTTCTCTAAGAAAAGGAACAAAATGGTGTTATGGGAAGTTGGTTGTTATATTTCGAGGTGTTATAACCGCAGCTTTCAGAGACCATTTAGAGGACAGGGAACATTTCTGATGGTAGAGGCAGGAACAAAGATAAACTCACATTCAAAATTTGCAGTTGTTTAAGCAGAGTCATGGTCAAAGTGAACTCCCACTCTAATAAAGTTAGGACAACCACCAAATGCCAATGTGACATTCTTAAATTAGGCCTGGAGAAAGAAAAAAGCAGAGTTTTATGATTTAGTCAGAAAAAGTTACACAAGATAATGCTTTATTTCCATAAATTTCTGAAATCATATGCTTTTTAAAAAGCTCTACCTTAACCAAATTTACCCCCACTGTATATTTACTATTAAACCAATGAAACTGACACAATAATTGCTCTCGAAAGATAATAACAGCTTGTAAGATCCAGTAGATTGTAAAATCAATTGGTTAAAAACAAAATGAAAAATTAAAGAGACTAAACCTTTATAACAATTTACAGGACACTGTTTAACTTAATAAGAAAGATCTGCTCGGATAAGGCGTTGCTACATCATTTTTCAGAGGATAAGGCACACAATCACTAACATTACAAATCACAAAGGCGTAAGAAAATACGAAGACAGCAGATGGCACATATGCTACAAACAAAAGCAGGTGCCTTTGGGGAAATGGCTTTTATATCAAAGTAACATTAAACTGCAAATTTAAAATTTACAGCAACTAAATTTCCTTCTCTTATAAAGGTTAACCTTTTTTTCTTTTCTTTTTTTTTTTTTACAGTAGAAAACAAAAGTTTTATTAGAAGAGAAAGTATACTTCCAGACGTGGAAGCAGGCCTGTGCGAGAGAAGCGTGGCTCCAAAGACCAAGGCTAATCATTTTTAACAGAAGATTAACCTGAAAGGACAAAGGAAAATCAAATTTTCAAAAACTACTTTTATTTCGAGAAAAAAAAAAAAGAAAGTTTTGTCTCTCAGTATCAGGCAGATTTTTAAAAAATGATTTAACTAGTATATTATTTTACAATTGTGTGTAAAAAAATTGGCAGCAACTAAAACAATTTTAATGGCACATTTATAAGTTTACATCCTAAATTACATTACTGGTAAGTCCTTTTTTGTGTGAATTCAAATCCTATGGTTATGAGCCAAGTATCAATATTTTGTTCATGTTAATTTTCAACAAATATTTTGTTAAATTTAGTTATGTTTTTCAAAACAGTTAAAACCCTAACACAAAATTCTGGGGCAGACACTAAAAAAATAATACTTCAGGAAGATGTTACTGTAGCCAACACATTATAGTGATTTCTGAAACAATAGCTTAAATCTAAAGTTAGTTACTGTCTTTTGCGACTATTGTAACGATTTTTCACAAGTCCACTGAAGCAGATTATGCCAGTAATCACAGCTCACTAAAAACACTTGGCAAATTAAACTTCAGTAAGGATCAACATAAATGACATAAAGAAATGTTAGCGTTCTCTATACATTTTATTCATGATCTGTTATTTTGGCCATTTCACTGTTTCAATGTCTTAGGAAAATGTGGATCCAAATATAATGCTAACTTTCCACAAATTAGTCACCCTAAAATTTAAACTGTTTTTCTTTAGGAAATAAACTATCTGAAAGCTATAGTTCCAGAAAACTTAATTGGATATTAATCTAATAGTTATCAGTAGAGCCAGATAAACAGAAGAAACAATAAAAATATATCATCGAATTAATGAAACTCTAATATTGCACTAGAGTGTTACAGAAGTAGAATTACAATAAATACGTAATATAAAAAAATTTGTACATGCTTCCTGAGCAAGAAGATTCAGGAATTATAATAATTAATATAAGTTCCTAATATGTTTTTTAAATTCACTTTAATGTTGGCTACACTTAATTATCATTGTCTCAACCATTTGCTTCTCTAAGACTGCCATATGATTACTTCAGACATCAATATGAATTCCATGTTTTGAAGACATCATTTGTCTGGTCCCTGTTAAATACATAACCAATGAACAGATGTGAGGTAAAGATGATGTAATTACTACATAAAGCCAAAATGGCAAAGGAGAAGTTTTTCCAAATGGGCATATCCATAGGCCATGACGAATGCCATCTCGGATGTGGTGTGAGGTCCAGGACATAAATAACATCCACGGAAGAAAGCACCATGAGTCTTTGAGCTTGAAAAGGTGCATAGTAAACTTCAGGGTCAGAACCACAATGGGTATCACAGTAGAACAGTGAAGGAATGGTCTTCGTGGAAGAGTCAAAGCAGCCTATGGAAGGAAAGCAATGGCTATGTCATTTCCTTTGTGGCAAACAAAATTTTATAGATGCTTCTGAATATTCTAAAATATTTTTCAGAAGTCTATTGGAAATGCAAAGGAATCATTTTCTATGCCACCTCCAAATACATGCATTTAATCTATTATATACAGGCAAAGGAAATTAAAAAAAGGTATCCTTTGCAATAAAAATGAAATCAAGATTTCAAGAACATGGTGATTAATTTTTTAAGTTTCCTATTATCTGATTAGAAAAGTCATAATTCAAATGTAATTTACATCCTAAATGTACGGTTTGTGTAAATTTGGAGTTTTAAAGAATTGTCTGGGGCCTCTAAGGGTGTTAAAAAAAATTTCACAACTGAATAAAATATTCTTTTATTAACTATGGCACGAAAGAGGAATATTTGGTTGTAACCACTTTATATTAGTCTTGAATACTTTCAGAATTTATTTACAACATTTAGAAAGATTATATTATTTTAAATAAGTATTCTAAGTTTGAGTTAAATAAACTTCGGTAAAGTTTCTAAACCATTGCAAAAAGTGTAATCATTATCTAAACAAATGAAAACTTCAAGCTTAATCTCTGAATGATCCATGAATAAGGCTTCATTCTCACATATTCTAAAGGCTAATTTTCAACTAGATAATTTCTAATAAAAAGAAAGCTAAGGATAGTGAGGATTGCCTAAATCTAAATCTCCCACATATACTCAAAAGCATTATAGAACAAGGATAAATAAAACTATACCAACCCTCACTCAGCACAGATAGAAGTCAGAGAATGCCCAAACTTCAAATATTCTAAAATATTAAAATAAACACCAAATCAGTGAGCTCTCTCTCGCACATACCCACCACAAGCCAGGAAAAACTACATTGAAGAAAGATGAGGGGAAACCTTAGAATGATCTAAAATTACCACCAGAAGGAGAAAGTGCAACTTCTGTATGAAAATACTGAAAAGGGTCCCAGTAGGTCAGAGCACTCATACAGATAATTACTTAAAAGTGTGCATGACTGGAGGCTTTGAAAGACCTCAGTTCTGGGGGAGAAGATGGAAGGAAGAGGAATCCTTTGGAGATTGAGTGAAGGGGAAAAGGAGTAGAAAAGAAAAAAAATTAGGTACCTAACAAAAAAAGTAGAGGATGCAACCCTCTAACCACATTAAAAAAAAAAAAAAAATCATCCATTAAAGAGACTGTACCTTGCCACATTGTCAAATCAGAACACTCTTAATTAAAGTGGAAATCTTATAAACCCACTACTTAAACAAGTGTTCTTTAACTCCTACCTACTGACTGAACATCAAAGAGTTTATTCTACATGCTTCCCTCTCCCTTCTCCTCCACATTATTATTCCATTCTTCTGCATCATTATTCCATTTTCATCTCCATCTTTGTTTTTAAGTTCTCTACCTACACTATATCATGCTCCTCAACAGCAAGGTGGGATGAGGAAGCCGCTGGTAATCGCTACTTGGCAGAAAGCAGTTATACTCTGGATTATGTCTGGAGGGATAATGACTCTGCACACTTTTATTTGTGAAATCCATTTATATTAACATGCTCACTTAATCCTCACAATTCTATGAGGTAAGTATTGTTATAATCCACATTCTGAAGATGAGGAAATTGAGACTTAAAGAAGAAAGGTCATCTGCTAACACTATATACAAGGATTCAGACTCAAGTCTTCTGATTCCAAACTTAAACAGCAATGTTATGCTGCCTCCACTCAGAGCAGAAAAGTTGAAATTTGTCTTTAATAGGGAATTACTGATTCCTTACTGGTTGTAAAATGATCTCTGAGACATACCTGGTATAGTACTTGACACATAATGAGACGATATCTTTTTCATTTATTCAATAAATATTTATCAAACATCAACTAGGTGAGCCAGGCACTGTTCTAGGTCAGTGGGCAGCGAAGCAAAGTCCTTGCTCAATGAGTTTGTATTTCTTTTCTTGAAATGTTTACACATCATAAACAGGTAAAAGTAGGAAAATCTATTGACACTTAGAAACTATTATCTGAACCGCCACTTTAAGCTTAGTTCACTTGCAAGGCTAATAGGTTACTATATAGCTAAATCTCTGATGCCTCAATGAAATTCCTCAATTTGTCTACCAGGGACTGTGTCCAGATCAGCCCACTGAAATGCATACTTTTGGCTCCATGAGAGATTCAGGGAATAAATCCATTAAAGTCATTTCCCAGGACTGGGAATCATCTTTATGCAATTTAACTGTTATGGAGCACTTGGGAGTTGTGTACTATCCATAAAACATGAAGACTGTGGGGAGAAATTTAAGTGTGGTCTGGAAGAAAGAACAATGATACAAAAAAAACTAGAATAGCCCCGAGAATGGCATCCATTACTCTAAACCAGTTGGCTAATCCTTCCTTCAAGAGCTGGCTAAATACTAAATACATTCTCTGTAAAGCCGACACTGAACTCTTCAGGTACAATTAGTTAAGTCCTTGCTCTGTGCATATCCGTGGCACTTTGTGATGTCAAGTAATTTGATCAGCAACATGTATGTGAGCACCTTGAGGGAAGCACTAGGTGCTCAAAAAAGTTGAAGGAATGGGCTTTCTTATTTTAAAATAAAGCTTATTATTTATAGCTCTAACTAAAATACTGTGAAGATCAATATAATGGTGCTAAAGAATTAAAGGCCAGAAAAATTAAATATACATGATCTTTACCTTTAAAGATAGGGATCCAGCTAGAAAAAAGTGATCTACATCAATAACAGAGGCCAAAAATCCAGCTAAAACAATTTCTCTCAAGTCAGTCTTCTTCTTGACTCCAATGACTATTGCCCATGACCACATGCCAATCACACCATGCACTGCATTATCTGAGAGAGCGCGGAGCCAGTCATTTCGCTGAATTATGGAAAACTGTAGTAGTCTGTCAGCTACTAGGCAAAATATCCCCAGACCAAGGCTGGAAATAAGAGATTCAGTGCTACAAGACTGTAGTAAAGCATGGGTCTTCTCAGTCTCAGATGCCATCACAAACCGTATGTCAGTATAGACTAAAAGCCATCAGGAAACAAGCAGGTTATTCTTGTTTACATTCCCGGTCACCCTAAAATCGAAAGCAGAGAAAAATATTCATGAAGATGATGGGCTACCATATAATATTTAAATAAGACATTATCAGCAATAATTTCACAAAGATAAAACCAAGTTGTAAAAATTGGTATTTCTTTTTTTAACTGTTGTCAGTAATTTTATTTTGTTTTTCCTAGCTTTATGGAGATATAATCGATATACAACACTAAGTTTAAGGTGTACAATGTGATGATTTGGATATGCATACATGTTGTGAAATGACTGCCACGATAAAGTTAATGCATCCATCACTTCACACAGTTACCTTTTCTTGTGTGTGGTGAGAATATTAAAGATCTACTCTCTTAACAACGTTCATGTATTAAAAAATGGCATTTCTTGCACGTTACATATAATATGCCATATGGACCGAAGAGAAAAGCTTTGTAGGAAAAAGTTTAGTTGGTAATGTATATGAAGGGAAATTTAAGAAAACCCACTGACTGTAATCTATTACTTTGAGGTCATTGAGAAGTTCGAGCTCTCAGCGATGTTTACTAGGTGGTGGTAGGCATCCACTGTGCCTATATACCCAGCAACGACCTTCCATACTTCTGGTAGCAGCATCCCCTTCCTGGGGGAAAACTGCTCATCACTATACCCACACTCTGGAGCTGACTGATCAAAATTCCCTGACTCCCTTATTAGTTGCAGTGATTAATTAGTAATTACTAATTAGCAATCCTTTTCCACTAGTGATTAGATTAGTAGTGATTAATCTAGTTATGAAGGTGACCCAGACTAGGCCAATCAGACTCCTTTCTAGAATTTTTCTAAGTGAGGCTGGTAAGGAAAGTTCCTTTTCTTATTGCAGACAACAGGCTCCCCTACATGGAATAGCCTAGGAAAAAAGAATCATTAGGACATTAAGTCCTCAGGTCTAACTCTAACGTTCTCAGAGCTGCCTTAGTTCCTGAAACTCACTCTTCACTTCTATGAGCTACTTCAGCATTTTCCTAATAAATCCCTTTCTTTTTTGTTGCCTTTAACCAAAGAATCTTAATTGACATAAAAAGGCAATCATAATTCTGTGCTGAGGGCTTACCTGGCATAGAATATTGAAATCATTTATCCAGTTAAAAGTTAGCAATATTGTATAATACCTGAAGTTTTTGTTTCATATTGTTTTGTTTTAATTCTGAGACTAAAGAGTAACTAAATGATTTACTGAGAATGATCAATTTCCATTGTGATAAAAACTATACATAGTTCATTGTGTATATTCTAAAATTTATAGAGAAATACAAAAGACCTAGAATAGGAAAACAACTCTGAAAAAGAGGAATTGAGTTGAAGGACTACACCATTTGATTTCTGGTCTTATTAGAAAGCTACAGTAATCAAGACAGTGTGGTCTTGGTATAAAGACAGACAAATAGATCAAAGGAACAGAATAGAGTGTGATCAGATATAGATCCACACATACTTGGTCAATTGATTTTTGACAAACATGCAAAGGAAAATCAGAAAAGATATTTTTTTCAACGAATAGTGCTGGAACAACAGGATGTCCATATGCAAAAATAATGAACCTCAATTGGTACCCTACTCCACATACAAATATTAACTCCAAAGGGATCGCAGACCTAAAAGTAAAACATAAAATTGTAAAACTTCTGGAAGAAAATGTAGAATATTTTTGCGTACTTGGGTTATGCGAAGAGTTCTTAGATGCAATATCAAAAGCTCAACCTGTTTTAAAAAACTGATACATTGAACATCAAAATTAAAAACTTCTACTCTTTGAAACAAAATGGTATGAAAATGAAAAAACCAACCACAGACTGGGAGAAAATATGTGCATATCTCATATTTGATAAATGATTTGTATCTAGAATAAAAAATTCTCAAACACAGTTAACAATATAAAAATGGGCAAAAGATTTGAAAAGTACTTTACAAAGATGATATACAGATGGCCAATAAGCACATGCAATATGCTCAACATCATTAATATTTTTATTTTTATTATTTTTTTAAATTTTATTTTTTTAATGCCTAAAGCACCTGGTATTCCTAGGTGGTCTCCCGTCCAAGTACTAACCAGGCCCGACCCTGCTTAGCTTCCGAGATCAGACGAGATCGGGCGTGTTCAGGGTGGCATGGCCATAGACTAATATCATTAATTTCTAAGGAAATGCAAAGTAAAACCACAGTGAGATACCAAACATACCTATCACAATGGCTAAAACAAGACTGATCATCCCAAATGCTGACAAGATGTGGAGCAACCAGAACTCTCATATACTGATGGTGGGAATGTAAAATGGTACAAGTACTTTCCAGTTCTCAAAAAGTTAAACATACCACTACTGTATGACAGCCATTCCATTCCTATTTACCTAAGAGAAACGAAAGCATACATCTGCACAAAAATTTGTACACAATGTTCAAAGCAGTTTTATCTACATTAGCTCCAAATTCCAAACAACCCAACTGGAGAAACAAAAAAGTGGAAAAAGAAATAAAAAGAAACAAGAGTGATACATACAAAAACATGGATGAACCTCTATAACATACTCAGTGAAACAAGCCAGACACACCCCACAAGAGTACATCGTCAAAACCTATAGAATTGTACAATACAAAAAATGAACCCTAAAGTAAACTGTGGACTTTAGTCAATAATGTATCGATATTGGTTCATTACTTGTAACAAATGTACCAGCTAATGCAAAATGTTAATATTAGGGAGAAATGTGTGCAGCAGGAGAGGGAATACAGTTGACTCAAGAACAACATGGCTTTGAACTGCATGGGTCTACTTGTAAGTGAATTTTTTCCAGTAAGTACCTTAAATATATTTTTCTCTTCCTTATGATTTTCTTAATAACACTTTTTTCTAGCTTACTTTATTGTAAAAAAACCCGCATATAACATACATCGTATGTGTTAACTGACTGTTTATGTTATTGGTAAGGCTTCTGGCCAACAGTAGGCTATTAGTAGTTAAGTTTCAGGTACTGTGTACCTACTAAAAGCAATATAAAAGTTATGCATGGAATCTTGACTGCGAAGGGAGTCAGGAACCCTAACATCCTGTTGTTCAAGGGTCAACTGTATATGGGAACACTCTATACTATCTGCTCAATTTTTCTAGAAAACCTAAAACTGCTATAAAAAATAAAGTCTATTATTTGTAGAGGACAATCTGGTGACGGCAAGAGGAGGGGTTTGGGGAACTGGGAGAAAGGGGTGAAAAGTTAAAGAAGTACAAATTAGTAGCTGATAGATGGTCACGGGGATGGGGAGCATGCAGTCAGCAGTAATGTAATGGCTAGGTGTAGAGCCAAAAGGAAGAAAGGGTAATCAAGGGATTGTTTCATAAACTATATAAATGTCTAACTAATGTACCTTATACTTAAAACTAATAATAAAATAAAATTTTTAGAAAATGTAAAAAAAAGTCTATTAATTTAAAAAAGTAAATGAGTACAGGAAAATGTTATAATTGTTAAATTTAGGTAATGGATACACTGTAGTTCATTATACTTATCCTCTACCTTTCTGTATGTTTAAAGTTTTCATTCAGAAGTTCTTTTAAAAGAGTACATAGTATAATTCAATTTACATAATATTCTAGAAAATACAAACTAATCTAAGTGACAGAAAGCAGCAGATCAGTGGTTGCATGGGGACGGGAGAGGCAGGGAAGATTAAAAAAAAGAGCATGAGGAAACTCTGGTGGCTAGATATGTTCATTATTTTGATTGTAGTGATAATTCCATACACACATCAAAATGTATCAAATTGTACATCTGAAATATGTACACTTTATTACATGTCAATTACATACCAATGAAGATAATAAAACTTAGGAAAATATACTTTATTGTCAATAACAACAGCAGACGTTCAAGTAAAAGGAGCAATTTGAAAACAAGAAAGATTATGGAGCTGAAATGCCTGATTGCTCAAATAAAAGGTTAATAAAAGCAATGCATAATAAAATGAATGTTTCAAAAGACACAATTAAGTGAATATGAACATTTTCAAAGAATTTTTCCAAAAGCTTGAGGTAAAAAAAAAGAGGTAGGAAGTGAAAGAAAAAATATTAAAAAAATAAAGAGAAAATCCTTCAGAATATTCAAATCCCCTCCCCCCAAAAAGGTTGTCAGCAAATGAAAGAGGATGTAATTAACATCAACATTAAACATGGGGTACAGAGCTCTAAGAGAAAAGGATCGTTACTGTAGGATTCTACACATAACTAAATTATGGGGCCTATGTGACAATTGTGAATTTTAAAAGTTTTTGCCTTAGAAATTACAACACCTATGTATGATTTCTGGGGAAAAAGGAATTGAGGATCAGGACTTCTAAATCTCTAGGGGTAGGGGAGAGGAATAAAGAAAGGATCGATACAGCAAAACAGAACAGAAAATAAAGCAAAGAAAAAAACTTTACCCCTCTCCCACCAAAAGTAATAGGTACCAAACATATCAAACACAAATAGCACAGTAAATGTGAATGTATTAAATATCTCTATAAAGAGGCAGATTAGGCCAAAAGGAAACATTTATTATTTTAAGCCTCTAAGTTTTGGGTAATTTGTTATGCAGCAACAGACAGCTAAGACAGTAGTTTCTATTTTTAAGAAAGGTATAATCATGGTCCTAGAAACACACAATTTTGACATCTATTTCACCCCAACTATTCGTGCATATATTTAGATTAGATTCTGAGTATGAGATAGAAATTTAATAAGTGTATTTCCTCTTATTTATTGTCTCTGACTAGGACACCTAAGAGTGCCCATTTTTCTTACCTTTTTCTTCCCTTTTCTACTTGCTGCTCCTCCCTCTACAAATAGAAAGGACTCGGGAGCCTCTTAAGCTGTAAAAGAGCTTTATGTTTATTTTACATATTCTCACTTTAGGTGCAAGTTCCTTAACAGTAGTAAATTGTCTTTTAAACCTGTCATACATAAAATCTAACTTGCTCAAGTGTTTAATAAATATTTCATTATACTAATAAAAGGGGTAAGCATGTAAACAATCCTCAGCATATGAATTAAAGATATTACTTAGAATGAATTCTCTACCATAACAGCCAATTACCCAGATCATAAATCTCTATAACTAGTAGGAGCCACTTTCTGCAATGGCCAAATTCTGCCACATCCCATTCCCATTACAGTAAAATGTCATCAACTATGGTGTTTTCCAAGTAAGCTTCCTTTTTTAAACTCCACGAACACATAACTAGCCGCTTTAATTATACACTATTATTCATTGTTTGTTAATAATCTATTATACATTTCTGCCAAAACAGAGCTGACAAATTCCAAAAGTAAAAGTAAATGTTATCTTCTAGTTCATCCCCTTCCTCCCCGCACCTGCTCTAATAAAGGCAGTCTAAAATCCGAAAACTGCCTTTATTATGCTTTATGAATAAGTCCTCTGAACTGTAGTTGCTGCGAAACATAATTTCTTTAATGCTACAATACCCAAAGCAGATGCCAAATCTAATGCAGCTAATTTGCAAAGAAAGAAAACACAAATCTTGCTCACTTTCACGGAAACTTTTTATAGCCTCCATATAAAATGGTCAAATCCTATACTCATTACGAATAAAACATACAATGCTGAATTTCGACGTTTCAAGTCTCAGCATATTGCCAAAGTCATTCTTTCGTCGGGTTGGTGTGATGCAAAACTTTTAAAATGACGATTAAAAAAACAGGGTAGGAAGCCCTGGCGTCTCAGGAAAGGGACCATGTCACACTCATCAATCACATTGACGCCTCCAAGGACCCGGAGACATTAAGGGCTCGGACGCCTGGTAATGACGGCAATGGGTAATTCTATCAAGACCCCCGGCACCCCGCCTGGGGCCAGGAAAACGTCAAGGGAGCGGAATTTGGGCGAGGGCTGGGCTCCTATGGGATCTAGAGGGCGCGACAAAGCCAGAAAACGGTGCCAGGACTTCGCGAAGATCCCGGGGACACCGGACAGTGAACCCCCCGGCGGGTCAAGTACACCGAGCTTGCTCTCAGGTCCCGCGCGCCTGCCGCCCCTGCGCGCCCTCCCCGTCCGGAACCTGGGTTTTCCAAACTTCGGGTGGTCCCCGCCTCCGGCCTCCCACGTCAGGACGCAGTATCGCGGCGTCGCGTCCGCCCCCCTCCCGCCCCATGCGTCGCTGCAGCTCAGCGGCACCCACCCTGGGCTCTAGCGCCAGAAGCCCGCCGCGCGGACAGAGGCCCCGCCCCTCCTCCCCTGCGTCAGTACCATAGAGATGCCTGCCGCTGGCCAGAGGGGCTCCAGCCAGCAACGCCGACCGGGAGGATGACGGGATAGTGTCTCGACTCGGAGCCGACCGAACGGAAGTTTGACTGCTGAGGTGGAGCGGGTGGATACATCGAGTTCTAAACCCTGTGGCCCCAAAAGGGAGAACTTTGGGACCACGGGGTGGGAAGTGGAATGTGTCTTGTTGGTTTTTTTAATCAAACCGAAGGGTTCGTTCTCGGTCTGATCGGCGCCGTGCACAGCGGTAACCGCCGAGATACCCTCAACGCACCCAAGTGGTGGTCGGGAAGCTGGGGACGCAAAATTAACCTCACCGAAAGCAGGACGCGCAGGCCTTTTTTCCAGACGCTTGAACTAGGAACCAGCTACAGGCCGTCGTGGGTCCTGAAGATGTAGATATTTCCGACTTCCTTCAGTGGATCCTTCGGGGTTGGGCGTGGGAGAGGTTTTCACGAGACAGGCCAGGCTGCCTTGCAGACCTGAGACTCCTCCGTAGCGCTTCAGTGCCCCCTTGGGGAATTGTTGATAATTTTTCGCCACTATGCGGGTGGACGTTGGAGACAGCTCTTTCTGTGGACAGCCGTAACTGGCTAGAACACTTCATTGTGACCACTAAATGCTGAAGAGTGGAAAAAGCACCTACGTAAAGATAGTTTGACCCTCATTAACCGATTTCTAGTTTGTAACCCTGCAGCGGCAACGTTTACTCCCAGACAACTCTTAGATTATAGGCCTAACCCTACCCCCAAAGTTTGCCATGAAATATCTTGCTTTTATTATTTTTGCATTGCACTAGTATAGAGGTAATCTTTGGAAACAAAGGACATCATTCTATTTATAGCATTCTGTTTTTAGTAGTGGTATTTACAAAATACAGTAACTCTCAGGCGCTGAAAGTGTCAAATCCCAGATGTTCCATTGTGTCGTGCTTTGAAATTTACCACACGAAAAAATATTAGTGATCATATTCATTTCTGTTACATTAGGATTAGAGACAAGTTCTGTTTAGAAATAACTCTAAGAACAGTTTTTATATTTTTCACATTGAAAACTAGTTAGATTTGCATCAGCCTCAAAGTGTGTTTATATAAAATTAAATTCATGCTGGCAGCAAGCTGTACTTTTTTTTCCTAAATGAGAAATGGGTTACCTGGACTGACAAGTTGCAGCTTGTTTACTGGGACTGTGGCCAGGTCCTGTCTCCCTGCGTCTGAGTAGTGTGTGCTCTCTTAGCACCAAGAAGACATCTAGCTTGACATTTGGCTTTGGGGAGTACTGGTCCAAAAGAGGAGGCTCAAAGAGGAACATTTTTTTCTCTTTCCCACCTACAGTTTCTCAAAACAAGTGTCAGAAGGAAAGCAAGGGCAGCAGTGAGATTAAATTTACATAGTTCAAACAGACCACAGAAAATTGGAATCTTCAATCTCAAGCAAACTCAGGCTTCTCACAGAACCTTAAAGTGTGGCTCAGTATCTCAATTATAGAACTTTTCAGTGTTTGTCACACTCTTGGTTCTCAGGCAAAGGAAAAGACTCAACTGGGGAAAAATTAAACATTTTATTTATACAGCATAAAGGCTAATTAAAAATACCACCAAATACATTAACCACAACGTGCTTTCAGTCATGTTAACAAATTTTTTTATCCATATGCAGTAGCAACTTGGCATTACCATAGGGTAGCATGGTACATGTTTTCTTATAGTCTAGGCTTTCTAGAGCTACTGAGGGACACCATAGATGGTTTCCTGCTACCAAAACAGAACATACAATTCTTTCTCTGTAGTCTGTCTAAGGTCCAAAGGCACTGATTCATTTATACAACACATATTGAGTGCTCTTAATATGCCAGGCACTATGCTTGGTTACAGAATAACTGTGAAGCTCAAGTTCTAGTGGAGGACAGAGACCACAAAGTTGGATGATTTGTGTATGTGATGTATAGGAAACAAATAGGGTGATGTAGTAGAAACTAACTGGGGGAGGCCAACTTTAGATAGGGTAGTCACCCCCTGCTGAGACCTGAAGGTGGCAAGGAGCCCAACATGAAAGAAGCTAAAGAGAGCGTTGTGCCCATTCAGATCGCTGGCAATATTCCTAATCTGCTGTGCTCTGCTTGCTTTGCTATTTTTCCCGTTTCCTCTGTTGCTTCTTCCCTTTTATATGAAATCAGAAATTAATTGCTTCTTGGCCTTTTGGCTAAGATTAAGTCCAGAAGTTAATTAGAATATTTCTGGTTATATTTGGTATAATCTTGAAGTCTTTTTAGATGTATGGTTTTGTTTTTTCCCAATAGACAAAGTATAATAAATAGTACTTATGCTGAGCTCATTTTAGTTTCACAGACTTTTCAGATGTTCAAAAGAAATGAACATATCTGGTTCATGAGACAGTTCATATAAAATGAAGTCATTGTTAAAGTATTTGATTCTTAGCCTAAAGCAATATTACTTATGTTCTTTTTTTTTTAAGATCTAATTTTCTTCTCATAATTCTATTGAAAAATACTTGGAGTAGAGATTAAATAGCAAAAGACCAAATGCACACAATACTACATGTTAAAAAAAAAACCCTTGAATATTAATAGCGAATGCTCCACAAGATAAAACAGCAACAACTATAATTATATATATTTTTCATAAATCTGAAACAGGAAATTGTTCAAAATTTCAAAAAAGTTCTTTATTAATAAAGTACATTATAAATATATTTTAAAAATTTACAGGTTAAGTAAAATACCTCCAAAGTTAAATGTCACTTCTCATATAATGATTATACAGAAGTCGTATATACAATTCCTTGGCTTTCTAGTAATTTTATACTAGTCGCTTGAAACAACATCCTTAAGGTTTAATAATATAGTGTAATAATTCCATTTTTCACTTTTTAGAGTTTGATAAAAGACAGTCAATATCCTGAAGAATTTCAGACGTTTTTTTCAATGCCACCGATACTTTCTTTTCATTAACTTCTAGCAAGTTTTCTGAATATTTTGGTTTATAATTATCAGAAGACTGTTCATTTTTCTTGTTAGAAATCTGGTTTAGGACACCACTGTTCTCCAATAACACTAAGTTGTTTAGTTAAGGAGCTTCTGCCCACATTTTTTATTATACAATATTTTTCATTTCAGAAAGGCTGGCCTTCATATTAAAATATAATTTCTCCATTGGGAGGAAGATCTCTTGGATTCATTATAGAGTTGTTGCTTCAGAACTTATCAAGTCTATTCCTTAAAGATAAAGGAACTAGAGTATGAGAGGGAAAGAAAAGAACACGTATGTGTGTGTTTGGATGGGGGTTTAGTGATAGGGAAGAAATAAAAGATTAAAAATCTCAGTAAACCTTTAGCTAGATTTACCAAGAAAAAAAGAGAGAGGACTGAAATAAAATTAGAAATGAAAGAGGAGAAATTACAACTGATAACCACACAATAAAAGAACCATGAGACAAACATGAACAATTATACACCAACAAACTAGACAACCTAGAAGAAATGGGTAAATTCCTAAATACATATAATCTACCAAAACTGAATCATGAAGAAATAGAAAGTATGAACAGACTGAATACTAGTAAGGAGATTGAATGAGTTTTCAAAACCTCCCCACAAACAAGAGCTCATGACCAGACGGTTTCAATGATGAATTCTACCAAACATTTAAAGAATTAATACCAATCCTTCTCAAACTCTTCCAAAAAATAGAAGAGGAGAGAACACTTACAAACTCATTTTATGAGGTCAGCGTTATCCTGACAACCACAACCAGACAAAGACACTACAAGAAAATCCCAGACCAATGTTCCTGATGAACACAGATGCAAAAATCCTCAATATGATGTACCTTCTACTGACAAGACGGACAGATCTTAAATATCTTAAATATTTTTCAATGAAGCGCCACAATATATGTCTGGATTAATATAAAGTGCAAAGTTGTAATTATGTAGAACAATATATTGTGTTTAAAGGATACAGTTAAACTTTTGTATCTTTTCAAGTTCAGAAGCCACACACCTGTGGGGAAAAGAGAAGTAAGTTCATGCTAGTTGTCTGATTCTTTTTTTTATCCACAGTATTTCAGATAAGCATACTTGATTTTTTTCATAAAAGTTAGTATTTTAGAAGAATCTAAACGTTAAGAATTCTCTTTATGTTGGCTTTATCAACAAATCAACTTGATTCAACTGATACCTATTGAGTGCTTTTAATGAGTCAGCCAGGTGAATAAAAGTCCCCACCTCGAGGACTTTTTAATCAAGTATTGATGTTTGAAGGTAATGGCCTTCCTACTACAACTGAGACTAACCTGGATACCCTCCATTTTCCTCCTTAAAGTTTACTCAAATTTTAAAAACCTTCTAAAATCTCATCACTTTTGTAAAAGAAGTTATCTCACTTTCCTTAAATTCCTATAGATTATTTTAATTAATCATATACTTAATTGTAATATTTTCCTTTGAACTATTTTATTTTCTGATCTTTATACCTAGATTGTCTCTTCCGGAGAAGTATCTTTTCTTAATCTTCAGTATTTTGCACATATAGTAAGACTTCATTTATGTAGGACTCTTAGGGAATAGATAGTTTTGGAGGGCTAAGTTTTTACACAGTTGAACTAAGTCACAAAACATAATTATTTTCTATTAAATTCCTTCTGGAATAGATTACCTACTCCTTTCATTGCTTTCTTAAGCACAATATATTAAACATCCTCTTCTCTTTGACTTGAAGGGCTAACATTAAACATTATGAACATCAGCTCTTACCATGTTCTACAGAAACAGATTTTGGGGCAACTAGTATGGGGTAGAGGGCTGTATATAACTCCAGCAGAACCTCTTATTTGTGTGTTCTTTCTCTTTTTCCTCATTAAGCTAGAATAAAATATGAGCAGTGGCACAGAACTAGAAAATAGTGTGACTCAACTATCTCTCTGCAAAATTAATGAGAATATTAATATCTATAACATCTTTTTATTCAAATCACTAGAAAAGTCTTCTTCACAGTTCACAATAGGGTATGTGACTTGTTTACTTTACTAGCTTTACTACAGTGGACCATATGTACTTCCTTGTCAGCTTACACTCTTTCCTCGTCCTCCAGCCTATGGGGAATGACAGATCTTTCTCCTCATTTTAAGCATCTGTGGTAAAGACCTGGATTCTTCATCATTACAAAACACAATTTTTTTTTTTTTTTTTTTTTTTTTTTACAAAAGACACATTTTTCTGGCCATGAGCAACAATACAAATTACTTTTAATGCTATTGCTCATATGATGAACCAACTTCTTATAAACTATCTTCTGTACTATTTTTTGACTAGCATCCCTACTAAAAAGTTGAATCAGTAAGCTAATAATAGACGGTGAGTTGGAAAAGAAATACTAAAGTACAATTTGGGTAGTGTTTATTGTGCAATCTTTTCTCTTTCCTCAACCTACCCTCTTTGACAAGAAAACAATTTATAGTTGGAGATGTTTTAGGCTTTGCTAAGGAAATGGAGCTACTGCAAGTGGCTATATCTCCCTTCCTCATTCCTCCTCAATCCCTTTGTCTCTCTGCTGCTCTTCATTGCTTCTACTCATAGCTGGTATCACCAATCTGCACTTCTCCGCTCCCTCACTTTTCCATATGTCTCAACAGTTATCATCTTCTAAGCTTTCATATAAAAAGGCATTTTACAAACTGTACCAGCTGAGTAATGATAAAGTGACCAATTTTATAGCTATGTACAATTTCCCTTTCTTCCCAGCTGTGTTTTTTGCTAGCTACTTGGACAACTTTTCTGTTCACAGTCAGTCTGTAGTTGAAGAATGAGGGATCAGGAAAGCTGAATCCTTAAGATGCCTGAGATATTCAGATAACACTATTGATTTGATTTGTACCTCTTTCTTGGTAATAATCAGGTGTACTGTTCATATTTTTTTTTCACCATACTATTTAACACACCTTACAACTTTAAAGCTTCCTGAATTGTTACTGGAATCCTTCTTTTCCAATATATTCAGATTATACTCTCAGTGATACTAACCTTCCTAATGACTTTTCTTCTGGTCCTTTAGAAACTCATAATTCCATCAAATCTGAATTTCTTTATTGATTACAAGATCCATTCAAAACTCATACTATAGCTAACAGAGAGCACCTGCTCCACAAATATTATCTTCTCACTATCTCCAAAGCCCAAATTATCTTTTTGTACCTCTGGCCTTGCTTTTTCCCTAAAATGTCTTTAATTTCCCTAAAAATTCCCTTGAAGCCCATTTCTAGTCTCCTGCACACTGAAAGGCACACTGAAGGGACTAAAATATTTGCTTTATTTGTTGATTTGCCATTTAATTTTAGGGAGGCCATTAATAGGATAGAAATTATTTTTAAAATCAACTTTTTCTGAAAGCTTATGTTAGTCAACATTTTATTTTCTTTAATATTACTAAAATTAAAAAAAAAAAATCTTTTAAATTTTTCCATAAAGTTTTCAGGATGAATTTCTCACATTGAAAGAGTTACTCATTTTGACATGAAGTTTTCAATAAATTTTTCTGAACTTCATATGAAATATATGATGAACTGTAATAAATTATATATCTGATTAAAGATTGATTATTTTTAACCTTCAGGTAGCAAAACATTATAGAGTTAAATACATTTAACTAAGAAAATGTTTTTCTTGGGAAAAAAGTCCTAGAGTTTACCATCTGACATTTTAATTTTTGAGTATGAGTTGGCTCTTCTACACAGATTAAATTTAAAAGAAATATAAGTACCAATTTTCTTCAGGAATAGAAAATGAAGGATGTGTGGACATCTCTCTTTGACTAGTCTGTGTCAGTCTTCTGCACCATGATATTACTGTTGTCACATATCTAGATTGAATATATTAAAAGAAATATTTGAAAAATGAACCTGTATAATATTTATAAAAATATTCAGAAAGTGGAAAATCATTAAGACAATTTGGGAAAAAAGGATAAAGAAAATATTCTAAAGTGAGGCATTTACTGGGTAATTCTCTGAATCTTTTTCATTGGAAATAGAAAAGCCAAGTTTTTCTCATTATTCATCAAAAATAAAATGATGTGCTCACATTCATGATTGAAAAGATGAGAATTAAAACTCAGTTCAAATTCAAATATCTAAATTCTCTTTTTAGTTTTTCAAAGAATAATGAGTTTCATTAAATTTTGTCATGTAAATGTATTTACACATAAGACTAAGTGAGCATTTGCTTTTTAAAATTTAAAAACCACCCATTAATGCATACATGCATACATATATATACATATATATGTACATATATACACACATATATACATATACATGTAATTATATATAACTCACTGAATATACAAAACAGGTGTCAAGTGTAATAAAATGAATGATCTAAAGCGATTGGCTGAAACAAATAGCAATGTTTGCTAAAGACATGACCTTTTTGAGGCAAATTATTCAAACTAGCAATGACTGTTAGAACATTTAGACAAAAATGTAATAAATCTCAACATAAAAATAAACTCAAGAGGCTGAAAAGCAATCCTTTTGTGAACATTCTCAAAGTAAAATCACTAAAATGTCAAGAACATCATAAGTGCAATTATAACAAATTACATAAACCAAAAAAAATTTACATAAAGCTGATTTTAAGAATCCTCTCCATTTTAAGAATAATCAACTAATTAATTTTTTATAAAAGTTATTTATGGTTGCAAACCATAATTCAAATTGCTTAGGAGATTAATTAGTTACTTGGTTAACACAGTTGACCACACCACTATAGCAAGCAAGTTATATCTATAACACATTCACTTTGAAAAATCACTTGAATACAAATGGAAATGATTAAAGCCGACCTGATCTATTTAGTTATGCTAGATGTCAATATAACTGTGAAATTGTGAACCAGCTGAAATTATTTCATTCACATTATACACATGTAAAAACTAAAACAATATATAACATGTAAATGTATGTTTCCTCTCTGTCAATTAAAAGTAAAAATTATTTACTAACATGAAAATGATTTTTAAAATTGCTTTTCAGTACCTTTCATATGGTCCAGGGTGTTCAATCTGAATTAACTGATCGTGTCCATCAGGAAAAGTTAACTTACACCAACCTAAGTTGAGACCTTGATTTACCTTAAGAAGCAAGGAAGAAAGGTAAGTTTTATTGTTCTAAAATTTTAAAAAAAACCCCTCTTCTAACTTAACAATTAAAAAAAAGAAGTGTATAAATCATTAAAAATTTATTTGAACAATGTAAGTTATATTTTACATGATATATGGATATTATTTAACCACCACTCTTATCTATCAAAAGAAAAATACTAGTCCCTCTCTTTTAATGAGTTACCTTTATAAAGATGACTATTTGCTACACCTATTTTATTTTTGCTAAGAAATTCAATGAGATCAGTAAAGCCTCTTAACAGATTTTAAACTTCAAAACTTAACTGAGATAGAACAAAGAAAATAAAGTACCACACTATTTCCACAAATAAACATTAAAAAACAGATTTCAGTCTGAAATATACTCACCTGTCTCTTTTCAATAAAAGAGCCAAAATTCCAATTTAGGGTTAGAGTAATGCCATCTAGAAAGATAACATGTACTTTGTCATCAGAGTATGCAAGAAATCTTCCCACGCTGGGTATGAACAATTCTCTCAAAAGCAAAGGCAGTACATTGCTATCATTTATTCCAGGTACCTAAAACCAAGTAAGTAAAAATAGCAGGAGGTAGAGTTATCCATTAATAAGATTTAAATAATTAATGAACATTGGGCAACTTTCAGATTCTAATTCAGAATTTCATATAGTGGAATCCTTATGTATATTTTAATTTTTCCAGAAGTGGATAGCCAGAACAGTCTATAACAAGCAGATTAAATTCTATTATCTTGGGAAAGTCACTGGTCTGCTCTAAACTTTACATAGAACATAGACAAAAATTAGGAACTACAGCAACATAAAGTTTATAATCAATTTAGTATAGATACAGATTGAGAGTCACTTCCTCTAAGTCAGCATTAAAAAACTTACTTTTACAGTTATGGAAAGAGAGTAGAATACTATAATATCAATGTTTACAATAACTATGTTTTTACACACAAATCCAATCAATTCCCTCTCATTTAAAAGAAGAAACAAAAACAAAAACAAATTATATACAAGAAAAATGTAACTTAAAAGACTGATTTTGCAGTATTTATTAAGTGGATATTTTTCTGAATAAACCAATATTAGTATTACAAAGAATTTCTCACACGACTTAGATGAACATAATTTGAACTCAGGAGTATATATATGTAAACAATAAAACAATTAAAAAATATCTTGCTTCTGAAATAATTTTGAGATACCATTTTCCAGCAGCATATATTATAGTTATGGCTTAAAGAAAGCCTCGTCTTGGCACAATGCTGAAGAATCCTGTGAAGATGAAAAACACTACTTAAACGTTTGCAAATAATGGCATTTTTCCAATTCTAGCAAATCATTCTCTATGCCATATGACATTTTAGGCAAGTAGTTAATTTCTACTGAAATATGTCCAGACCTATTTTCTTCCAGAAATTCTTAAGCCCACCGAAGGATGTTGCTTCTCTGTGATAATCCTACCTAGTTAAAGTTATTCCTCTAATTTTTAGCAACAAAATGACTCCAGATAGAATTTTCAGGTGTTCCATTTTAAGAGGTGATAGAGTCATAGTACCTAAAAGGTTCAGCATAGTCTAAGAGTGGTGGGGATGTAAGTCAACTGTCCCTAGGAAATCAAATTACAAATATGCTCCTTCAAATCTATTTTGGAAGTTGCTTAGACATAATTTATAAAAATAAATAATTTAATCCAACAATCCACTTTGATTCTTCTGAGTGCTACAGATTAATTCAGAGAATTAAAAAAAAACAACATATGAACCAAAGAATCAAACTATATTTCCTCTGTTGCACACTATCAGAAATTTTTATTATTCTGAGAATAATAAAGAGGTATGAAAAATTTAAATGTATCATCAAATCCTCAACTTGATTCCAAGGAAAAATAATGATGCCAAACTTACCTAGAGTCACCTATTTCCTACCAGCACTTGCTTGCCATATATGGATGTTTCTCCATATTTAACTTTACACTTTAAAGAGAGAAGTACTCTTTTAATGATATAGTGATTACCTTATTTTATAAATGATGAGACCAGAAAAATTGACAGATTTATCAAAGAAACATATTTCCATTGTATCTACCAATTCTTAATCTTATCCTAACCATTAGAGAAGGTATCAAGATACTCAGACACATAATACAATTCAGTTCAATGTGAAGAACTTACCTAGCTGCCTGTTTAATAAGAGAACACACCGAAAACAGACTTCCTGGTCTATCTGGAGGAAGGTTATGTACTGAATACATTTTCTCTTCTCTCTGAAAATTAGTTTAAAATGAAAAATCTCATTAATATTAAAAATTGGCCTTTATTACTTAGCTATTTTTTCTTGAAATATGTAGTTACATAGAAACAAAGCAATCAGTTAACTTGAAGAACATAAAAGGTATATTTTAAAGGTATTTTATGATGCTTTTCCATTTTCCCATTTTTTCTATCTATTCAAAAGTTAACTTTTGAATGGCCTATAACTTACTGCCCAATTTAAATGTTGGCTATACTTAACATGACTTAATTTTTCTACACATCAGCATGAAATGTATCACAAGCTTTTACCTTTAGACAAAAAATAACTATACATCAAAAAACTATTTTAATTGAATGACTTAATCTTATCCTAACTATCTTAATGGAATATTTTATTAATGGAATAACTATTGCTACAGTTTGTTTAAGACAATATTATTTACAGCCTTGGGTTCTTGAATTTTAAAAAAAATGTTATTTTGTTACTCCTTCTTTATTTCTTTTCTCAGACTCTTTAATGCTAGTGTTTCTGAGGATTCTATCTTTAGCCTTTTCTGGCTTCCTGATTTTTCCTGGTTATTTTCACAGGGTTCAAAGCTATGTTTATAATCATAATAGCAATGGCTAACATTTATTAAATAGATATGTGCTAGGTGCTATGCTACACAGTTTACATGGATGATCTCATTTACTTCTCAAGATAATTATGAAAGATAAGAACTATTAATGCCTATTTTTAGATGAGGAAACTGAGGCTGGAGGGCTAAGTGGTAGTAGAGATCTGTTTTGAACTGCAAGAGAGTGCAGCCCACAATTTACCATCAGTGAGAGATGGCCTTTGAAGTCAGACAGAGTTGGATTCAAATCACAGGTGTGCCTCTCATGAACTATAATGATGGGCAGGTTACACAACCTTTGTAAGCTTCAGTGACTACAACATGTGAAATGGGGATACCACCTATCATCCAGATCGTCCTGAGGATTAATGATATAACACAGAAATAAAGCAATGGGACAGAATTTAGTATATACTAGGTACTCAAAAACCAGTCTTGGCCCTTTTATCCTGGACTATAGATTTGACTATCTAAATCTCCACTGGGCTTCTCCCCTGGATATCACAGACATCTCAACTTCGACAAGTCAAAAATGGAATTATCTTCCTTTCAAAATTTGTATTTCCTCCTTCTCTACTTTGTATTTACCTCCGGTGTGCCAATTATCACATGTTGTTCCCTCTACTCAGTTCCCTCCTCCATCACCTCCCTGGGTCACACTAACACCTCCTATTCCTTCCGTCTCAGGAAAACCATTATGGTGGTCCCACAGAGAGGGTGAATCCCCTAGTGATATCCACAAGCACAGACCCTCTACTCCTGCTTCTTGGTTTTCTTTATAATTTCAATTTAATAGTTTTTTACTTAATGTCTGTCTTCCCCACTGGAATGGAGCTTCATGAAGCTAGGGGCTGTATTTGTTTTGCTCACCTCTGTAATGCCAGCACAGTGCTTAGCACATCGTAGGCACTTAAAATATCACATATTAATTATTTGTGTCTTTCTCTATTGGATATTGAGTTCTCTGAGCATTCTTGCTTTTCTACTATCCTATGTCTTCAATTCTAAAGTGCTTATTTTTCATAATTTAATCTCTCTGAAATCTGGAATCATTTTATAATTAAGAGTGTCTTACATTCATTATCAGGCAGATGGGGTTGTGATATAATTTAAATATTCTATTGATCCTGGTAAGGTCAACAAGCAGCCATCATCAAAACAATTTAGACTTGATAAAATTTCGGTTTAATACAGGGCCTGGTACCACCACTCATTAATTTATTCAATGATTTGACATTATTTTCATCTCCTTCCTTATCCCCGATATCTAGGCAGTCATCAGTTCTATCTCCTTAGTATTTTTTTGTGTCCATTCCTGTCTTTTCTTTCTCATCGCCACTGCCTGGCCCTCATACTTTCTTCCTTGAACTACTTACTATACATGTCTTCTAACTGGTTTTACTTACAGCTTGAAGTTCCACCTCTTTCCTACCCCAGTTCACCTTCTTCTGAAATGATCTTACAAAAATTTGATGTCACTTTCCTTCTTAAATCTTTCAGTGGCTCCCCAAATGCAACTGGGTTTCTCATGCCCCATTTTTGAGTTAGCCCAGCTCAGTGGTCTAGCCTCTTCTCTGAACATCCCCCAACATGCTATCTCTGTTCTAGCCTACTGAACAGCAGCATTGTCATTTCTTTCGACACTCCACACTTGCCCCAGGCTGTAGCCTCCAGTTAAGTGGCATTTATCTACTGTTCTACACACTAGCAATAACGGTACTTTGAACAGTACTTTGAAGAGGTAAGCCAGGACTAACCTCTAGCGTGGGTTTATTAGCAAACAAACAATTGATCAATAAGAAAAAGTCACACAGTATAGAGTGCTAGAAGAAAAAAAGATGAGGGTACCGTTGATAGGGAGTGACATGGGTAGCTTCTTTAATTTGGATACTCAGGAAAAGCTCCTTGAGGAAGTGACATTTAAGTAGAAATTTTAATGACAAGCAGCCAGCCATGCAAAAAATTGGGCAAGTAGAGTGTTCCCTTAAGTACATGCTCCTCTGCCCTCCATTCTTCATACAATTCTTCCTTTAGAATTACAGATCCTAGCTTAGCCATGTCTTCCTTCAGAAGGCTTTTCTGGAGTCGCCCCTGCCCTAGTGTGGTCTCAAAACATCAAGTTCTTATTTCTTCTTATTACACTGTGAGTACCTGTCACTCTTTCCTAGTTAAGTTTTTAATTATATAATAATTCATTACTACGTTTTTCTTGGGAAAAAAGTTTCCAAAATACAAGTTAAGTCCCTCCCAATCCTCCTCCCTCACAAAATCGCAGACTTCTCCTCAAAAGTAACCACCTAAAGGTATATCTGCCCAGCTCTTTCTTTGTGCGTTTACATGTGTATTATATACAGTACTATATAGGTTTTAGGGGAAAAGATATCATACATGTTCTTATACAACTTTTGCAAACAACAGTGTCTTGGAGATCTTTCAATATCTATCTCTCTTACACACCTACATTTTCCTCATTCTTTTGAACTGCTTCACAGCGTTCCCATAATCTGATCATGAAAGCTTACTGTAACATGTCCCTACTGATGAACAATTTAGATTGCTTCCAGTTTTTTGCTACTACAATGATACAATCAACATCTTTGGCAATGCTTCTTTGTATATACATGCTAATATTTTTCTAGGATACCTAGAAGCAGAATTTCTGGCCAATTTTGCTTGATATTATCAAACTGGTCTCCATGAACCAGTTTACACTCCAATGGATACTATGAAAACACCCCTTTCCCCACACCCTTGTTGGAAATAGATAGTATCATTTTAAGTTTTTGACAAGTTGATGAGCGAACAATCTTATGTCATTATTTCAATTTCCATTTCTCTGATGTAAGTGGTAAGGTTGAACATGTCTTCAAATATTATGGGTTATATACATTGCCTTTTCTATTCTTATCATAACTATTCTTGTCCTTTATTTGTTTTACTATTAGGATTTTTTCATTATTGACTTATAGATTATTTTCTTCCATACTTTTGCCTGCTTTTTTGACTTTATCTAATTTAAGTTAAATATTTAAAATATTTAAATATTTTCTTTTTGGCCTTCCGGCTTCCCCCACCCCAAAATTATAAACGTTGTTCTTCCATATTTTCTTTTAACAATTATTAAGTTTGGTTTCTTATATTTAGCCCTTTAATCCATCTGGAATTTATTTTGGAGTATAAGTGAAAGGAAGGAGCAAGCAATTTTATCTCGAAAAGAGAGCCAATTGTTTCTAAATCTTTTCACTCAAGTAGCGAGAGGAGAGTGAAAATGTTGCACACAGAGTGGAGCCTAAAGCAGTCCACCACAAAGGCACAATTTGTTTAGAAGTTTTGTGTTTTATCTCCAAAACTTATGCTTCTATTCCATGTGTCTGCTTCAGTATAAAAATTATCACCCCTTCCCCTGACACCTTTGTGTAAAACTGAAGCTCCAGGAAGATGCTGTATTCATCTTGTAGTTCTGTGAACTCCTGATACACAGCAGTGAGCAGTGTAGATATGCATACCCACTTCATTTGCCTGTTTGACTGTTGCATGCACTACACACACACACACACACACACACACAGAGTGTGTAACTGATTATACTCTCATTTGCTTGTTTACCTACTGGACTGTGAACCCCTGAGAGCAGGAACTCTTCATCTTTACCCAGGGCCTAACAGAGCACCTGCCTGGGAGTGTTCAATTACTATTTACTGACTAAATGAATACTTTCCTACAAATAGAACCTAGCAGGGGATCTGTTCCAATATATACTAGAATAGTTATGAATGACATAATATTTGTAATTTACTTAAAGATAAATAGGGAGTGGAGAGAACAGTGGGAAGTATAGATGAAATGAGCCAGGTGATGGGTACATGAAGGTCTGTTACACTTGTCTTTCTACTTTTGTATATGTTTGAAATTTTCCATAGTTAAAAAAAAAAAAACTGCTCTATTTTTAACTCCTCTCTAGCATCTCTGATAATATCATCACTTAAATACTCCATTCTGTAATAGAGAAAGAAAACACATTTATTATGTTCCATTTGCAAAGTAAAGCCATGTGATATTATGGTGATCCCAATAAAAGGGTGAATGTCAAATGTTGAGAACAAGCAAATTAAGATTTATTGGCAAAATATCCACATTATTACATTTTGATCTGATATATTAAATATATCATGTTATTTTTCACTGTTTTCAACAACACAAAACAATCTTGTTCAACTTTCTAGTTGTGTGGAAAGATTTAGGAGTTAAGAGATATTTAACATATGCAAACAGTACATGTTGGGGAAAACAGAAAGTGCTTTTTCATGTGCAAGTATTAATTCAAAGAAGAAGATTGATTCAAAGTAATGCAGCTGGTTCTAGTGTTTCCTACTGATAAATTCTATGACATAAGAAATTTAACTTCTGATCTAAACACAAATTGCTTAGACAAATGGAAGACAATACAGGATGAGAATAGCTATAGTAAAAATAAGGTGGTGAATAATTACTATGCCAATGATGGTAGTAAGGTTTTATTAATTGTCCAGACAAGTAAGAAGCAATGTTATATAGAGATCAAATTTCCCATATACATTCAGAATTATCTGGGAACAGCTCTATAATCAAAAATCTCCTTAAGCTCTGTCAGCTTACCTCTTCTGATCCTTCTTGATTGGAACAGTATGTAAAATAGTTCCCAAAATAAGCTCCTTCTGATTTGAAAACAGATCCATCTCCAGGATAAATCTCTATTGAGTTCATATTTTTATGGGTAAGTCTAAGGAAAAGAAATAATCATTAAAAATTTTTTATGTAATTGAGATTAAAACATATATGAAGGCAATCTTCAAAAAAAAGCAAAGTATGAGTTTTTACCTATTTAGCAAATGGATAATTGTACAATCTCCACCCCCAACCAGCTAATTTTTTTTTTTTTACAAAGAATAATAGAGCACACCGAATTGGTCAATGTATATATTTCAACAACTGAACTCAGTTTCTGGAAGTCAGACATCTTGTCTTATCATCCTGGCATCCCCACTGCCAATCACAATAGCTGGCACATAACAGTCACCAAAGCAATGCCCATTGCATAGGTGCTAAATATAATAACTCTAGAACCTGAAAATAAGATTCTTCTTTAAAAATGAAACTAGTTGAATCAATACCTGATGGAAGAGATTAGCCATGTGGAGGAGCGATCCCCAAGAGAAGGTGATTGGTTGTAATCAGGTACAATCAAGGTATTGGGTATACAATGTATAAAAACTTAAGCCAAGTCAATTTTATTGAAACATATATGAAGATTACGTTGTCAGAATTAAGTAGGTCTTCATGCAGGAAAAGGAGTGCCCAAAGAGCGAACATTTCTCAATACTCTTCTAGCATTATTTAACAGAAGTGAACCTATGGATCTGGCCAATGCTAATATTCTGGTCACAAGAGAGGGCATACTTTGTGGTGAGAAAGGGATAATTCAATGGAACAGAGCAGGCAGAGAGAACAGCCATTCAATGAATATTTGCTGAGCGAATGAAGGCCAAAATCTCCCTTAGGCTACCTAACTTCTCTAATTCCATGCTCAATAGGCAACCTTCTGATGTGACTAATTCAGACAACTAGATCCCCTGATGCTTGGAAGGGGTGTCCTAAACAGCTGACGTAAAGTATTTCATTCACTAGCAAAACTAATCCCTCACTGGCTTTGGAGTTGTCACAAAAATCTTGTGAATATGGTTAATGTGAATTAGTAGCAAGACCCCTGTGTGTTCTAATCTAATTAAGTTTTGAGACCTGTAAACCTCAGGACCAAACACAGGAGCATGGTGGCCCCCACAAAACTATGTCGTCTTGTAGGAGTCTATCTGTAAGGCTAATCCCGTCTCCTCTGTGACATCACTGAATAGGTGCCTTACCGATAAGTAATACCCTTGTACCAAACCACTTTCACTAGTTCAGGATAGGGATATTCTTCTTCATTAGACTGTCTCAGTGAAAGTGAATCGCAAAAATTCCACCTATGAAGGATAAAATAGAAGCTACTGATTCTGGTTGCACACATAATTACATTGAGAAGTCAACAAAATAGTGCATCTGTAACAAGATTTATTTCTGGCTTAATTCCTTAGATCAAAAAAGTAAAAATTAATATGAAACTATATTAACGAATTTTAAAAGAGTCGTATTTTTCATGCATTTTCAATTATCTCATTATTGAATCTCAGCACAGTTAAACACATTAACAATTTTGCTAACCTTTAAAATTTAAGATTCAAACAACAAATATTTACTGAAGTACCTATGGGGGCCAGGCACTGTATATACACTAAGGATACAACACCCAAAAAGCAAACATGGTCACTATCCTCGATGGAGATTCTTATCCTGCAGAGATGTTCAACAGTAAATATTGAGCATAAAGAAAGAATTAGCAGATGCTATGGGATTGACGGGAACCTCATCCTGTCTAGTGACTTCAGGATAACCAACCACAGGAAATAAGGCTTACACAGAGACCTGGAAATGAGCACTAATGAGTTGAAAGAGGAAAAGGGAGTGTTCCTGGCAGAAGAAAGGACAGGTGTAGTGGTGAAAGAAAGCTTGAACAAGCATTCTAGGGATTGCAAGAAGTCCAGTTTACCAAGAATAGGGAAAGCAAAGGCAAGGGTGATGAGAGACTAGAAGATTACAGATATTGGGGGGGCCTGTTAAGCCATATTTAAGGATAATAGATTTCAATCTAAAGCCAGTGGCAAGTTATTGAAAAATTGTTAATTTAAGAGTACAAATCTCTTTTGATGAGTACTTATAATACTGGAATTTCCTATTTTAACTAGATAATCATGACAAACATGAAAATCATTCCCATATTTTAAGTAACAAATATGTACTCAGAGACTACCTGGGATCAAATCTCAATTCTCATAGTAGCTGTGCCAATTTGCCTAGGTTATTTAACATTTCTGTGTCTCAAGTTCCTCTGTAAAATGGATTTACCTATTTCATAAGGATGAAATAGGTAAAGTACAACCATGCCTGGCACATAATGAGTGATGTGTGTTAGCTATTATCATTATCATTACACTATTTATACAAAATTAATATTACAAATCTATAACCAATAGGTAGGTATTCATCTCTTAGTGAAAGTAAAAGGTTTCTATCTAGCCATCCAGAAGCATCATCATGTTTACCCCTTTTGAAAATGGACATATTTACAGTCAGTTAACCAAAGATAAGGATGGCCTCTGAGGCTAGGTATGAAAGAACCCATGATCGTAAACTTGTCACATCGATGTTCCAACAATCAAAGTAACAGGCTCCACTGAATGGCAGCAGATGTTCCCCTGTGCTTGCTTCTACAGAGCCCTGTGAAGATCCTTGGGCTATCCCTTACCACACCTTAATAATCTTTTCAGTGACAATGACCTTCACTAGATTCTAAGCTCTCATTCTCTGTCCTAGTCATCTCTCTAGTCTCTGTGTGTAACAAAGTATCTAGTGCATAGTCAGCCTTCTACAAACATTTAACTCATGGAAATAGAGTAAGAAATGTAAATAATACATTTTCTAGGGAAATTTACTATCAGTTTAAAGCAAAATTTTGGATTAACTAAATGAACTTTCCTTATGACTAGTGATTTAGAAAGAAAAATTATCCTTTGGAGGACAAAAGGATATCCTTTGGTTCTGACAAAAGCTTTATGACAAATAAGTCTTTCTTCCATTACCTGTGCAGGTGTGGGACAGGACAGCTGAGTAATAAAGCCCTGGGAAGAACAGAAACCTCTTTTCCTCCTTCCTCTGAAACATCAGAAGTTAACATTCTATTCTGGATGACATTTACAGCGATTCCAGCCACTCTGCTCATTTTATTATGGAAACGAAGTGCTAAAGACAAAGGATATTTCCATTCCTCTGGACAGGAGTTCACAGTCCAGTGCTGCTTTACCCACGTGTATACACATCTGTGCTTTGCATCAGGCAAAGGCAGTGCCTCCCTCCCTTCAGTTCCATTCACACAACTCTTCTTCTCTAAAGGTTCTTTGGAATTCATCATCTGACAGTGAAGTTCATTTTCTTTATTCTTCAGTCTCTGTCCATATGTACAGATTTTGCCTGCTTTTTCAACTAGTTTGTCCTTTTTTACTTGATTATTTTTTTCTGACAATACTACAGATGAATCTGGCTTCTGGCTCACTTTACACAAAAAATGTACTGTAAATTCATGCTGAGATTTGGGCAGGCAAAGGTATGCATGACCATCTAAAGATGATATCTTCACCATGCCATTCTGCATGCATATCATGCCATCGTCAGCATCAAGACTGGGCCACCTCACTTCTGAGATGTCAAGGAAGATACGCTGAGTTGAGGGAAGAAAAAGAGATGGTGAGTATTTTCTGTTAACAGACCAATTTTTCCAAACATTTGATTCTTACGTATTGGGTAAGAAAGCTCTTAAAGTTTCATGTTTTACTACCTAGAATAAAGAAGAGCCAAGTGTCAGCTTATATATGGTTTTCCACAGAATACTGATATCGCTAAGATTACCTCCTTAAAAAGAGAGGTAAAACATACACGCAAAATGAGAAAAAAGAAGAAAAAATTCATCCTGATTCTATTTAGTGTTATACATATTTTTGTTTAAAATGTACAATGAATTAGAAATAAATAGATTTTCAGCCCCTCCCAAAAGTCTATTCCGAAAAAGAATATAAACGAGGGAAGAGCAGCACTATGATGTACTGTATTAAAAGCAATCATAACTTAAATAGTATGGAACTAGCATAAAAATCATTGACAACAAAATCTCAGAGAATACAGAAACAGACAATCAGATTTTGAAATGTTACATGTGATAACATAAGCTTTTCAAGATGAGTGAGCGAAAGGGAAAAGTATTTAATAAATGGTACTGGAATTATTGACTAGCATTTTGAAAATGCTATCTTAAAGAGTTATCACCTAGACTAAATAAGATAACAAATATAAAGTACCTGTTCTAGTTAAGCACCTGGCATACCATATACTCATGTAAATTCCAGATGGCTTAAAGAGTAACATTTTTAAAAGCTGAATTATTTAAAGGTAAATTGATTCTAACCGATAGCAAAACACACTTGTAACAAGTAAGTGCCTGATACATCTTTCCATTAAGATAAAAATAGTGTGTCAAATAAGTTTTTAATCAATTAATCTTGTCAACAGTTAAACATTTCAACTCCCATTTATGTAAAACATTAAATTTACAAAAACTATTGTCAAGAAATCTTCTTAAATTTACAGTGCTATCGCTGTGTACAGATGTTAGTACACTAAAATTAAGGGTAGTATTCATTGATGGCAAAGCTGGTTTGTACGATGGTCAGTTAAGGAAGTTCCCTTTTCTAGAATTAAACCATCTAACAATCCTACTGTAGCATCAGCAGCAAACTATGCAGTTTCAATTAATAAAGTTATTCAAAAGTTACAGTGGGAAAAATAGCCTTGTAGACTAAGTTACAGCTTAAGATTTTTTATGGCTTCTTTGCCATGAGACAATGTAATAGAAAACTACCTGGTAGGCAGGCAAGCATCATGACAGTAGTGGAAAGCAGTTAAAAGACAGAGTCTTCAGAGGTAGACAAACTGGGTTCAAATCCTGACTTTGCCACTTAGAAAATTTCCATGGACAAGTCAGGTAAACTCTCTGTGATTTAGTTCTCTCTCCTGTAAAAAGGATTTAATATCCAGCCAATATACCTGACAGGTTGGACACCCATTTTGATATGCAGGTACCCAAGGCATACTGGTGTTATTAAATACTTTTAATATTCATTGTTCTTGACACATAGTAAACCCTCAATAAATGATAGTTATAATTACTCCTAAAAGTTCAAAATAGAATATAAGCAAAAGAATAAAATTTGTTTACCCATGAGTAATTATACATCTCTACTAAACATTAACAAATAACTACACATAACCTACAAAAATGGCCACATAATTTCTTAATTTTGACATCTCTGAGAATTAAAAATTTACCTATCTGAAATAATCCTTGGCCAAAAAAAAAAAAAAAAAAAAGAGATGAACAATATAATTTCTGTCTCAATCAATATACAAATTCCCTAGACTGGTGAAATATAAAGGCTTATGCATTCTACAGCAGCAAGTCTATTTCCAAGTGTCATGAAAAAAAAAAGACTAAATATTAAACTATCTTTCTAATTACTTATCCTCAAATATTAAAATTAGATTTAAAAATTACCTTTTTCCCTTCAGGTGGTATAATGCTTTCAGATAAAAAAGGGCAAGTGGCAAAAGAGTTTCGAAAATCTAGGGCTCGCTGTAGTTGCTCCTACAAAAAGATACAAATTTAATCTTAAAAAATGATTTGAAAATCCATTTGTAATCCAGAATACAAATTACTTTCCATATTCTAGCCACCTCAACAATATTTTGGTATTAAAAAGAGCAGTCTTTGTGTCATTTTTACTTACTCGGTAAGTGCTTATAACAAAGTGTGTCCTTTGACGAATTCTTTCTGGTTGTTCTAAAGGATGTGCTGAAACAGGGGGTGCTTTTTCAAATAAAAATTCAGAGCCACAGGGAGAAAGCTGTAGCCTAGAACCATCAACATATTGTACTTGCACTGAATCATCTTCATAAAGTACCATTCGCACTTCAGCCGCCATTACTATGACTATGGATAAAACGTCCTTCCAAGGAGAAGACTGAAGGAAAGAGGAAAAACAGTAGCACAAACAGTTCTCTTAATGTACAAAAGTTCTATCGAAATATCGAAAAAAGTTCTAACAGATGTATAATCTATGAAAGTAAGTAAATTACATTGCCATGGCATTTACTTTTGTTGGAGGAAAATTATCTTACTACATACCCTTAAATAATCTGCGTTGAAAATTATATTCTCCGGTGTCTCATTTCAAATAACAAGCAAATTCCACCTTTGCACTAAGAATACAGCAAATCATTTGTAATATATGCAAAAGGCAGGCAAAAAGTAACTATTAGGCCTAAAAGAAAAGAACATCTGGATTCTTGTCCGTAGAGGCTGGCATTAAGGAAATAGCTTCATGTCACTACTGAACGAGCAAATTAATTTCCTAGGGTCTTAGATTCATCATCATCTCACTGATTTCAATTTCCTCTTATTCTTTCTTACCTCATCCCCTACCAGGACCTTATCTCCTTCTACTAAAGTGATCAAGATTCATCCTACAAAAGAAAATAACTTCCCACAGATACCACTTTCCCCAGTTTACCCCTATTTCCGACCAATAAACCTTTCGAGCATAGCATCCAGTCATTGCCCATTTCTTCACCATAAACCTTCAGTCCACTGCAGTCCAGCTTTCTCCTTCGCCTCTCTGTTTCACTGCAGTCACCAATGTCTCTCTTTCTACACCCAGTGACTTCAGTCTTCATCCTACTCAACTGGTAAAACTGACAGTACTGTACACCTTCTGCAACAGACACTTTCTTCCTCTGCCTTTTATTTAAAAAAAGAAAAGAAAGGCTGCCACATCTTCCCCTCTATGTCTACCTCTGTTTTTAATTTAATCATTCTTCATCATTCCCTTAAATCAAGAATCCTTAATAAGACTGGACCTTAATCATGCCATTTCCTCTCTTCTTACTATACTCATGTTGATTTTATGCCCACTCTTGCTTTTTTTCCTTGTTAAATCTTATTCTCCTTTCAATATATGTAATAAGCTACATATGATTAGTCTATAATCATTTGTGGAATATGTCAGGATATAAGTCAATATTAAATGATATGGTCTCTCCTGAAGATAAAACACAATTTTTTTTTCTTTCTCTAAAGAATTTCCAAGTTGACCTGATCTTTCTCCAGAGCTGTCAGCTGTCTGCTAGACCTCTCTTCATGTCCCTGTCCCACAGATAAATCAGACTCGACATGACTAAAATGGAATTTAATCACTTCCACCAAAAAGACTTCTGTAATATCTCCTAATTTCACTTTCATTCTTACCTCCCTCAAGTTCAGTCTACATACAGTAGCCAGAGGGATCTTTTAAAATAAAAATGAGATATCACTTCTTGGCTCACGACCTACCACTTGCACTTAGAATAAAATCCAAATTCCTAACCATGGCCTATAAAAGCCACACAATATGGCACTCTTTACCTCTCGAAATGACTCTCCTGACTCTTCCTTGTTCAGGACACTAGCTCCACTGGCCTCTTCAATGTTTTTTAAACAAGGTGTTTCTCATCTTAAACCTTTACTCTTGTTTCTGCCTATGCCTAGAGTGTCCTTTTCCTGGCTCATCACATGGCTGGATCTTTGTTACCATTAAGATCTCAGCATAAATATCACTTCCTCAAAGGCCTAACTTGACCATATCAATTAAAGTTGCTCCCAAATATCTCCCAATTGCTTTTCGGTTTTTTTTCCTACTAGGATATAAACTCAATCAGAGCAGAGACTTCATTTGCCTTATTCACAATTGTATCCCTGGCACCTAAAACAATACTTGGCAAATAATAAGGGTGCAATATTTATCTAATGATGAAAGAATAAATAAGTAAATTTGAAATTCTTGCTTTTTTTCAATTCACAATTTGAGTTAATAGCATCTCAATGTTAGCAATAGTTGATTTCTATTTCCCTCCACCCCCTTGTAACAAGTTCTCTAATTTTTAAGTGTGTCTCATGGACCTGGCTCCTCCTCCTTTCTGTGGCTCTGAATTTCAGGCCATGAACTCTCCCCTCAGTTCCTGCGACTATCTGGGACCAGTTTCTAGCTTCTTCCCTCTCCATTTCTAGCATTGCTGTCATTGGTAACTTTCCAAGAACCAGACCATACTAACCACTATACATCATTAGTTTACATGTTAAATGGCAATAAATATTCATAGCCATATGATGTCTACTTGCTATTTCAGAAAAAAACAGGTGCATATGCACAGGTGGAAAACTTACATTTTCTGATACCAACTGGGAAAAGGTCTCTATCTTTGGCGAAGTGTTTTACTTTTTAAATACAGTTTATTAAGGTATAATTGTTGTTTAAGTAAGAAGCATACTCAAGAAACAGATTTTCTAAAATTCTTGGCATATAATCCGGCCCCAATCCACATCTCCAGCTACAACTCTGTTTTACTCCTGTTCGTGTTTTCACCACCCAGCACATTACGTCTGAGTATGTTTAACGATCAAAAAGCCACAAGACTGTTCTTGACATCAATGAGAACCTCGTTTTTCAAAATGCGATATCTAGATAAAGAAAAAGCTCACCAATCAAACGTCTTGAACTTACACTTTTCCGAGCTGAGAAGTCGTGGAAATGAGGCCAATCAATGGCCCCGTGCTTTAATTTGCCAAAATGCTCGAAGCCGCAACATCTGCGCCTGCCCACGGCCGCTTCTCGAGAAATACTTCTTGAATTTGACAAATTACCAACAAGTGATGTTTCTCGAAAGAAAAAAATCACAACCGCAGAGGAATATGGCCACAGGGAGTGTGTTTTGGCCAACAGGTCCGTCAAGTCTGAGTAACTGTTACAGTAGCGGCGGCAACGATGACCCGGGGAAGAAAACACAAGCAAACAACAGAAATTCAAATATTCCCTCACCCTGGGGAAGCGGCTTTCCTCTCCGGAATAAAGAAGAACGGAAGTCCCGCCTTGACCGTGCCACCTCCCACCCCCCGCACCGCCCCGGGGGCCGCGCTCCGTTGCACTCCCAGTGAAGGGCGGAGCCGGAAGTGGGCAAGGTGCAGCTCTCCCAGTCCGGATCTGGCGGGCTCCTCTCCGGTGTTTTTACTTCCGGTACACCACACGGATCCTGTCCGACCTGGTTGTGATGTAAAGCCTGTGAGGACGAGCATTTTGACAATCCAGCCAAGCTGGCCACAGGGGTAGGTTTTAGTGGAGTGTTGCTTATTTAAATAATCTAAACGACAGTTATACTTCAATAAAGCTGTTTAAGAACTTGACCAAAGATAGAGACTTCCTATTTTCCTAATTTGGTATCAGAAAATATCCTTCAACTGTGTATTTGCACCTGTGTTTATTCTAAAATAGCAAGTAGACGTGTCTGCTATATTTATTGCCATTAAACTATTTATGAAGCGCCTATGTGCTAAGCAAGCTGGGGAGTAAATCAGGGGATGAGACGGAGGGTCGAGGATTAACCAGACATTAACCAGAACTAGACATTAACCAGAAAGAAACGGCTAGACGAAAATTTGATCACCGTTGTGGTGTTTTAAAACAAAATACAGGTCTGTGAGAGCATATAGTAGGCAGACCTAACGTAGGCTGAGGAAGTATTTCCACTGAAATCCGAAGGATAAGTAGGTATTAGGCAGGAAGAGAAGGAAATTTTTCAGTCTGAGGTAACAGTTTGTGTTAAGGTCCTGAGCCCCAAAGAAAGATCTTGCCCCTTTAAAGGGGCTGAAAGAAAGTCAATTTGAGTTAAGAATGATTAAAGAGAAAGAGAGGCCTTCAGGGCAGAGAAGCCTGAAATGGGACTATAAAAGGTAAGCAAGGGCAAGATCATTATGAATTTATAAATTATGGACTTTATCTTTAAAGCAACGGTAAACTATTACAAGGGCTTAAAGCAAAGGTGGCAGGACTGAGGGATGGGGAGAAGTTTAACTCCTGAAATTCCTCTCCATTTTTAAAAGTCTGAGATGCAAACTGACTTCAATCTTATGTAGTAGTTTAATGAGGGCATCCTTAGATAACCATGTTTCCATTGACTTGCTACATTGGTTTGTATTATACAGTGCTAACTTAGGTCCTATCCCACTTCCTTTTTCCTCTCCAATGTCTAAGGACCTCCTGTATATAAATTGTCTACTACTGAGGGTTTTTGTGATGCTTTTTGTACTTTGGAAAGATTCCTGGGACTGCTGAGTGGTGAATAGGTTGTAGGATGTGAGAGCATATGTGGGAACCCAGTAGAAGACTTTTTAAAAAGCAACGATATATGATAGTTCAGACTCAGCCTGGGCAGTGAGGATGGAAAGCACAACTCCAAGAAATATTTTGGTGATCAACTATGCAGTCTTGGTAATGAATGAATGTGGGGGTTTGAGAGAGAGGTAGGAGTGAAAAACAGTTCCAGGTTTGGTTGTTATTAAGTGCCATCAAAGAGAGGGGGGATGTAAAAAGAGCAAGTTTAGGAAATAGTGTGACTTGAATTTTATAAGTCCTCCTGGTGGAAATGACAAGTTAACAAAAGTCTAGCATCAGATTAGAAACAAATATGGTCAATGCCTGCTAACTGAAGCTACAGTAGAGGATGAAATAGTCCAAGGATATTGTGACAGGAGAAGAGAATGCTTAGGGATGAGATTTGAGGAACACCAATACTTACCGATTAGGTAAGGGAAGAGAACCCTACAAAAACACTGAGGAACAGCATAAAGCTAGAAAGCAAGCTATTGTGTTCTCGATGCCTAGAGGTTTTCAATTTTGGTGTCACCTGACAGTATCAGATATTGCCTAGAGAACATGCTAAAGAATGAAGTGCCTACTAGATTTAGTGACATGGAAGTCACTGGTGATTCTATTGACAGCTCTTGTATATAGTGGGAACAGAACCTACAATGAGTTTGAAGAGCAAACAGAAGGAAATGGAAAAAAATAGGACAGCACTTGAGAAGTCTGACCAGGAAGCAGAAATAGGACTGTATAGTTGGAGAGAAATGTGAGGCATGTTCAATAGCTCATGCAAAGAGCCAATGGAGAGATAAAGAATACAGACCATGTAGTAATAGAACTCATGAGTGAAATGGGGTAGGATTCAAGCACATTTTGAATAACTAGACTTTATTAGGAGCGATACTTCATGTACAAGAGGGATGGAGTGAATGAAGATGCATTTATGTACATTTATTTGGTGGATCTTTTTTCTGTGAAACAAGTGATCATTTAGGGGATGAAAGAGATCTTGGGGAAAGGGTTTAGAGGTGATAAAAGGAATGAAGAAACTGAGATTATAGGCAGTGCTGACAGCCTAATTGAAGGTGGTGACTATGAATTTACAGTGGCACAAACCTACCAGAAATATGACCAGCTGTCTGGATACAGCAGCAGTATCAGGTTCAGGTTTGGTGTCTTGCCAGGCTGATACAATATGGTAGCAGCATACATGTCCCTAAAATACTTGTATCTGCTGAAGTCTAGTTAGCCGAAGACCACCAGGCTCAAGCCTGTAGTCTGACAGTCATATTTGACTTGAAAGCAAGGGAGCACACTCCAGAGAAACCACGAATGGCACTCTCCAGAGGGGAGGAGGGCACCATCTTTTGTGAGGTTTGGGTTTCTGCTAAAGGATTTTGTGGAAGCTCTAAGAAAAGATCAATTCTGGGTTGGATGCTCTTTCTACAGCAGAATTAGGAGAGGTGGGGATTAACTAAGGCTGGGGTCCTGTCATGAGGTGAGGGCAGTTTAGCAACTGGGTGTCCCAGTAATTAGCGGGGATAGCAAAAAAGTCTGGACATGTCAAACACAGGGGTCATGATGACATTTTATAGCTGCTGCATGACCTTGACAAAGTGTTTCCTGTTAACTTTGCTGTTGGCTTTATCTGTCAGTCCTCCTGGCCTGGTTAATGACAGGTTTCCCCCCTCCCCCCGATTTGAGATGATTTTTCAGTCCTTCAGTCTTGGACAACTTTTGACTTTTTATACCAAACATTCTCCTCTCACTAAATGTAACTGATTTTTTAAAAAACAAATTACAACTCAATCCATACCTATCAGTCCCCTGATAAGATTTAATGAAATATCAAATCATAGAATTGCCTCTGCTTTCTGACAACATCCAATCTAGAGTAAACCTCCAGTTTCTTTGACCCTCTCCCAAATTATCCAAAACCCAAATCCTATAATAGGTTGTTTCTAACACCTCTGACATACTCCTCAGTTCCCCATGGAACTGTGTGTTCTTGGTAGTCTGTGGCAGAGGGCACTGATCACAGAGTCTGAGTTGATGACATCACTGCCAGGTTTAAACCAATATTTGTACTTTGCCAGAAGACTGACACTCACTGGCATCTTTCTGTCTTTGCTCTTTGGAGACTTGTGCTAATATTACCCTTACAAAAGACTTACTGACCCATATTTCTGGAAGATATGGCAATCCTAAAGGCCAACAATTGTAGCACAGGACCAAATTTTCCTTTATGTACTGCTGCAGTTTTAAAACACGTCCACACATTCCTTGATGGCCTCCTGTTTTGGTGTTAGCAACTAACTTAGACTGTGGTGGAAATAATGTTGCCTGCAGCTTTTGAATACAGACTCTCCTTGGGTCTTCTGGAATTCCCCACCTCCAAATCCAGCTGTCATGTTGTAAGAAGTCCAAGCCATGTGGACAGATTATGTGTAGGTGGTTCTGGTTGAGTGATGCCTTCAAGTCACCTCCAGTCATCAGCCACTTGAGTGAAGACTCCAGATGATTACAGTCCCCAGCTGTTCAAGCCACGACCAGTCCCTAGTTTCTTCCCTAGCTGAGGCCTCAAACATTACAGAATAGAGAAAAGCCATCACTACTGTGCCCTGTCCAAATTCCTAAGCCACAGAATCCATGAACATAATAAAATGATTATTGTACAAAGACACTAAGTTTGGGTGGTTTAAGCAGCATTAGTAACCGGAATATATATTGATCCTGTTGGTGGCTGTCATGAGTAGAACAGTGGTAGGTGACAATGAGATAGTGGACAAAAACAGATGGTCATTCACAGAGCAACTGCTAGAAGTTTACAGTATACTCTGTTAGCATATACTTGGCCTTTGGTCTACTCCCCTGCCCCTTCTCCACACTATCTTCTCCCTGCCCTCTAAGATTTACAGTGAGCAGAATCTTTAGAGAACTATAGATTAAGGTAACAACCACCAGGTTACAGAAGCCATTAAAAAAAAGTTCTATTATAATTTCCAAAAACCCCAATTGCATATATACATCCTTTTATAATAAGGAATCTCAGTTTTAATTTTTTATATTTGCTAGTTTTTCCAACTAGACTTGTCATTGAACTGAATTCTTATTCAACAGACACTGAATAGAATATCATCTATTCTAATATAGTTTGATTTCAAACCATAATTTTATGTAAAAAAGTTCAACAGAAATCATTTAAAATACCAGGATACCACTCCAAAAACTTAGAGAAAACAAAACTATTTCCATTTTATTTTCAAAGTCTAATTTTAATCCAGACTGAACAAACAAGCAGAAAAATGAGAAAGCTAACTGTATTAGCAGACACAGATGTACCAAATGTAAAACAGTGGGTTATTAATAGAACTATTTACATGCATATTTACAAGCAATCCTTTTGTACATAAGTTTTAGTTAGTTGGAAAAAAGATTTTTCGACATTAGGTAAAAATAGTGCTGAACTGGTACCACGTAATAGTAAAAGTATTAGAAAAGTGATCCTCGAGGTGTATCAATTTTAAAGCAGATGAAAACTTGAGTGATAAAGATCTAGCAAAATTCTCTAGTAAAAAAGTCAGTGCAACTCATGCTACAAAATAAAAATGAGAAAGCCATATAAATAAAGCAGAAAAATGTTCTAGGCTTTGGGTAATGGAAGTTAGGTTAAAAAAAAAAAAAAAAAAAAAAAAAAAAAAAAAAAAAAAAAAAAGAAAAATTCTAGAATTGCAATAAATTCTCAGTGAAGAATCTTGGTTCTTTAGTTGGGAGTTCTAAGCCTTTTTTAATGACATTTTTAAAGCCCTTGGTATCAAATAGCATCTGGATATGTAAATTAGTTAATATATTCTAAGATTTTAGTGCTAAAGACTTTCATGATTGTGAGTCATATTTGAAATTTATTGAGACACTAAATGTAAAACTAAATGAAAGGTATATACTTGTATCTAAAAAAAGGATGCTACATTTTTGCAGTAATATGTATTTCCAGGCTAAGAATTCTTCCCTCGAAAAAAGCTGAATTTAAAGAATAAGCTACTAACCAGCTAGCAAAATTTACTTTCAACATTTCATTTATTTCAAAATCAATTTTATTGCAGCCAAAACAGTGGAATTAACTGTACATAATAAACTATTATATATATATACACATTTTAAGTTATAGGGAATAAAGTTTATTTTGGCATAGTGTTAAACAAAATTAAAGTTGCATACATTAGTAACATAACTCAACATCCTTAATTTTGGTTTAAGTATGACACATTTTTTTTGCTTTCCTGTGTTCTGCTAAATCACCATAACCTAAACTGCTTTATAAAACTGATATGTTGAAATTTAACTTTACTGTTTTAGCTTACGCTCTGATTCCAAACAAAACTTTTCATAAGCTTCTTCTATCTCTGGGTCCATTTCATCATCAATATCATCCAAGTATCTGTGAAAGAAGCAAGATGGCTCATGAATTTAATGTTTTTCAAATCAGAAAATGTCTAAGATGCTAAGCCATTAGAAAAAGTATCTGACAAGTTTCCTAGACTGAGTTTATAAAAGAATGCAAAAGCACTGTTTAGAATTACATTAAATGTCAGTCCTTGGACAACTGCTTAATATGATGAGTTAAATTCTACAATGGGTTCTGAGTCTTGTGTTTGAAATTTAGATTTTGCTATACATTTAGACATATGTTTAATTCTCTGACTTAATTTAAAAAGTAAATCAAAGGTTTACCTTAAAAAGACAGGTACTACTATCACCATTTTAGAGATTAAACAAAAAATTCCAGGTTAAATAATGTAAGATTTGGTAACTATGCAGCAGAGGCAGATCTCTTCTCTTTTCTGCACTTTTCCTCCACAAGACGCTGTCTATATGTCTCCTCATCCCCCAATAACTCTTTCTACTACATGTATGACAAAATTATGTTTTGCCAGTCTGACAACTGCTGAGAAAATAATGCTCACCAAGCAAAACTTAAGAGGATAACCTAAAATTCAATGCTGAGAACAACTTGAACTTCCAGTAGTATACTCAGCGGGACTCAACTTCCCTAAATGTGCTTGGGTCTTTACACCCCTGTATTTTTTCTGTTAAACTATATAAAAAGTATGGCAATTTTTCTGCTAAAGTATATAAAAAGTATGGCAATATTATAGAAGACCTTTAACTTATAATTCAAATGTCACTAGATAAGAGAGAGACTAAAAGTGGTTCACATTTTTTTTTTTTTTAACCTACAACACACAAGAGATGATATATAAAAACTGAAAGCATGGATTTATATCTTCTCACCAGTCCAAACATTTTTATATAGTAATCTGTTTCTTTAATGTATCCTGTAGCAGCTAAGATTTGAGCCTCTTACTATGTGCCAGAGGCTTTTCCAAGCATTTATGTAGTCTTGTTTAGTTCTCAAAAACTCAAGAAGGGGTACCACTATTCCTATTTTATAGATGGAGAAACAGGCACAGAACCTGCCCAAGATCTTACAATATTACAGCTAGTTATTTTAAAGTGTTAGGTATAACAGAATCTACTTTATAATAATTATTCTAGCATATACTACATTTTAATAATTTTTCCTCTCAACTAGATATAAGTTTTCAGAATCAGTTTGTGTGTTTTCCAACATTATCTGAAAATGTCTGGTAAATAAGTACTACATATATACTACCACTACAACGCCATCTAATCAAAATTCATTCTTTCATTATCTACTCTTTTTCTAGTCTAAACTCTACCTAGAAATTGTGGCTACAGAAATTTCACATAATAAAGCTAGTGGCTAAAGAAAACTTACGGATCACCAGCCCCTGATAAATCTGTTCCATTTTCTTCATAATCTGGAAAAAAGTCTTCTCTTTCAAGTAATTCTTGATATTTCTCTTGGTAATCTACAAAAAATAAAGAAAAAATTTTAAATGCTAAAAAAAAGTTCAAATGAAATGGCCAGTTATCCCTAAGAAATTTTATTATGACTTTTCATTTAAGTAGATCCAAAGTTCAAATAGCAGTAAGCTATTTTTACTTATCTATTAAGTAAGCTTAACTATATATTTAAGAAAAGCTTTTATAAAACATATTTGCTAACTGACTTGCTTTTGCCTCCCTGCATGCTCATAAATCTTAATTATATAATACAATATGTTAGAAATCAAAGCACTCTGAATGTACCACAGTACATTTCACAGCCTATGTCCATGCTGCTTACATTCTCTACTGCTTCTTTTCATCAGACAAAATATTGGTTATATAAATTGTTGGGGCAAAGAACATGTTTCTTCCATAGTCCTGTTTTTCCTTTCATAAAGAGAGATTTCAATCAAACACCCTGGCTTCCGGCTCCCCCATTATTCCTCCCCAAGGAGGTGAAGTGATCTATCTACCTGGCTAGCAGGTGACAGCTATTGTTCCACATTTCTCAGAGGCGGCTAACTGAGCAAAGGTTCTGAACATAGAGGATTTTCTTCCCTCTCCTCAGAGACAGCTAGAAAGAAGCTACCTAATACATCTTTCGGCTCTACCAGCTTTCCCTTGGTTGGACTTTTCCAAGGCAATTCAGATGATGATATAGCTTGCCATCTGCCAAGTGTTTTAGAGTTACTGAGTAGCTTATAAGATTAGCATGTCTGTATGGAGTCCATACCTTTGAATAATAAAATAGATCAGTGTATAGTAAAACTAGTTACCTTAAAATTAGTTCCTTGTAAACAGCTACCTCAAATTTTGAGAGATAATATAATTACATTAGACTGAGTAAAGACCAAGTGTTCCCAAGGGTCTCTATAATATAAATTCTAATTCCAGCTTAAAGGACTAGTGATATTTTGACATTTAAATTTGGCAATTTAGAGACCATTTTAACTATAAAACCTTCCTGCAACAAATACTTGTAATCGGTAAGACAAATATCCTTTTAAATGTACAGATGAGTTCACAAAAAACATCGAGTGTTTTGATGACAAATGAGAAGGGAACTGAAAGCCATATATAATTACTACAGCTGGGAGGCTGGTATACCATGTGGTAACAAACGGGCTTGGATTTTAAAACCCAAAAAAGGTGGAAAGGAAGGTCTTGGGTCCATGTGAAACAGAGAGATGGAAGTCGTGGCCCACACCCATCTCACTCTGCACAAACCCAGGACATTCAAAGGGCAGATATCTTAAGCAAAAGATAAACCAGGGAAGAGCAAAATGAAAAACACCTCGGTGGCAAAGGGAGATGACAAAGAAGTTTGGTTGACTTGACCCGGTGAGGTGTGGAGACACAAGTACTCTGAAGAAGCTAGTTCCCAGAGAACTTGTAACAAGGGGCATCCACCTCAACTTTTTACTACCCACATGAAGAATCCCTATGATAAGATCATAAAAACTTGTTCCAAGCCACTGTTATTCCTGTGGCTCCTGGCAGGAGCAAATACAAAACCCACTTTGGATAGATGTTTCTGCAAGCCAAGCCACAAGGAGTTTTCATGAAGGCAGTTAAAACAAAAAGGCAGTTAAAACACTGGAGCAATCATAATGGGCTTTAATATATGTAACTTAATTTCAGATGATTTAGAAAGAAGTGTGAACAGAACTAATGATAAACAGAGTAAACTGTTAACAAAAGGTATACCTGAGTAAAGGGTAAATAGATGTTTTTTGTACAATTTTTACTTTTGTAACTTTTCTGTAAGTTTGAAATTTTTTCCGAAAAAAAAGTTTAAGTTAAATATGATATTGCAAAAAAAAAAGAGCATAACAATTTTATGTAGTAATCTGAAGTAACAGTGGGGTTGGACTTAAAAGACAGAACAAAATTATGAAGCAAAAATAAGTATGTTTAGAATGATGAGGAAAAAACTCAAAACTTTTAAGATTTAGATACTTTGAACAAAATGCAGAAACAAAACTCAGTTTGAAAAACCAAACTGAATTTCTATAAAAAATAGTCACTAGAAGTAAACAATTAAATAGGATAAACAGATTAGACAAAGATGAAGAACAAAGAACCAAAAGGAATCAAGGTAACTATGAAGAATAAGGGAAAAAAAGAAAATTTGTCTCACTAAGCAAGATTTACATTAAGGTAAAAATAATTAAGAATGTGTGACTGCTGTCAAGACAGACATACAGAAAAAATATCCATATGCACAAGCAGAGGAATAAGACAAGTTCATAGAGGAATTACATGGTACACAACAGAGAAACATTTTATCTAAAAGAAAAAGGATGATTCAACACCTGTTGATAAGAGAATGGAAAAAATATTTAATTCCTACTATATCCCCACATATAAAAATTAGCCAGACAGATTAAAGACCTGAATGTAAAAGGCAGTAAGATTTTAAGAGGAAAATAGAATTGATACTAGTAAGGAGACTGTCACAGAACACAAACAAGACAGATGCATTTAGTTTATATGAAAACTCAAAACTTCTGTATGCTAAGACATAACAACAGCACATACTGGGAGAAGCTGAGGATCATTTTTAAGGCTATGCAAAGAATTACAAATCAGTAAAATAGGTAAATGATCGAATAGAAATACGGGCAAAGAACACAGGCAATTCTCAAAGGAAGAAATAAAAAGGTCAAAAGAAACATGAAAAATACAATATCATTAGTAGGAAAATAAAAATTTACAATTTCATACATTCAGACTGATAAAAAATTAGGTCTAGTAACAATAAGTGTTGCCAGAGATGAGAACTAGGATAGTAAACTAAGTTCTTATCCTTCTAGAAATCCGTTGATCAGGTGGTTGTAATAAACCTCAGTGTTATCTGGCGTTTAAAATGAATGAACCAAAGCTATCTATCTCAACATGGATAAATACCAAAAACAACACAGAATAAAAAATTAGCTGCAAAAGGATGTGTACAAGATACCATTTAGGTTAACACTGTGTGAAAATACTGTTTACAGATATATGAAGTAAAAAGACATCATGATGACACAAAGGACAGTAGTTACCTCTGGGAGAGAAGTGATGGAAGGACTGAACTTGGGGAAGGGATTAGTAGTATCTAAAGGGTTTTATTTCTTTAAAAAAAAGCCCAAAGAATATATTAGTATGGCAAAAAGACATTGGTTTAATTCTGACTGGATGGTTTTATCTTGACTATGAATCAATAGGTCAGTTTTCTGTGGTTTTTATATTTTTTGAATGTTTCATAATTTAAAGCTGAAAGTTAAGAAATCCCAGTCCTTCTTTCTACCTTTGTGCTAGAAGCACAGGATAATCAGTGGCTGCTATCCAGAGGAAACAAATGAGAAACTTCCAATGATAAACTGGTTGTAGTTTGTACCAAATAGGAAAAACTTATCTCTCGTTCCACTGTAGTCCCGTTTATCATAATTAAAGCAGTCTTTCTATAAATGCTCTTTTTTAGAAGGGGAAATATGCAGAGATTTAGATTTTAATTACCTTTAACCCAACAAGTATTAATGAAATCTGTAATTCTTATTTAGTAGTAACCCATATTAATGAAAGTTGCTGACTAAGTAGTGAACCAGAACCATCTTTTCCTTCCATTCAACCACCTGGAAAGTTTAGAGTATAAAAATATCAGACGGAATACAAAATAAAAATGGTTGCATTTAATTGAGGGATTCTTCCACCCCTTCGTTGTTAGGGTGACGAGACACTATATACTGAGTCAGATGTTCCATCTGAAATGGTTCCAAGTGGTCACTGTAAAGAATATTCTGTGAGAGACAAGTCTTTACCTTATTTTTTAGAATGATGTGAACTCTTCCAAAAGAGTACAGTTTTATGTAATTTACTGTCTTATCAAAAAATGGAGTGGGGAGTGGCTGTGAGACAACATACCTGGATCAGCTGCAGTGAAAGGAACACCATCAGATGTATAAAATGTTGGTTCATTCTAGGATAAATCGAAGTAATTGATAAAAATATGTAATCATTTTAGAACTGAGTTTTTTAAAAGCACATTATTAATGGAACAGGGCTGCTATCACTCGTCTGTACCTGTCAATGCAAGAATAAGCAAAAAACTAACCTCCTAGCAGCCATTTTCATTTCACTGGGGAAGTCTACTGGGTTTTCAGATTTCTATTCCATTATCTCACATTGTGCTATTTTCTGTCACACTCCTGGTGAATTGTTCTGCTGTATACTATGATTTCATGTCAGCTCATTTTTAGTTGTGGTTTCCTTCTCCCCACCATTTTTTCTAGACTGGGATTGTAAAAGCATTCCTCCATAGTTGCTTTAGTCACATCGGGGAGCTCCTGGGCATCACTGGCCTGGTAAACATTTTTATTTTCTTGATTTATTTTACCTCAACATGCAAAGTGAAAAACTGAGATGCAGGCCTCTGGTTATGAATTCCCTGGAAAAAACTGCTTCTTGGAATCCCTACACTTACCTAATTCCAAACCTTATCTCAATTTCCCTTGCCAATGGATGGATCCTTCTCTAGTCTACCCTTTTCACTGGAAGATTCTACCATTTACCTCATTTGCTTGCTGCCATGTGACTCTCAGCCAGTGAAAAGAGTTATTAGGCATTAAATTCTGCAAACAGCTTTATGTAACTCATCTTGAAATTTCCAAAATTGAATTCAAGCAATTAGCAAAATTTAAAATATAAACACTGGCATACCATAAAATAGTTAGGATCATTTTCAGGTGTTGCTTCTCTGTATGTTGAGGTTGCATGGACTCTACCCCAGTTACTTGACCGGAGTTCTACAAGCTTCAAGAGCATCTGTTTTACATCTCTGCAGACAAAAGTTGAAAAGGAGTTAAAATATATCTACCATAAGTGCTGTCAGGCTCTAAAATACCAGATTCCTAGAACTGTTTCATAAATTTAACATGTATATTCAATGCTTCCATTTTCTAGACATTTCCTATAATGACACAAATTTACCTTTTTAAAAAAAATGACACAAATTTACTTTTTTTTTTTTTAAACAGACTTGAAATTTGTTCCATGTAACTATATGGTTCTCAAAGGCAATGGCTATCCTGCAAACATTTTAATGCATCCTACAGGACTCATAATAGTACTTTATACAAATATTTATTGACAATGGCTAGAAAAATGGCTAGGTGAGTAGGTAAAATATGCCTTTAAAGAAAATGTTTCTGTAGATCAATCTATAAGATTTAAATTATTCTGATTGAAGTACAGCAGATGAAAAAACAGCCCCTAAAGAAAAAGCAAGGAATTGAAATCTACTGCTATCTACTTCTTTTCCTACCTGCTGCAGTTTGCATCTAGGACAACATTTTCAATTCTCTGAATAATTTCTTCCATATCATTCTTTCCTTTTTCCTTCCAGGCATCTTCCAAAACTGACCCTGTCAACTAAAGAAGCAGGTATCAGTAAAATAAAGAATTCAATAAAAAGTGTAGAAATTCTAAAAATACATTAGTAGCACTTCAAGCATTCTTTGAACAAGATGAATTTAGTGAGTTAAATATTCCCAATTATTCTCTATCATCTAATATTCAAGGATCTCTATACCTTCTGTGTGTTTGAGAGAAACTAAAGGAATGAATTAGCAGAGCATTATCAAAGGTTTTATGTGTCAATGACTATAGGTTATATTCCCTGTATGACTAAGATAGGCTATAAAATTTTAATATCACTTTTTGAAATATGCGACATGCAATAAATATTAAAGCTTTGAATTAAAAAATACAAACTTCATCAGGAAAAAATGAATTACGGATATAAACAAGTAATTCATAGAATCTAAAAATATATCAAACAGGTAGAAACTCTTAAATTCACTAGTAATCAGGAAAATGCAAAACTGAAACGAGGTTTTTGTTTTTACTCATCACCTATGACAAAACAAAACCAGGGACTAATTATATCCATACTCAATCACTTTTGGGTCTACAGCCATGCTACCCTGAACAAGCCTGATCCCGTCTGATCTCAGAAGCTAGCTAAGCAGGGTCGGGCCTGATTAGTACTTGGATAGGAGACCACCCAAGAAGACCAGGTGCTGTAGGCATAAAAAATAAAAAAATAAGGGATTATAAACTGACAAGGTCCTTTCAATCTATGAGGTCAACCAAGGGTTGCCTCGCCTTAAAAAAAAAAAAAATCACTGTTAGTAGGAACACACTCTGGTTGAACATTTAGAATGGAAATTTTGTATTATGGAAGGTACCCAAATTATGATGGTTCAACTGACAGTGTTTTGACTTTACAATGGTTTGAATGCAGTAAGTATTCAGTAGAAACTGTACTTCAAATTTTGAATTTTGGTCTTGGGCTAGCAATATGTGGTACAATACTCTGTCAAGATGCTGGGCAGTGGCAGCCAGCCACAACTCCCAGTCAGGCACGCATTCATGAGGGTAAACAACTAATACTCTACAGTGTATTCATTATGTTAGATGATTTTTCCCAACTGTAGCCTAATGTAAGTATTCTGAATGCTTTTAAAGTAGGCTAGGCTAAGCTATGATGTTTGGTAGGCATAGTAAATGCATTTTCAACTTACGATATTTTCCGCTTATGATTAGGGTTTATTGAGACATAACCCTATGGTAAGGAGCATCTATAGTTATCAAACTAAAGTATACATGCTTCTTGATCCACCAAATCTATCTGTAGGAATTTAACCTATATAAACAACACATATAAAGACATAAAAGATTACTAACAGTGCTGCAGTAGCTAAACTGTGAAAATAATCCAAATGTTCAACTACAGAATGGATAAACAATATGCATGTATACCATAGAGCACTAGAAAACTACTGGAAAAGGACGTAAATATCTTTCTTAGGTGGTAAAAACAAAACAAAAAAAACAAACAAAAAAACAAGCTACAACAAAATAAGATCTTATTTGTGGGAACATACATATAGACGGAAATGAAGGACAAGGAATTTATAAGTGGGGGTAGAATGAAGGACTTCCATTTTTCACTTCTAAATTTTGCTTCTGAAGTATAAATTGCTTCTCCAAAATTTAATTCGAGAGCGAAGTAAAATGTCAGTATTTAACTTAAGATAATTAACTTATTCTTGAATTCATTTGAGTAATATACATACTTTCCTTTCTCTAAATTATACACTAAAGGGGTAAAACTGTTACATTTTAGGGAAAGAAAATAAGTAAAACCTACCTTCAGTAATTTTACTGCACAAATTAAGTTGTCATCCATAGGATTAGAAAAGAGGGCATTCAGCAACTCCCGAAGACCAACCTGAAGAATATCTGCTCTCGTAACCTGCCCATTTGTTCCTTTGATCTTTTGGGACAAAAGAAAATGAAAAGCAACTATGCCAAAATATAATACAGACATATAAATGGTGTAACAAAGTGTTTGCAAAATAAATGTTTTCGATTAAAATAAAAAATCACAGGAACACATTCTGGTATCTTCACAAAATTAGACTTACTTTACATGTAACTAAAACCTCTAATAAAACTAGTAAACTATAGGGAAAAGTTTTCATTTATCATATATAACATCAGGTCATGATAATTTAAGCCTCCTTAAATGCTGCTGCTTCATAAAGCATTTTTTAGTCTATTAAGCTACCACCTTTCATGGGAACACAGCATTTTATTATTTTTTTATACTGTTTAAAAATTCTCTACTTTGCATTAGAATAATATATGTATCTTAGCTCTCTGGCTAGAATAATTTTAGGTTCAGGAGCCATGCTTTATTTTTATATTCCCCACAGACATAGTATCAGTACTTCCACATAGGAAACTCAACAGCATTCCTAAAATGGCTTTTCATTTAAGGCACATTTTATGTTGGTTCTCTTATTTTGGTTTACATAAAAATTAAATCGAAAAAGATTAAGATATGAAGTTTTTAAAAAATTAAGCCCATCTATGGTAAAAAGAGATATAATTTAGGCACTAGACTGGATGTAGATAGACCTTTTAGATGCACCGAGATACACATCTAATAGTGGATTTATGTGTTTTTTCAGTGGTGTTTATAATACCAAGTCCTCAATTCAGGATTTAAGAAGGTATACCTATATCTGGAACTAGTAAAAAAAAAAAAAAATCTAGCAAGTCCATTTCAAAGTAATATTCAGCACTTATGTTGCCTACTAACAAGCATATACTCAAGTTTAGCTGTACATTTTGTATAGATGCATTTTATGTGGAAGATTAATATATAAAATAGGACCAAAAACTAATCTGGGTGAATTAGGTAAAAACAAAACAAAAATAGAAACTCTAGTTCTCTCCCCTCTTCACCCAAAGCTCTATATTCTGTAGGTCAAGTTACTTTTCAGCCAACAGCTGAAAGCCAACATATTAAATGTACTAATGTTTCTGATGCAATAATTCAGAAAGGTATGGATGAGTCTATTTCAAAAGCTTAAACTTGCACGTACACCATGGCTTTCCAAAGTACATGAAGGCTTTAAAATGCTCAGTAACTATTTCCCAACACCTTCCTTATGAACAGGAAAACATGTTATATTACGCTCCATTAGAGTACAGACACCACCATGAGTGGGTACTAAGACATTACTTTATTTCTCTCCCATTCTCCTTTTCCATTTCACTTAATGTTGTAAAAGTATAATGTAAACACAAATTCTTTACTGAGATCTATTTGTGTTCTCAGGCTTTGTCAGTACATAACAAAAGAAAACTTTCTTCTCACCTCCAAGTTAAGGTAAAGTTCTCCTAGGAAGAGTACAAAAGCATGGAATCTTTTTCGAGTCCCTTCATCCCCTTTTGCAGCTTGATCTCTAACTTCATATTCAGTCCGACATCTAATAAAGATATATCTTTTATAATCTCATATTGCTTTGTTTTTTAAAGAGTCAAACAAAATGACAATTTGTTGGTTTGGGTGTCCACAAGCAATACAGAGACAAGTACAACGCATCATCAACAGTCTGACTTCCTATAATAAAAAGTGTTCTTGTCTATTGTAGAGACCAAAATACGATCTTTTCCTAGCTTTAAGAAACTGATAAGAATGTTGGAAATAAACCTATCAGATCAAGTCGTAATAAGTTTAAACATAGGTTTCATGAGGTTCGTTGTGTACTGGCACCAGAAGAAAAAAAAAATGCCTCACATTTATCATACAGGCTTTTTGTTAAGAAAGCACTTTAACCAAATTGTCTCTGTAAAATGTTCTACTCTTTCTGAATATATGAACTTTGAAACATATTTAAAAAAATGTATAGATGGCCTCCCACTAAGCTGACAATAAAATGAATGCTTATTAAAAGCCCGTTACCCTTATAATTTTCCTGTATACCAATCAGAGAACAGAAATGAGGGGGAAAGTCTCCAACTGCACAGACACATAGAAAGCAATTAATTCGATCTCTATTTCCAAAAGAGAGTGAAGGAGTTAAAAAACTTCTTTTCTCTTGCTTTATTTTCCCCCAACTTGGCCCATTTACCTTACACAAATAACAAAAGAAATCCTCTTCTTGGAGTTTACGGACATAGTTCCTACAGGGTTTCTGAAATAATCTCAATAAGCTTGTCACTGCCTGCCTGTGTCAGTGAATTATGGTGTCAGCTGCTGTTACTAAAATGGATTTTTTTTAATGGATTTTAAATATTTACATTTTGGTGTTAATTTTTTTCTTACCTTTACTGAAAAGGTGGTAAGGAAACTCTAGGAAAGTCATGAGTTTTATAAAACTGATTCTGACAGTTTTTAAAAACTAAGGAAGGAACTTATGGATACTTAATGGCTTTCATACATGAGGGACTAGTTTAGGTTGCTTTCTAAAAAAAAATTTTTTACAAGAAAAAAGTCATTTCTTGACCAGAATTTACCTTGAGTCAGTTTGTGAATCAATCATAAACCCTATGTGCCTAATTCCAATGTTTAAAAGCTTTGTTAAATAAGCAACATCTTTGTAGGAATCAGATATAGAAGATATTTGTTACTTTCTCATACATATTAATTCCTCATCAGAAATAAAGTTGGGATATCTATAAACAGAACACTCTAGTTAATAACAGAAAAGATCGGTTAATTAATATCAATTCAGTTATTAAAGCACCTTGTGGGCTGCTCTCCCCTTTGTCCCTTCTTTTATGACTTTGCAGGTAAGACCTTTTTGTTTTATAAATGCTATGACTATTACACATAAAGATAGGTGCAAAAGCATATTTGTGTGCAAAAGCAAATCTCTATTCCTGAGGATGGATTATAATCTAGGTGAAAGACCCTAAACTTTTTTAAGCTAGAGTTTCAACTATAAAAGCAACACATGCTTATTTCAGAAAGGGTAATGCAGAGAAAAAAATAAAGTCACTGCAATCCATAAACTCCTGTGATAACTTATGTCTTTTTCAAGTATGTGTATATTTTTAAGTTAGATAACAGAATTATGCTCTGCTTTTCACTTATCAGATTAGCATTTCTCTGTTAATAGCTGACAGCATCACAGTACTACAGAGCATACAAATGGGGTAAAGCATCAAAAGAGAGCCAGGAGCGGTTCTCAACTGGCTCAACAGTAGAATCACTTAGGAAGCTTTAAAAAACCATGCCTAGGCTCTACTTCAGTCCATTATATTAGAATTCCCAGGAGTAGGGGCAGAGTCTCAACCCTATTTTAAAACATATAGCCAGCAGGGAGCGGAACTAGGGAGGATAAGTGAGCCTTTCTGCCATCTTACCTACTAGAAGTGCCCACTTTCACATCTTTCTAGAAGCTATAACTCGCATTTTCTTAATTATAGGTAAGGTTAGACATCTTTTTATAACTTTATCATTTATATTTTTCCACATTGTACCTATTCAGAGCCATTCCAAATATTTCTATTACAATATTGGTCTTTTTCTTACTCATTTCTAAGAGGCCCCTCTTTTCATATTAAACGAATGAACTCATTACGATGCGTTATATATTTCTCTATTTTTACTTCACTTCATATCAATTTAAGAATATAATCTATATGTAATTAAATAATCTCGTTTTAGGGCCTATGGTTATCACGTCTTGCTTAAAAGGGCTTTACCAACCTAAGATTTTTGTTTTGCCAGTTTGCCTCCTAGTATTTACTGTTTCACTTTTATTTAAATCTTTGATATATCTGAAATACATTATAGTGTAGAGGGACAGAAAACCATCTTTGTTTTGCCCCCCAAATGATTAGCCAGTTGTATCATCAGCACAATTTATCTCGTACCTATGTATCTGAAGTATCACCTTCACCAAAAACTTAATTTTCAAGTGCCTCTGAAGTGTTCTTTTGGAATCTTTATTCTGTTTCAGTGCAGCTTAACCACATGATGGAATATTTTGCAACCATTAAAAATATCTTTAAAAAACTAATGTGCAAACTAATAAACTCAAAGACAACATTATTATTGAATAACATCTCAAATTATAAAAAGTTAGTTTCTCTAGTTTATGAATTCAATGTCATCCCAAAAAATAAATACTAACATGATTTATATAATTTCAATGCTAATTCCAAAATTCATTGAAGAAAATAAGCATGCAAGAATAGTGGAGAAAATTCCACAAAAAAAGAATGGGGAACTAACTGGGCATAAAAAATTAGAGCTTTTTAATAGTATGGTAAAACAAGAATAGAACAAGTGATGAATGAAATATAATAAAAATCCAGCATCAAAACCCAAATATGAGGTAGCAGTTCATATCAATAAGGAAATGAATCATTCAAAAAAAGTGGTGTGGGAAAAACTGGTTAAACATGTGGCAATAAATTAGATCCAAGCTCAAACCCAAAGTACAAAAGTACTAAGAAATAGGTTAAGTGATCATTTTTAAGATATTGGGAAAAGCTTTCCTAAGCACAAAAGCAAAGGCAGAGACCATTACAGAAAAAGACGGATTTATATGTATACACAAATACACATTCATATGACTATAAACTTATACTATACAAATAAGAATTGTCCATCTAATTCTCTCCTGCAACTTTCTATAATGCACAGCCTTTAGAAAAAAGGAATGGTCAAATTCTAGTACCTTTAGAAGTAGATTTCCTTTAATTTCATATGTTCACACTGACCTTTTAAGTAGCAATTGGCGGAAGTTGCCACTCTGTGGACTAATTGTCAGATGATGGGACAGGTAATTACAGAGGCGAGCTCCCATGTAAGAGAAATTTGGAATAGACGTGGCCTTTCAAAAAGAAAAAAGTTTTGTAGGACACAGATACATTGTCATTAATGTAAACACTTAACAGCAACATTCTAGGGAGGAAAAAACATTTTTACTCCCCAAAATGACCATCCTGTACAGAAAAATGTACAAGTCTTTCATGGTTGCTTGGCATAAGAAAATTAAGTTAACTCTCCCTCCCAACCTTACAGCAAGAACCATAACAAGTACAAAGAAAAATGCTGAAGGCAAGTTCTCCCCATCATATACCTAATGTTTCCAGAAAGCATAGACAATATCTCTTTATACAAAGCTATTTTTGCACAAAATATGTACATGTACCTAGTTTCACAGTGCCAATTATGAATATGTGCCAAACTACTGATGTGTGCTGTTTCTGAAGAATAGGATGGCAGTGTCTTTGGCATCTACCAGTCCAGATCAAAATTCCAAGGCTGCTGCTTTGTGACTTTGGACATCACTAAACCTCCCTAAGCTTCAGTTTCCTGATTCCAAAAGAGGTGATTAATGGTACCCAGTGTGAGAGATTAATACTTAATGCTTTAAAAACACTTGGGGTAAAGAGGAAATCAAAATGGATAAGCCATTAAAAAAAAAATAAGACAGTGATAAAATACTACATATCAAAGCATGTGTGATATAGCCGAAGCAGTACTTAAGAAGTTTAACTTTCACTGTAGTTTTTAAAGAATAGTAGAGGACATAGTTCACTACCTAATGTCAGGTAAGAAAAACACACAGTAAGAGGTTAAAGTACTTGGCCAAGGTCACAAAGGTAGTGGTTAGCCAGAATCCACATCAAACAAATGTCCTGATGCTCTTCCAACCCTATGCTGGATCTACTTACTAGCTGTGGTAACCTTAGACAAGACATTTAACTTCTAATATCGTGCCACCACTGGGATTAAATGAGTTAACTACATGTCAAGTGTTCAGCGCTGTCTGGCATATAGTGAGTACTTTATAATTATTGGATCTTTTTATTTCTAATTATTTCCTTGCTTACCCAGGACCCTGTACATGTCTCATCAAGGAAGAAAGCCTGGTTTCTCCTGACATGATGTATGTGTATCTGGTACTATTCAAAATTTATATTAAAAAATATTCAAAAATTATACTTTTCCTATTGGCATTTCCCGTTTTTAGTTTACTTTTTAAAATATCACACACAACTTAAAGACAAAAAATTCTATAAGGCAGGTTATTAAAGTTTCCTGCTTCCCAACCATACTTTGATTTTACTCCCATAGACGACCACTTTCAATTCTTTCAACTAAAAAGATTTAAACCTCTGTAGCTGCACAATCTGTGATTTTTCAGTTTAGACATTGCTTCTTCCTAGTTTCCCCACCATGGAAGATAAGCATTTAGTTTTCACTCTGCCTAACCCCACCATTTCACTATTTCCCAATCTTTCCGAAACCTACCAATATGGTTATACCATGATTTCATTTATTAATTTTGTGTTTCCATTTACAGGTAAACCATATCTTATACTGATTTCTTTCTTATACAACTTTGTCTTCCCTAGACTTAATTTTTTTTAGTACTTTGATTTTTCATATACTGCTCATTGACTTATTCTCAAATTCACTAGAAAGCAGGTGGGTGAGTGGTAAATTTCTTAATAACTTCTAACAGAGCACCTGTGCTCATCTCACCAGGGAAATACTTCCTGGAAGCCTCTGCCCTGTTCCAGTGAAACCTGGCCCCTCTTGGACTGCTATGCACACAGCTATTGTCTTGGGATCTCCTTTCATATCTGGATGATACACTTAGTTTCTCCTATAAAATTCCCTGTTTCCTAATTCCTATGTCTTTATCCTTGGCTTACTATCTAGAGGGTCTAATTTTTTTTAGATTTTCAAGCAATCTTTTTAGCTCCATTCCACCTTTATCCTAGAGCCTTTTGGAGATTCTGCACTGCAAATCAGGGAGCTTCTCAGCTTTTCTCACTGGCTTGGAACTTAACTTTTTTAGATCTGCCAAGTCAGTTACCACTCACCCACCTGCTTTCTAGTCTCCAAAACTGGTACTTCTCCTTTCCCCAAGTCAGTACTTATGGGCTTCTAGCCTCTAAAAATTTCCATAGTATCATTTTAGTGGTATCTGAGGAGGAATCAGTGTTGAATATGTATGTTTAATATTTCCTTTCTTTTTTTTAAACAGTAAGTCTTTTGTTAGTCGCTATGAGTAAATTCCCTCAATGAACGTAATAATTATTGGTAAATCTGTGTGTCACTGACCACAGAATGTTAAAACTTAAAATACTGAGTATATATTTGAAGAACTGGCTTTGAGACAAGCATAGGAATTGTAGTTTGTCAGGTATTAGCCCTTCCATCCAGCTCCAAAGAACTATAATCAGGCAGCCTACTGAAGAGCTGAAACTAAATAGAAGAGAAACCAGAAAAGCAATAAGAAATAAGTAGTATCAGGATAGTTCTATCAGGATAAATAAGCAAGTATCGGGATAAATAGTTCTATCAGGATAAATAGTTGGCTAGGTAATCCTGGGGTCCAGTGACAATAACAATTTGGAAATGTCAAACGAGACATTAAGTGGAATATCAACCTGCTATCATAATCACCCCTCCATATATTCCAAGTTTGAGCTGTTCATTCAGCAATGACTTAACACTAAAAGTTATATTTCTGTTCATCTAATATTTTGGACAGTCTCACACACTGACCTTAAATTTGTACTCAAAATCCAGTGTTGTCTAATTTTTCCTCCTTAAAATATCATTAGTGAGTCAATGCCCAATATGCTAGGACCAAAACTAAACTTTGTATTAAGAACAATCTAGACTGACATTAGACTTTACAGGAATTAAGTTGTAAATCCTAGAAAATTTTAAATATAGTGAAAATAAGCAGAAATGTTAAAACACGAGACAGTATTTTGTGCTCTGGTTTTTTTTTTTTTTTAAGACTCATTATGAGGCAAGAAAGTTCTACCACGATTATTTTCTTCCCTATTCTAATAATGCTATATGATTCAACATCTAGGAGAAAAGAATTCGTCTTTTTAACGTACTGTTAATTTAAGATCCTATAAAACACAGGGGTGGAGAAGTGCATGATACTTATACAGTCTTCTTCATAACTGCCCAAAGCTCCTTCCAACCCCCTGTATAGTCTTGGCTACGCAGGTGAATCTGCAGTCTGGTTCTAGCCCTGGATGACTACCTAGGAATTTTATATAATAGACACTTTAAAAGCTCCCATGAAACAAAGCATTAATAAGTGTGGAGGCAAGTGAACATGAACCTGACCTCCCTCATCCTTGGGCTTCGAGGAAGCTATCTGAGTATGCTATCGGCCAACGTACCTGTTGATAGATGAGTTCCACAAGTTCTTGCAAAGAATCATCTGTTGTAACCCAGCCATTCAAGGTCTCTGCAAACTGTTCAATTTCAGTTTCAAAACTGCCAGGCTGCTCTGTAAGATGATTCAAAAAATCCTGAACATATTCTGATAGAGTGGGATAATCCTCACAACCATCCTCATAGGATTCCTATAGATAAAAAGTTTCAAAAAAATTATTAATCCATGCAACTGGCTAAAATTAACGAGGCAGCTTTAAGTTGAAATGTCTCTAGCACAAATGATTTTAAGGATCCTTCATGTGATAAAAATCTGTTACTTTCCTCAACAAAATTAAGACCACTGAGCTATTTTTCTTCACTGCCAAATGGCCAAAATGTTATAACAGAAGGGGTCCCTCCATCTAGCTGTGTACAAAATTGTCTTCTCATCCCTGGCACGTTTACAAGATGGTTGAAAAATAAAGTTTAAACTAATATTTCACAATAATACCAATATCAAAATTAAGATTTTGGTTTATGGACACAAGAAGATCTAGGATTTGCTTCAAAATAGGAGGAGAGGAGGGGCTAGGAATACAGAACCAAAAATGGCCAAATGTAGCTAAATGGTATAATGGAGATTCACTATACCATTCTCTATATTCTTACAGGTATTTGACAATTTTTATACTGAAAAACCCTAATAAGGTTTGTCACCTATCTGTTAATCCCTAAGGACAGGGAAATATATATAGTTAAGTGACTATAAAATTTCATCATACTGTACAGTGGAAGGAGACATTTTGGCTGCTATATCCAGGTTTCTAGGCAACCTTGGTAACAGCAGTTTCCAACTAATATCTCTACCACTATCACCTTAGGAAGTTCTCAACCTTTTAATTAATGGCAAGTGGAAGAGCAAGGTGAGTATTGCAAAAGATAACAGATCAGAGCATTAACTTATACTTTCAATGTCTGTAACACCACCCAAAGCGTTCTGAAGTTTACTTAACAGTTATGATCTAATAATAACCATATTGCTTGATGAAATTAACCCCTTTCCAAAAGGAATCAAACGGAAAACCAGTATGAAAAAAATCAAATTATAACTATAGTACAGAAGCACTTTATGAAAGAGTTAGGCTCTAAAGTCAGTGAGCACATAAAGAAAAAAAATCACACCTAGCCAAAATTCCCCTTAGGAAAGCTCCATGTTGGAGATGAACATAAAATCTTAGAAGAAAGACTAACAACCAATTTGTCCTTCATTGTTGGTGCCGACTACTATTTCTTCCACTCTCCACCATTTAGAGGCCATGTTGCATAATTTCTATTTATCTCTAGACACTAAACTGATATCTAACATAGTAAGTTGCATGTACTATGAGATTCACTCAGGAATACCAGCTGCAGGAATAGCAGATTCATGTGCCTGTATCACGAGCATACAGTGTTCACTGAGCAGAAGAGCAGGTAACCTCTTATACTCATACATTAAATGTTTGATCACACAATTGAATCCAAATTAAATGACTCATTAATGTTGATGAAATTCAGATTCATGAATCATAAACATTACATCTGTGTGACTGAAGATTAAATAAACTGAGGTAATGAGCAAATGTCCCTAGACCAGTGAATAGCACATAGTTAGGCACTGTTTAACAAAGAAATTTTTAAATTTCTAGGAAAAACATTCCAAATGGGACAGCCATGTTCTCATAACTAAAGGAGCAAAAGCATAAAAAGCATACAAAAAGTAGAATGATAAAAAGCTATACTTCTTGGTACAGAGGATGGTATTTTAACTGATTTATTCATTAATAAGCTAATAGCCACCAGCTGCATGTATGTTATTCATTCAAAACCATTTACGTGTAGACTGCCGACTAAGTGCCAAAGACTGTTCTAGGTGGTAGGAGCACTGTCATGCCATGAATAAAGGAGACGAAGTCCTCCCCCCATGGAGCTTTTGTGCCATGATGGAAGACATTCAGATACTGAGATATAGTATGAAAAAAGTGGAAGGATCCTAAATAGTTAACATCTAAACTGAGACGGAAAAAGGAAAAAGAAATCCAGCCATACAATATCTGAGGAAAAATACTTTGTGCAGAGGACGCAAGAAGCATATAGGCTCCAAAGAGATAGGTGTTTGCCTGACACCTTTGAGAAAGGCCACAATACAGAAACTGAGGATGGTAGCTAACAAGATCAATAAGGCAGACAAGAAGACCCTGTAGGGTGACAGGGAACACACTAAAGAGTCTGTGTGTAGTAGGAAAACCAGGGCATTGTGGAGGCGGCGGGGGAAGTAGGGGGGAGTTAGGGTAGAAGTGATCAAGGAAGGACCATGTACCAAGGATCATGTCATTTGCAGATAGTCACATAGCTAGTTAGAAGAACTGAGCATAGAACAAAGCCTATACTTTTAAACTCTGCTATATTCAAAATAATCAACAAAGAAGCTTAAATGACAACTTCAACATATATACAAGGATACTCATTGCCAAAAATCCATCCATCAATCCAGCAACAAAGAATTGGTTAAATTGGTTAAATCTGTTACCTTACATCCATATAATGAAATATCATATAGCCACTTAAGAAAACAGAAAGTATTTACATATCTCAATACAGAAATATTACCAATATAAAGTGTTAAATGAAAATACAGAACCATGTTTTAGTATAATTTTTTAAGACTTACAAGCATGGAAATTTTTGGAAAGATAAATGAGGAATAGTAGTAGTTACCTATGGAGAAATATTCATATTATAAATACTGAGCCTTTGTTATAAAATTGTGAAAGCAGTTTAGTATTAAAACATACATTAAATAATATACTTAATGTTAACCACATACATGTGTAAATTTTACAATTAAAAACAATTTAAGTTTTTGATATAGTTTTACAGACTTGTAGGATGATACCATTAATGATAATGAAATGTAGGAAGTCTACAGGTCCCAGCTGAAGGTATTAATTTCCTAACGGTTTCTAACATGTCATTCATTGTGGCAAAATGTAGTTTAGAACACTGATTTGTTTTTTTAAATAAGCAAAAATGCTCTTTTAAGAAATCTGAATTCTGAAGGTAAAAGCGGAAAGCAGAGCTGCTCTGAATATAGAAGAACAGGGGATTCAGAGCCTGTCGTTTTAAGCAAAAAAGGAAGCAGAGCAGTCTGAATAAGCACTCCAACATGTTTGAGTCAAACCTTGTGTGAGTTCTCTAGTACGTTTTTTTAAAGTACGTATTTCTTCACTTCAATGTGGAAATACATGGCCTCCAAGCTGAGGAATATTAAGTTTTATTTTTCTTAGACAAGAGATTAGGAGGGACATCAATTAGAAAACTCATTTTTCACAGTAAATACTTTGAATACATTATCAAGATGAGAAACTAATCCAAAGCAGTGGGAATAAAACGAATCACTTGGATAATAGTCAAGACTACAGTTGACCCTTGAACAACATGGGTTTGAACTGTGCAGGTCCAATTATATGCGTATTTTTTTCAATACATGCCTATACTGATTTCCATCTTTGGGGTTGATGAGTCTGTGGATAGGGAAGGCCGACTGCATGCATTGATGTATGTCATTTTATGTAAGGAATTTGAGCAACCGTGGATTTTGGTATCCACAGAGGTCCTGGAACCAATCCCCTATGGATACTGAGGGACAACTAAGGTTTTGAAGAGTCAAAAATTATATGTGGATTTTCGACTGCACCAGGTTCAAAACCCCTACCCGTTTTATTCAAGGGTCAACTGTACTTTAACTGGATTGAAATGGGGCAAGATTATGAAAAGAGAAAGGTGAGTCAATACACCACCAAGGTTTTAGCCTGAGGAGCTAGCTGGGATATAAAAATATAAGAATAAACTTGAAGATAAAATTTTTTATATTTGTTTGAACATGGGATCCTCATGAAGAGGTTGAAATAAATGGAATCCTAAGCCTGCAGTTCAGAGGAAGAATTAGATTTCAGACTTATCATAGACAGACAGGCAACAATCAGATTCTAGGGGACAGGAAGAATCACCAAGGGAGGTAATAAAAATGCAAGAAACCTCCAAGACTGCTGTCTGAGGGAAGAAAGAATGAGCTGCAAGTTGGGAGGATGAAGAAAGAATACTGCCACAAAAGCCAATAAAAAGATAAATGAGAAGAGGTGTTCATAATTTCAAATGCTACAGAATAACTTCATAGGTTGAAATCCGAGAGAATGATGGCTACAGAGTCTTAGAAGTGAAGGACACTATGTAGAAAGGGAAAAATTAAAATAAAAATTATTACCTTAAATATTCAATTCTTATAAAAATAAGAACTTTTGAAAGACTAAAATGGTATCCTTGGTACCTAGCACAGGACTTGGCACACTGCGACTTGTTAAACTTTACAGATCATAGTGGTCAACAAAGTCTAAGATGAGGGTTAAGAGGACAATAGATTTTAAAACCTGATATCAGTAATTGTCGCAAAAATAGTATCAACACAATTAAGGGAATTAGTCTGAAGAGCTTTGAATAGCCTGAGATGTATTATCAACAGTGAATAATTTTACATTTTGGAGAATGTCACTACTGAAAAACAAAAAAACTGGGCAGTAACTTGAAAGGGGATGTTCTGGGATTTTTGTGTGTGTGTGTGAGGGGTGGATGTTGTCACTTAGTAAATGCTTTATGAACTCCTACATGGAATTTTTGGTCTTCATAAATGAACTGTGATTAAATATTCAAGATGTAATGATTTATCTGAGAAGCAGAAATGACTAGTAATAGATGGATACCGCAACTCATTGGTAAGAAGGCACGGAAAGCAGGAAATTCTAGCAGTGAGATTTGAAGGACTAAAGATAAAAGAGCTTAGAATTTTGGAAGAGTTAAAAGAGCACAGCAAAGAACATAAAGGCTTTTAGAAAAAGCATGCATTCTTGAGAGCAGATCCAGTTCAAGGATACCAAGCAATAGATTTTCATGTGTCTAACAAAAGCAGGCTCAATGAGTTTCTGGAGAGCAAGCCTGGAGATCACTAGAATAGAGGCTCTACAAAGGTAGGAATTTTTGTCCACTTTGTTCACTGCTGTATCCCCAGTGCTTGACTCATGATAAGTGTTCAATTATTTGTTGAATGAGTGATTATAGCTAGTTTTGGATTTGGAAAGAAAAGTTTCCCTCACAACAAGATCTTAAGAATCAGGGAAAAACAAGGATACTGCTATTCTATGACTAAGTGGATTGTGAAAAACTCAGCACTGACAGAGGGTTAAAGGGTGAACAAGCAAGTCTAGAGAGTATAAGCAAACTCGAATGTTTCCAGAATCCAACTGGATTACAAACAAATAAAGTAAATGAACCAGTTGAGTAATTCAGAATTCAAACACTCCATCTGAAGGGGTTGCCTCTATTCAGCCAATATTTAGCGAAATAACAGTCTAATATGGCCGGATCTTGTGATTTCAAAAGAGACCACAAAATTCAGATTTGTATTACTTAATTTAAGTGTTGGTAACTTATTGAAAAGCCTTTTTCAAAAAAAAGCCAGCCAAAGAAAACACACTAGCAGGACACATGTGAGCCACAGGTTTCCAGTTTGCAATCCGTTCTGGAGAATTGAGCACAGGAGGAGCTGATCTACTAAAGGATACCAAGGACAGCCTAAAAGATGACAGTGGCTCAAAGTAAGTGGACTCACATAGTGTGACACACTGCTCTATAGTCCATGAGTCACTTGAACTATGTAGAACTGGTTGGTACAGAACTGTAAAAAAA